>NC_092112.1:10135667-10412833 GCF_045679555.1 Salvelinus alpinus | reverse complement strand
AGATGTCTAGTCTCCCTTATGGCTCTAATCTGGTAGTGGTAGTGGGTGGTAGATGTCTAGTCTCCCTTATGGCTCTAATCTGATAGTGGGGTGGTAGATGTCTAGTCTCCTTTATGACTATAATCTGTTAGCGGTAGTGGGGTGGTAGATGTCTAGTCTCCCTTATGGCTCTAATCTGATAGTGGGGTGGTAGATGTCTAGTCTACCTTATGACTCTAATCTGATAGTGGTAGTGGGGTGGTAGATGTCTAGTCTCCCTTATGGCTCTAATCTGATAGTGGTAGTGGGGTGGTAGATGTCTAGTCTCCTTTATGGCTCTAATCTGATATTGGGGTGGTAGATGTCTAGACTCCCTTATGGCTCTAATCTGATAGTGGTAGTGGGGTGGTAGATGTCTAGTCTCCCTTATGGATCTAATCTGATAGTGGGGTGGTAGATGTCTAGTCTCCCTTATGGCTCTAATCTGGTAGTGGTAGTGGGTGGAATATGTCTAGTCTCCCTTATGGCTCTAATCTGATAGTGGGGTGGTAGATGTCTAGTCTCCTTTATGACTCTAATCTGATAGTGGGGTGGTAGATGTCTAGTCTCCCTTATGGCTCTAATCTGATAGTGGGGTGGTAGATGTCTAGTCTCCTTTATGACTCTAATCTGATATTGGGGTGGTAGATGTCTAGACTCCCTTATGGCTCTAATCTGTTTGTGGTAGTGGGGTGGTAGATGTCTAGTCTCCCTTATGGCTCTAATCTGATAGTGGTAGTGGGGTGGTAGATGTCTAGTCTCCTTTATGGCTCTAATCTGATATTGGGGTGGTAGATGTCTAGACTCCCTTATGGCTCTAATCTGATAGTGGTAGTGGGGTGGTAGATGTCTAGTCTCCCTTATGGCTCTAATCTGATAGTGGTATTGGGGTGGTAGATGTCTAGTCTCCCTTATGGCTCTAATCTGGTAGTGGTATTGGGGTGGAAGATGTCTAGTCTCCCTTATGGATCTAATCTGATAGTGTGGTGGTAGATGTCTAGTCTACCTTATGACTCTAATCTGATAGTGGTAGTGGGGTGGTAGATGTCTAGTCTCCCTTATGGCTCTAATCTGATAGTGGTAGTGGGGTGGTAGATGTCTAGTCTCCCTTATGGCTCTAATCTGATAGTGGGGTGGTAGATGTCTAGTCTCCCTTATGGCACTAATCTGGTAGTGGTGGTGGGGTGGTAGATGTCTAGTCTCCCTTATGGCTCTAATATGATAGTGGGGTGGTAGATGTCTAGTCTCCCTTATGGCTCTAATCTGGTAGTGGTAGTGGGTGGTAGATGTCTAGTCTCCCTTATGGCTCTAATCTGATAGTGGGGTGGTAGATGTCTAGTCTCCTTTATGACTATAATCTGTTAGTGGTAGTAGGGTGGTAGATGTCTAGTCTCCCTTATGGCTCTAATCTGATAGTGGGGTGGTAGATGTCTAGTCTCCCTTATGACTCTAATCTGATAGTGGGGTGGTAGATGTCTAGTCTCCCTTATGGCTCTAATCTGACAGCGGTAGTGGGGTGGTAGATGTCTAGTCTCCCTTATGGCTCTAATCTGATAGTGGTAGAGGGGTGGTAGATGTCTAGTCTCCCTTATTGCTCTAATCTGATAGTGGTAGTGGGGTGGGGTGGTAGATGTTTTGTCAACCGTATGGCTCTAATCTGATAGTGGTAGTGGGGTGGTAGATGTCTAGTCTCCCTTATGGCTCTAATCTGGTAGTGGGTGGTAGATGTCTAGTCTCCTTTATGACTCTAATCTGTTTGTGGTAGTGGGGTGGTAGATGTCTAGTCTCCCTTATGGCTCTAATCTGATAGTGGTAGTGGGGTGGTAGATGTCTAGTCTCCTTTATGGCTCTAATCTGATATTGGGATGGTAGATGTCTAGACTCCCTTATGGCTCTAATCTGATAGTGGTAGTGGGGTGGTAGATGTCTAGTCTCCTTTATGGCTCTAATCTGATAGTGGGGTGGTAGATGTCTAGTCTCTCTTATGACTCTATTATGATAGTGGTAGTGGGGTGGTAGATGTCTAGTCTCCCTTATGGCTCTAATCTGATAGTGGGGTGGTAGATGTCTAGTCTCCCTTATGGCTCTAATCTGGTAGTGGTGGTGGGGTGGTAGATGTCTAGTCTCCCTTATGGCTCTAAATGATAGTGGGGTGGTAGATGTCTAGTCTCCCTTATGGCTCTAATCTGGTAGTGGTACTGGGTGGTAGATGTCTAGTCTCCCTTATGGCTCTAATCTGATAGTGGGGTGGTAGATGTGTAGTCTCCTTTATGACTATAATCTGTTAGTGGTAGTTGGGTGGTATATGTCTAGTCTCCCTTATGGCTCTAATCTGATAGTGGGGTGGTAGATGTCTAGTCTCCCTTATGGCTCTATTCTGACAGCGGTAGTGGGGTGGTAGTTGTCTAGTGTCCCTTATGGCTCTAATCTGATAGTGGTAGTGGGGTGGTATATGTCTAGTCTCCCTTATGACTCTAATCTGATAGTGGGGTGGTAGATGTCTAGTCTCCCTTATGGCTCTAATCTGATAGTGGTAGTGGGGTGGTAGATGTCTAGACTCCCTTATGGCTCTAATCTGACAGTGGTAGTGGGGTGGTAGATGTCTAGTCTCCCTTATGGCTCTAATCTGATAGTGGTAGTGGGGTGGTAGATGTCTAGTCTCCTTTATGGCTCTAATCTGATATTGGGGTGGTAGATGTCTAGACTCCCTTATGGCTCTAATCTGATAGTGGTAGTGGGGTGGTAGATGTCTAGTCTCCCTTATGGCTCTAATCTGATAGTGGTATTGGGGTGGTAGTTGTCTAGTCTCCCTTATGGCTCTAATCTGGTAGTGGTATTGGGGTGGTAGATGTCTAGTCTCCCTTATGGATCTAATCTGATAGTGTGGTGGTAGATGTCTAGTCTACCTTATGACTCTAATCTGATAGTGGTAGTGGGGTGGTAGATGTCTAGTCTCCCTTATGGCTCTAATCTGATAGTGGTAGTGGGGTGGTAGATGTCTAGTCTCCCTTATGGCTCTAATCTGATAGTGGGGTGGTAGATGTCTAGTCTCCCTTATGGCACTAATCTGGTAGTGGTGGTGGGGTGGTAGATGTCTAGTCTCCCTTATGGCTCTAATATGATAGTGGGGTGGTAGATGTCTAGTCTCCCTTATGGCTCTAATCTGGTAGTGGTAGTGGGTGGTAGATGTTTAGTCTCCCTTATGGCTCTAATCTGATAGTGGGGTGGTAGATGTCTAGTCTCCTTTATGACTATAATCTGTTAGTGGTAGTGGGGTGGTAGATGTCTAGTCTCCCTTATGGCTCTAATCTGATAGTGGGGTGGTAGATGTCTAGACTCCCTTATGGCTCTAATCTCACAGCGGTAGTGGGGTGGTAGTTGTCTAGTGTCCCTTATGGCTCTAATCTGATAGTGGTAGTGGGGTGGTATATGTCTAGTCTCCCTTATGACTCTAATCTGATAGTGGGGTGGTAGATGTCTAGTCTCCCTTATGGCTCTAATCCGATAGTGGTAGTGGGGTGGTAGATGTCTAGTCTCCCTTATGGCTCTAATCTGACAGCGGTAGTGGGGTGGTAGATGTCTTGTCTCCCTTATGGCTCTAATCTGATAGTGGTAGAGGGGTGGTAGATGTCTAGTCTCCCTTATTGCTCTAATCTGATAGTGGTAGTGGGGTGGGGTGGTAGATGTTTTGTCAACCGTATGGCTCTAATCTGATAGTGGTAGTGGGGTGGTAGATGTCTAGTCTCCCGTATGGCTCTAATCTGGTAGTGGGTGGTAGATGTCTAGTCTCCTTTATGACTCTAATCTGTTTGTGGTAGTGGGGTGGTAGATGTCTAGTCTCCCTTATGGCTCTAATCTGATAGTGGTAGTGGGGTGGTAGATGTCTAGTCTCCTTTATGGCTCTAATCTGATATTGGGGTGGTAGATGTCTAGACTCCCTTATGGCTCTAATCTGATAGTGGTAGTGGGGTGGTAGATGTCTAGTCTCCTTTATGGCTCTAATCTGATAGTGGGGTGGTAGATGTCTAGTCTCTCTTATGACTCTATTCTGATAGTGGTAGTGGGGTGGTAGATGTCTAATCTCCCTTATGGATCAAATCTGATAGTGTGGTGGTAGATGTCTAGTCTACCTTATGACTATAATCTGATAGTGGTAGTGGGGTGGTAGATGTCTAGTCTCCCTTATGGCTCTAATCTGATAGTGGTAGTGGGGTGGTAGATGTCTAGTCTCCCTTATGGCTCTAATCTGATAGTGGGGTGGTAGATGTCTAGTCTCCCTTATGGCTCTAATCTGGTAGTGGTGGTGGGGTGGTAGATGTCTAGTCTCCCTTATGGCTCTAATATGATAGTGGGGTGGTAGATGTCTAGTCTCCCTTATGGCTCTAATCTGGTAGTGGTAGTGGGTGGTAGATGTCTAGTCTCCCTTATGGCTCTAATCTGATAGTGGGGTGGTAGATGTCTAGTCTCCTTTATGAATATAATCTGTTAGTGGTAGTGGGGTGGTAGATGTCTAGTCTCCCTTATGGCTCTAATCTGATAGTGGGGTGGTAGATGTCTAGTCTCCCTTATGGCTCTATTCTGACAGCGGTAGTGGGGTGGTAGTTGTCTAGTGTCCCTTATGGCTCTAATCTGATAGTGGTAGTGGGGTGGTATATGTCTAGTCTCCCTTATGACTCTAATCTGATAGTGGGGTGGTAGATGTCTAGTCTCCCTTATGGCTCTAATCTGATAGTGGTAGTGGGGTGGTAGATGTCTAGACTCCCTTATGGCTCTAATCTGACAGCGGTAGTGGGGTGGTAGATGTCTAGTCTCCCTTATGGCTCTAATCTGATAGTGGTAGTGGGGTGGTAGATGTCTAGTCTCCTTTATGGCTCTAATCTGATATTGGGGTGGTAGATGTCTAGACTCCCTTATGGCTCTAATCTGATAGTGGTAGTGGGGTGGTAGATGTCTAGTCTCCCTTATGGCTCTAATCTGATAGTGGTATTGGGGTGGTAGATGTCTAGTCTCCCTTATGGCTCTAATCTGGTAGTGGTAGTGGGGTGGTAGATGTCTAGTCTCCCTTATGGATCTAATCTGATAGTGGGGTGGTAGATGTCTAGTCTCCCTTATGCTCTAATCTGGTAGTGGTAGTGGGGTGGTAGATGTCTAGTCTCCCTTATGGCTCTAATCTGATAGTGGTAGTGGGGTGGTAGATGTCTAGTCTCCTTTATGGCTCTAATCTGATATTGGGGTGGTAGATGTCTAGACTCCCTTATGGCTCTAATCTGATAGTGGTAGTGGGGTGGTAGATGTCTAGTCTCCTTTATGGCTCTAATCTGATAGTGGGGTGGTAGATGTCTAGTCTCTCTTATGACTCTATTCTGATAGTGGTAGTGGGGTGGTAGATGTCTAATCTCCCTTATGGATCAAATCTGATAGTGTGGTGGTAGATGTCTAGTCTACCTAATGACTATAATCTGATAGTGGTAGTGGGGTGGTAGATGTCTAGTCTCCCTTATGGCTCTAATCTGATAGTGGTAGTGGGGTGGTAGATGTCTAGTCTCCCTTATGGCTCTAATCTGATAGTGGGGTGGTAGATGTCTAGTCTCCCTTATGGCTCTAATCTGGTAGTGGTGGTGGGGTGGTAGATGTCTAGTCTCCCTTATGGCTCTAATATGATAGTGGGGTGGTAGATGTCTAGTCTCCCTTATGGCTCTAATCTGGTAGTGGTAGTGGGTGGTAGATGTCTAGTCTCCCTTATGGCTCTAATCTGATAGTGGGGTGGTAGATGTCTAGTCTCCTTTATGACTATAATCTGATAGTGGTAGTGGGGTTGTATATGTCTAGTCTCCCTTATGGCTCTAATCTGATAGTGGGGTGGTAGATGTCTAGTCTCCCTTATGGCTCTATTCTGACAGCGGTAGTGGGGTGGTAGTTGTCTAGTGTCCCTTATGGCTCTAATCTGATAGTGGTAGTGGGGTGGTATATGTCTAGTCTCCCTTATGACTCTAATCTGATAGTGGGGTGGTAGATGTCTAGTCTCCCTTATGGCTCTAATCTGATAGTGGTAGTGGGGTGGTAGATGTCTAGACTCCCTTATGGCTCTAATCTGACAGCGGTAGTGGGGTGGTAGATGTCTAGTCTCCCTTATGGCTCTAATCTGATAGTGGTAGTGGGGTGGTAGATGTCTAGTCTCCTTTATGGCTCTAATCTGATATTGGGGTGGTAGATGTCTAGACTCCCTTATGGCTCTAATCTGATAGTGGTAGTGGGGTGGTAGATGTCTAGTCTCCCTTATGGCTCTAATCTGATAGTGGTATTGGGGTGGTAGATGTCTAGTCTCCCTTATGGCTCTAATCTGGTAGTGGTATTGGGGTGGTAGATGTCTAGTCTCCCTTATGGATCTAATCTGATAGTGTGGTGGTAGATGTCTAGTCTACTTTATGACTCTAATCTGATAGTGGTAGTGGGGTGGTAGATGTCTAGTCTCCCTTATGGCTCTAATCTGATAGTGGTAGTGGGGTGGTAGATGTCTAGTCTCCCTTATGGCTCTAATCTGATAGTGGTAGTGTTGGTAGATGTCTAGTCTCCCTTATGGCACTAATCTGATAGTGGTAGTGGGGTGGTAGATGTCTAGTCTCCCTTATGGCTCTAATATGATAGTGGGGTGGTAGATGTCTAGTCTCCCTTATGGCTCTAATCTGGTAGTGGTAGTGGGTGGTAGATGTTTAGTCTCCCTTATGGCTCTAATCTGATAGTGGGGTGGTAGATGTCTAGTCTCCTTTATGACTATAATCTGTTAGTGGTAGTGGGGTGGTAGATGTCTAGTTTCCCTTATGGCTCTAATCTGATAGTGGGGTGGTAGATGTCTAGTCTCCCTTATGGCTCTAATCTGACAGCGGTAGTGGGGTGGTAGTTGTCTAGTGTCCCTTAAGGCTCTAATCTGATAGTGGTAGTGGGGTGGTATATGTCTAGTCTCCCTTATGACTCTAATCTGATAGTGGGGTGGTAGATGTCTAGTCTCCCTTATGGCTCTAATCTGATAGTGGTAGTGGGGTGGTAGATGTCTAGTCTCCCTTATGGCTCTAATCTGACAGCGGTAGTGGGGTGGAAGATGTCTTGTCTCCCTTATGGCTCTAATCTGATAGTGGTAGAGGGGTGGTAGATGTCTAGTCTCCCTTATTGCTCTAATCTGATAGTGGTAGTGGGGTGGGGTGGTAGATGTTTTGTCAACCGTATGGCTCTAATCTGATAGTGGTAGTGGGGTGGTAGATGTCTAGTCTCCCTTATGGCTCTAATCTGATAGTGGTAGTGGGGTGGTAGATGTCTAGTCTCCTTTATGGCTCTAATCTGATATTGGGGTGGTAGATGTCTAGACTCCCTTATGGCTCTAATCTGATAGTGGTAGTGGGGTGGTAGATGTCTAGACTCCCTTATGGCTCTAATCTGACAGCGGTAGTGGGGTGGTAGATGTCTAGTCTCCCTTATGGCTCTAATCTGATAGTGGTAGTGGGGTGGTAGATGTCTAGTCTCCTTTATGGCTCTAATTTGATATTGGGGTGGTAGATGTCTAGACTCCCTTATGGCTCTAATCTGATAGTGGTAGTGGGGTGGTAGATGTCTAGTCTCCCTTATGGCTCTAATCTGATAGTGGTATTGGGGTGGTAGATGTCTAGTCTCCCTTATGGCTCTAATCTGGTAGTGGTATTGGGGTGGTAGATGTCTAGTCTCCCTTATGGATCTAATCTGATAGTGTGGTGGTAGATGTCTAGTCTACCTTATGACTCTAATCTGATAGTGGTAGTGGGGTGGTAGATGTCTAGTCTCCCTTATGGCTCTAATCTGATAGTGGTAGTGGGGTGGTAGATGTCTAGTCTCCCTTATGGCTCTAATCTGATAGTGGGGTGGTAGATGTCTAGTCTCCCTTATGGCACTAATCTGGTAGTGGTGGTGGGGTGGTAGATGTCTAGTCTCCCTTATGGCTCTAATATGATAGTGGGGTGGTAGATGTCTAGTCTCCCTTATGGCTCTAATCTGGTAGTGGTAGTGGGTGGTAGATGTTTAGACTCCCTTATGGCTCTAATCTGATAGTGGGGTGGTAGATGTCTAGTCTCCTTTATGACTATAATCTGTTAGTGGTAGTGGGGTGGTAGATGTCTAGTCTCCCTTATGGCTCTAATCTGATAGTGGGGTGGTAGATGTCTAGTCTCCCTTATGGCTCTAATCTGACAGCGGTAGTGGGGTGGTAGTTGTCTAGTGTCCCTTAAGGCTCTAATCTGATAGTGGTAGTGGGGTGGTATATGTCTAGTCTCCCTTATGACTCTAATCTGATAGTGGGGTGGTAGATGTCTAGTCTCCCTTATGGCTCTAATCTGATAGTGGTAGTGGGGTGGTAGATGTCTAGTCTCCCTTATGGCTCTAATCTGACAGCGGTAGTGGGGTGGAAGATGTCTTGTCTCCCTTATGGCTCTAATCTGATAGTGGTAGAGGGGTGGTAGATGTCTAGTCTCCCTTATTGCTCTAATCTGATAGTGGTAGTGGGGTGGGGTGGTAGATGTTTTGTCAACCGTATGGCTCTAATCTGATAGTGGTAGTGGGGTGGTAGATGTCTAGTCTCCCTTATGGCTCTAATCTGATAGTGGTAGTGGGGTGGTAGATGTCTAGTCTCCTTTATGGCTCTAATCTGATATTGGGGTGGTAGATGTCTAGACTCCCTTATGGCTCTAATCTGATAGTGGTAGTGGGGTGGTAGATGTCTAGTCTCCTTTATGGCTCTAATCTGATAGTGGGGTGGTAGATGTCTAGTCTCTCTTATGACTCTATTCTGATAGTGGTAGTGGGGTGGTAGATGTCTAATCTCCCTTATGGATCAAATCTGATAGTGGTAGTGGGGTGGTAGATGTCTAGTCTCCCTTATGGCTCTAATCTGATAGTGGGGGTGGTAGATGTCTAGTCTCCCTTATGGCTCTAATCTGGTAGTGGTGGTGGGGTGGTAGATGTCTAGTCTCCCTTATGGCTCTAATATGATAGTGGGGTGGTAGATGTCTAGTCTCCCTTATGGCTCTAATCTGGTAGTGGTAGTGGGTGGTAGATGTCTAGTCTCCCTTATGGCTCTAATCTGATAGTGGGGTGGTAGATGTCTAGTCTCCTTTATGAATATAATCTGTTAGTGGTAGTGGGGTGGTAGATGTCTAGTCTCCCTTATGGCTCTAATCTGATAGTGGGGTGGTAGATGTCTAGTCTCCCTTATGGCTCTATTCTGACAGCGGTAGTGGGGTGGTAGTTGTCTAGTGTCCCTTATGGCTCTAATCTGATAGTGGTAGTGGGGTGGTATATGTCTAGTCTCCCTTATGACTCTAATCTGATAGTGGGGTGGTAGATGTCTAGTCTCCCTTATGGCTCTAATCTGATAGTGGTAGTGGGGTGGTAGATGTCTAGACTCCCCTATGGCTCTAATCTGACAGCGGTAGTGGGGTGGTAGATGTCTAGTCTCCCTTATGGCTCTAATCTGATAGTGGTAGTGGGGTGGTAGATGTCTAGTCTCCTTTATGGCTCTAATCTGATATTGGGGTGGTAGATGTCTAGACTCCCTTATGGCTCTAATCTGATAGTGGTAGTGGGGTGGTAGATGTCTAGTCTCCCTTATGGCTCTAATCTGATAGTGGTATTGGGGTGGTAGATGTCTAGTCTCCCTTATGGCTCTAATCTGGTAGTGGTAGTGGGGTGGTAGATGTCTAGTCTCCCTTATGGATCTAATCTGATAGTGGGGTGGTAGATGTCTAGTCTCCCTTATGCTCTAATCTGGTATTGGTAGTGGGTGGTAGATGTCTAGTCTCCCTTATGCTCTAATCTGGTAATGGTAGTGGGTGGTAGATGTCTAGTCTCCCTTATGGCTCTAATCTGATAGTGGGGTGGTAGATGTCTAGTCTCCCTTATGGCTCTAATCTGATAGTGGGGTGGTAGATGTCTAGTCTCCCTTATGGCTCTAATCTGATAGTGGTAGTGGGGTAGTAGATGTCTAGTCTCCCTTATGGATCTAATCTGATAGTGGGGTGGTAGATGTCTAGTCTCCCTTATGCTCTAATCTGGTAGTGGTAGTGGGGTGGTAGATGTCTAGTCTCCCTTATGGCTCTAATCTGGTAGTGGGGTGGTAGATGTCTAGTCTCCCTTATGGCTCTAATCTGGTAGTGGTAGTGGGTGGTAGATGTCTAGTCTCCCTTATGGCTCTAATCTGATAGTGGGGTGGTAGATGTCTAGTCTCCTTTATGGCTCTAATCTGATAGTGGGGTGGTAGATGTCTAGTCTCCCTTATGGCTCTAATCTGATAGTGGTAGTGGGGTGGTAGATGTCTAGGCTCCCTTATGGCTCTAATCTGATAGTGATAGTGGGGTGGTAGATGTCTAGTCTCCCTTATGGCTCTAATCTGATAGTGGGGTGGTAGATGTCTAGTCTCCTTTATGACTCTAATCTGATAGTGGTAGTGGGGTGGGAGATGTTTAGTCTACCTTATGACTCTAATCTAAAAGTGGTAGATGTCTAGTCTCCCTTATGGCTCTAATCTGATAGTGGTAGTGGGATGGTAGATGTCTAGTCTCCTTTATGGCTCTAATCTGATATTGGGGTGGTAGATGTCTAGTCTCCCTTATGGATCTAATCTGATAGTGGGGTGGTAGATGTCTAGTCTCCCTTATGCTCTAATCTGGTAGTGGTTGTGGGGTGGTAGATGTCTAGTCTCCCTTATGGCTCTAATCTGGTAGTGGGGTGGTAGATGTCTAGGTTCCCTTATGGCTCTAATCTGATAGTGGGGTGGTAGATGTCTAGTCTCCTTTATGACTCTAATCTGTTTGTGGTAGTGGGGTGGCAGATGTCTAGTCTCCCTTATGGCTCTAATCTGATAGTGGTAGTGGGGTGGTAGATGTCTAGTCTCCCTTATGGCTCTAATCTGACAGTGGTAGTGGGGTGGTAGATGTCTAGTCTCCCTTATGACTCTAATCTGATAGTGGTAGTGGGGTGGTATATATCTAGTCTCCCTTATGGCTCTAATCTGACAGCGGTAGTGGGGTGGTAGATGTCTAGTCTCCCTTATGGCTCTAATCTGATAGTGGTAGTGGGGTGGTAGATGTCTAGTCTCCTTTATGGCTCTAATCTGATATTGGGGTGGTAGATGTCTAGTCTCTCTTATGGCTCTAATCTGATAGTGGTAGTGGGGTGGTAGATGTCTAGACTCCCTTATGGCTCTAATCTGACAGCGGTAGTGGGGTGGTAGATGTCTAGTCTCCCTTATGGCTCTAATCTGATAGTGGTAGTGGGGTGGTAGATGTCTAGTCTCCTTTATGGCTCTAATCTGATATTGGGGTGGTAGATGTCTAGACTCCCTTATGGCTCTAATCTGATAGTGGTAGTGGGGTGGTAGATGTCTAGTCTCCCTTATGGCTCTAATCTGGTAGTGGTATTGGGGTGGTAGATGTCTAGTATCCCTTATGGATCTAATCTGATAGTGTGGTGGTAGATGTCTAGTCTACCTTATGACTCTAATCTGATAGTGGTAGTGGGGTGGTAGATGTCTAGTCTCCCTTATGGCTCTAATCTGATAGTGGTAGTGGGGTGGTAGATGTCTAGTCTCCCTTATGGCTCTATTCTGATAGTGGGGTGGTAGATGTCTAGTCTCCCTTATGGCACTAATCTGGTAGTGGTGGTGGGGTGGTAGATGTCTAGTCTCCCTTATGGCTCTAATATGATAGTGGGGTGGTAGATGTCTAGTCTCCCTTATGGCTCTAATCTAGTAGTGGTAGTGGGTGGTAGATGTTTAGTCTCCCTTATGGCTCTAATCTGATAGTGGGGTGGTAGATGTCTAGTCTCCTTTATGACTATAATCTGTTAGTGGTAGTGGGGTGGTAGATGTCTAGTCTCCCTTATGGCTCTAATCTGATAGTGGGGTGGTAGATGTCTAGTCTCCCTTATGGCTCTAATCTGACAGCGGTAGTGGGGTGGTAGTTGTCTAGTGTCCCTTATGGCTCTAATCTGATAGTGGTAGTGGGGTGGTATATGTCTAGTCTCCCTTATGACTCTAATCTGATAGTGGGGTGGTAGATGTCTAGTCTCCCTTATGGCTCTAATCTGATAGTGGTAGTGGGGTGGTAGATGTCTAGTCTCCCTTATGGCTCTAATCTGACAGCGGTAGTGGGGTGGTAGATGTCTTGTCTCCCTTATGGCTCTAATCTGATAGTGGTAGAGGGGTGGTAGATGTCTAGTCTCCCTTATTGCTCTAATCTGATAGTGGTAGTGGGGTGGGGTGGTAGATGTTTTGTCAACCGTATGGCTCTAATCTGTTTGTGGTAGTGGGGTGGTAGATGTCTAGTCTCCCTTATGGCTCTAATCTAATAGTGGTAGTGGGGTGGTAGATGTCTAGTCTCCTTTATGGCTCTAATCTGATATTGGGGTGGTAGATGTCTAGACTCCCTTATGGCTCTAATCTGATAGTGGTAGTGGGGTGGTAGATGTCTAGTCTCCTTTATGGCTCTAATCTGATAGTGGGGTGGTAGATGTCTAGTCTCTCTTATGACTCTATTCTGATAGTGGTAGTGGGGTGGTAGATGTCTAATCTCCCTTATGGATCAAATCTGATAGTGTGGTGGTAGATGTCTAGTCTACCTTATGACTATAATCTGATAGTGGTAGTGGGGTGGTAGATGTCTAGTCTCCCTTATGGCTCTAATCTGATAGTGGTAGTGGGGTGGTAGATGTCTAGTCTCCCTTATGGCTCTATTCTGATAGTGGGGTGGTAGATGTCTAGTCTCCCTTATGGCACTAATCTGGTAGTGGTGGTGGGGTGGTAGATGTCTAGTCTCCCTTATGGCTCTAATATGATAGTGGGGTGGTAGATGTCTAGTCTCCCTTATGGCTCTAATCTAGTAGTGGTAGTGGGTGGTAGATGTTTAGTCTCCCTTATGGCTCTAATCTGATAGTGGGGTGGTAGATGTCTAGTCTCCTTTATGACTATAATCTGTTAGTGGTAGTGGGGTGGTAGATGTCTAGTCTCCCTTATGGCTCTAATCTGATAGTGGGGTGGTAGATGTCTAGTCTCCCTTATGGCTCTAATCTGACAGCGGTAGTGGGGTGGTAGTTGTCTAGTGTCCCTTATGGCTCTAATCTGATAGTGGTAGTGGGGTGGTATATGTCTAGTCTCCCTTATGACTCTAATCTGATAGTGGGGTGGTAGATGTCTAGTCTCCCTTATGGCTCTAATCTGATAGTGGTAGTGGGGTGGTAGATGTCTAGTCTCCCTTATGGCTCTAATCTGACAGCGGTAGTGGGGTGGTAGATGTCTTGTCTCCCTTATGGCTCTAATCTGATAGTGGTAGAGGGGTGGTAGATGTCTAGTCTCCCTTATTGCTCTAATCTGATAGTGGTAGTGGGGTGGTAGATGTCTAGTCTCCCTTATGGCTCTAATCTGATAGTGGTAGTGGGGTGGTAGATGTCTAGTCTCCTTTATGGCTCTAATCTGATATTGGGGTGGTAGATGTCTAGACTCCCTTATGGCTCTAATCTGATAGTGGTAGTGGGGTGGTAGATGTCTAGTCTCCTTTATGGCTCTAATCTGATAGTGGGGTGGTAGATGTCTAGTCTCTCTTATGACTCTATTCTGATAGTGGTAGTGGGGTGGTAGATGTCTAATCTCCCTTATGGATCAAATCTGATAGTGTGGTGGTAGATGTCTAGTCTACCTTATGACTATAATCTGATAGTGGTAGTGGGGTGGTAGATGTCTAGTCTCCCTTATGGCTCTAATCTGATAGTGGTAGTGGGGTGGTAGATGTCTAGTCTCCCTTATGGCTCTAATCTGATAGTGGGGTGGTAGATGTCTAGTCTCCCTTATGGCTCTAATCTTGTAGTGGTGGTGGGGTGGTAGATGTCTAGCCTCCCTTATGGCTCTAATATGATAGTGGGGTGGTAGATGTCTAGTCTCCCTTATGGCTCTAATCTGGTAGTGGTAGTGGGTGGTAGATGTCTAGTCTCCCTTATGGCTCTAATCTGATAGTGGGGTGGTAGATGTCTAGTCTCCTTTATGAATATAATCTGTTAGTGGTAGTGGGGTGGTAGATGTCTAGTCTCCCTTATGGCTCTAATCTGATAGTGGGGTGGTAGATGTCTAGTCTCCCTTATGGCTCTATTCTGACAGCGGTAGTGGGGTGGTAGTTGTCTAGTGTCCCTTATGGCTCTAATCTGATAGTGGTAGTGGGGTGGTATATGTCTAGTCTCCCTTATGACTCTAATCTGATAGTGGGGTGGTAGATGTCTAGTCTCCCTTATGGCTCTAATCTGATAGTGGTAGTGGGGTGGTAGATGTCTAGACTCCCTTATGGCTCTAATCTGACAGCGGTAGTGGGGTGGTAGATGTCTAGTCTCCCTTATGGCTCTAATCTGATAGTGGTAGTGGGGTGGTAGATGTCTAGTCTCCTTTATGGCTCTAATCTGATATTGGGGTGGTAGATGTCTAGACTCCCTTATGGCTCTAATCTGATAGTGGTAGTGGGGTGGTAGATGTCTAGTCTCCCTTATGGCTCTAATCTGATAGTGGTATTGGGGTGGTAGATGTCTAGTCTCCCTTATGGCTCTAATTTGGTAGTGGTAGTGGGGTGGTAGATGTCTAGTCTCCCTTATGGATCTAATCTGATAGTGGGGTGGTAGATGTCTAGTCTCCCTTATGCTCTAATCTGGTAGTGGTAGTGGGGTGGTAGATGTCTAGTCTCCCTTATGGCTCTAATCTGATAGTGGGGTGGTAGATGTCTAGTCTCCCTTATGGCTCTAATCTGGTAGTGGTAGTGGGTGGTAGATGTCTAGTCTCCCTTATGGCTCTAATCTGATAGTGGGGTGGTAGATGTCTAGTCTCCCTTATGGCTCTAATCTGATAGTGGGGTGGTAGATGTCTAGTCTCCCTTATGGCTCTAATCTGATAGTGGTAGTGGGGTAGTAGATGTCTAGTCTCCCTTATGGATCTAATCTGATAGTGGGGTGGTAGATGTCTAGTCTCCCTTATGCTCTAATCTGGTAGTGGTAGTGGGGTGGTAGATGTCTAGTCTCCCTTATGGCTCTAATCTGGTAGTGGGGTGGTAGATGTCTAGTCTCCCTTATGGCTCTAATCTGGTAGTGGTAGTGGGTGGTAGATGTCTAGTCTCCCTTATGGCTCTAATCTGATAGTGGGGTGGTAGATGTCTAGTCTCCTTTATGGCTCTAATCTGATAGTGGGGTGGTAGATGTCTAGTCTCCCTTATGGCTCTAATCTGATAGTGGTAGTGGGGTGGTAGATGTCTAGGCTCCCTTATGGCTCTAATCTGATAGTGATAGTGGGGTGGTAGATGTCTAGTCTCCCTTATGGCTCTAATCTGATAGTGGGGTGGTAGATGTCTAGTCTCCTTTATGACTCTAATCTGATAGTGGTAGTGGGGTGGGAGATGTTTAGTCTACCTTATGACTCTAATCTGATAGTGGTAGATGTCTAGTCTCCCTTATGGCTCTAATCTGATAGTGGTAGTGGGGTGGTAGATGTCTAGTCTCCTTTATGGCTCTAATCTGATATTGGGGTGGTAGATGTCTAGACTCCCTTATGGCTCTAATCTGGTAGTGGTAGTGGGGTGGTAGATGTCTAGTCTCCCTTATGGATCTAATCTGATAGTTGGGTGGTAGATGTCTAGTCTCCCTTATGCTCTAATCTGGTAGTGGTTGTGGGGTGGTAGATGTCTAGTCTCCCTTATGGCTCTAATCTGGTAGTGGGGTGGTAGATGTCTAGGTTCCCTTATGGCTCTAATCTGATAGTGGGGTGGTAGATGTCTAGTCTCCTTTATGACTCTAATCTGTTTGTGGAAGTGGGGTGGCAGATGTCTAGTCTCCCTTATGGCTCTAATCTGATAGTGGTAGTGGGGTGGTAGATGTCTAGTCTCCCTTATGGCTCTAATCTGACAGTGGTAGTGGGGTGGTAGATGTCTAGTCTCCCTTATGACTCTAATCTGATAGTGGTAGTGGGGTGGTATATATCTAGTCTCCCTTATGGCTCAAATCTGATAGTGGGGTGGTAGATGTCTAGTCTCCCTTATGGCTCTAATCTGATAGTGGTAGTGGGGTGGTAGATGTCTAGTCTCCCTTATGGCTCTAATCTGATAGTGGTAGTGGGGTGGTAGATGTCTAGTCTCCCGTATGGCTCTAATCTGATAGTGGTAGATTACTAGTCTTCCTTATGGCTCTAATCAAAAAGTGGGGTGGTAGATGTCTAGTCTCCCTTATGGCTCTAATCTGATAGTGGTAGTGGGGTGGTAGATGTCTAGTCTCCCTTATGGCTCTAATCTGATAGTGGTAGTGGGGTGGTAGATGTCTAGGCTCCCTTATGGGTCTAATCTGATAGTGGTAGATGTCTAGTCTCCCTTATGGCTCTAATCTGATAGTGGTAGAGGGGTGGTAGATGTGTAGTCTCCCTTATGACTCTAATCTGATAGTGGTAGGGGGGTGGTAGATGTCTAGTCTCATTTATGGCTCTAATCTGATAGTGGGGTGGTAGATGTCTAGTCTCCCTTATGGCTCTAATCTGACATCGGTAGTGGGGTGGTAGTTGTCTAGTGTCCCTTATGGCTCTAATCTGATAGTGGTAGTGGGGTGGTATATGTCTAGTCTCCCTTATGACTCTAATCTGATAGTGGGGTGGTAGATGTCTAGTCTCCCTTATGGCTCTAATCTGATAGTGGTAGTGGGGTGGTAGATGTCTAGTCTCCCTTATGGCTCTAATCTGACAGCGGTAGTGGGGTGGTAGATGTTTTGTCTCCCTTATGGCTCTAATCTGATAGTGGTAGAGGGGTGGTAGATGTCTAGTCTCCCTTATTGCTCTAATCTGATAGTGGTAGTGGGGTGGGGTGGTAGATGTTTTGTCAACCGTATGGCTCTAATCTGATAGTGGGGTGGTAGATGTCTAGTCTCCCTTATGGCTCTAATCTGGTAGTGGGTGGTAGATGTCTAGTCTCCCGTATGACTCTAATCTGATAGTGGGGTGGGGTGGTAGATGTCTAGTCTCCCTTATGGTTCTAATCTGATAGTGGTAGAGGGGTGGTATATGTCTAGTCTCCCTTATGGCTCTAATCTGATAGTGTGGTGGTAGATGTCTAGTCTCCGTTATGGCTCTAATCTGATAGTGGGGTGGTAGATGTCTAGTCTCCCTTATGGCTCTAATCTGATAGTGGTAGTGGGGTGGTAGATGTCTAGTCTCCTTTATGGCTCTAATCTGATAGTGGGGTAGTAGATGTCTAGTCTCCCTTATGGATCTAATCTGATAGTGGGGTGGTAGATGTCTAGTCTCCCTTATGCTCTAATCTGGTAGTGGTAGTGGGGTGGTAGATGTCTAGTCTCCCTTATGGCTCTAATCTGATAGTGGGGTGGTAGATGTCTAGTCTCCCTTATGGCTCTAATCTGGTAGTGGTAGTGGGTGGTAGATGTCTAGTCTCCCTTATGGCTCTAATCTGATAGTGGGGTGGTAGATGTCTAGTCGCCCTTATGGCTCTAATCTGATAGTGGTAGTGGGGTGGTAGATGTCTAGTCTCCCTTATGGCTCTAATTTGGTAGTGGTAGTGGGGTGGTAGATGTCTAGTCTCCCTTATGGATCTAATCTGATAGTGGGGTGGTAGATGTCTAGTCTCCCTTATGCTCTAATCTGGTAGTGGTAGTGGGGTGGTAGATGTCTAGTCTCCCTTATGGCTCTAATCTGATAGTGGGGTGGTAGATGTCTAGTCTCCCTTATGGCTCTAATCTGGTAGTGGTAGTGGGTGGTAGATGTCTAGTCTCCCTTATGGCTCTAATCTGATAGTGGGGTGGTAGATGTCTAGTCTCCCTTATGGCTCTAATCTGATAGTGGGGTGGTAGATGTCTAGTCTCCCTTATGGCTCTAATCTGATAGTGGTAGTGGGGTAGTAGATGTCTAGTCTCCCTTATGGATCTAATCTGATAGTGGGGTGGTAGATGTCTAGTCTCCCTTATGCTCTAATCTGGTAGTGGTAGTGGGGTGGTAGATGTCTAGTCTCCCTTATGGCTCTAATCTGGTAGTGGGGTGGTAGATGTCTAGTCTCCCTTATGGCTCTAATCTGGTAGTGGTAGTGGGTGGTAGATGTCTAGTCTCCCTTATGGCTCTAATCTGATAGTGGGGTGGTAGATGTCTAGTCTCCTTTATGGCTCTAATCTGATAGTGGGGTGGTAGATGTCTAGTCTCCCTTATGGCTCTAATCTGATAGTGGTAGTGGGGTGGTAGATGTCTAGGCTCCCTTATGGCTCTAATCTGATAGTGATAGTGGGGTGGTAGATGTCTAGTCTCCCTTATGGCTCTAATCTGATAGTGGGGTGGTAGATGTCTAGTCTCCTTTATGACTCTAATCTGATAGTGGTAGTGGGGTGGGAGATGTTTAGTCTACCTTATGACTCTAATCTGATAGTGGTAGATGTCTAGTCTCCCTTATGGCTCTAATCTGATAGTGGTAGTGGGGTGGTAGATGTCTAGTCTCCTTTATGGCTCTAATCTGATATTGGGGTGGTAGATGTCTAGACTCCCTTATGGCTCTAATCTGGTAGTGGTAGTGGGGTGGTAGATGTCTAGTCTCCCTTATGGATCTAATCTGATAGTTGGGTGGTAGATGTCTAGTCTCCCTTATGCTCTAATCTGGTAGTGGTTGTGGGGTGGTAGATGTCTAGTCTCCCTTATGGCTCTAATCTGGTAGTGGGGTGGTAGATGTCTAGGTTCCCTTATGGCTCTAATCTGATAGTGGGGTGGTAGATGTCTAGTCTCCTTTATGACTCTAATCTGTTTGTGGTAGTGGGGTGGCAGATGTCTAGTCTCCCTTATGGCTCTAATCTGATAGTGGTAGTGGGGTGGTAGATGTCTAGTCTCCCTTATGGCTCTAATCTGACAGTGGTAGTGGGGTGGTAGATGTCTAGTCTCCCTTATGACTCTAATCTGATAGTGGTAGTGGGGTGGTATATATCTATTCTCCCTTATGGCTCAAATCTGATAGTGGGGTGGTAGATGTCTAGTCTCCCTTATGGCTCTAATCTGATAGTGGTAGTGGGGTGGTAGATGTCTAGTCTCCCTTATGGCTCTAATCTGATAGTGGTAGTGGGGTGGTAGATGTCTAGTCTCCCGTATGGCTCTAATCTGATAGTGGTAGATTACTAGTCTTCCTTATGGCTCTAATCAAAAAGTGGGGTGGTAGATGTCTAGTCTCCCTTATGGCTCTAATCTGATAGTGGTAGTGGGGTGGTAGATGTCTAGTCTCCCTTATGGCTCTAATCTGATAGTGGTAGTGGGGTGGTAGATGTCTAGGCTCCCTTATGGGTCTAATCTGATAGTGGTAGATGTCTAGTCTCCCTTATGGCTCTAATCTGATAGTGGTAGAGGGGTGGTAGATGTGTAGTCTCCCTTATGACTCTAATCTGATAGTGGTAGGGGGGTGGTAGATGTCTAGTCTCATTTATGGCTCTAATCTGATAGTGGGGTGGTAGATGTCTAGTCTCCCTTATGGCTCTAATCTGACAGCGGTAGTGGGGTGGTAGTTGTCTAGTGTCCCTTATGGCTCTAATCTGATAGTGGTAGTGGGGTTGTATATGTCTAGTCTCCCTTATGACTCTAATCTGATAGTGGGGTGGTAGATGTCTAGTCTCCCTTATGGCTCTAATCTGATAGTGGTAGTGGGGTGGTAGATGTCTAGTCTCCCTTATGGCTCTAATCTGACAGTGGGGTGGTAGATGTCTAGTCTCCCTTATGGCTCTAATCTGATAGTGGTAGTGGGGTGGTAGATGTTTTGTCTTCCTTATGGCTCTAATCTGATAGTGGTAGAGGGGTGGTAGATGTCTAGTCTCCCTTATTGCTCTAATCTGATAGTGGTAGTGGGGTGGGGTGGTAGATGTTTTGTCAACCGTATGGCTCTAATCTGATAGTGGGGTGGTAGATGTCTAGTCTCCCTTATGGCTCTAATCTGGTAGTGGGTGGTAGATGTCTAGTCTCCCGTATGACTCTAATCTGATAGTGGGGTGGTAGATGTCTAGTCTCCCTTATGGCTCTAATCTGGTAGTGGGAGGTAGATGTCTAGTCTCCCGTATGACTCTAATCTGATAGTGGGGTGGGGTGGTAGATGTCTAGTCTCCCTTATGGTTCTAATCTGATAGTGGTAGAGGGGTGGTATATGTCTAGTCTCCCTTATGGCTCTAATCTGATAGTGGGGTGGTAGATGTCTAGTCTCCCTTATGGCTCTAATCTGGTAGTGGTAGTGGGTCGTAGATGTCTAGTCTCCTTTATGGCTCTAATCTGATAGTGGGGTAGTAGATGTCTAGTCTCCCTTATGGATCTAATCTGATAGTGGGGTGGTAGATGTCTAGTCTCCCTTATGCTCTAATCTGGTAGTGGTAGTGGGGTGGTAGATGTCTAGTCTCCCTTATGGCTCTAATCTGCTAGTGGGGTGGTAGATGTCTAGTCTCCCTTATGGCTCTAATCTGGTAGTGGTAGTGGGTCGTAGATGTCTAGTCTCCCTTATGGCTCTAATCTGATAGTGGGGTGGTAGATGTCTAGTCTCCTTTATGGCTCTAATCTGATAGTGGGGTGGTAGATGTCTAGTCTCCCTTATGGCTCTAATCTGATAGTGGTAGTGGGGTAGTAGATGTCTAGTCTCCCTTATGGATCTAATCTGATAGTGGGGTGGTAGATGTCTAGTCTCCCTTATGCTCTAATCTGGTAGTGGTAGTGGGGTGGTAGATGTCTAGTCTCCCTTATGGCTCTAATCTGGTAGTGGGGTGGTAGATGTCTAGTCTCCCTTATGGCTCTAATCTGGTAGTGGTAGTGGGTGGTAGATGTCTAGTCTCCCTTATGGCTCTAATCTGATAGTGGGGTGGTAGATGTCTAGTCTCCTTTATGGCTCTAATCTGATAGTGGGGTGGTAGATGTCTAGTCTCCCTTATGGCTCTAATCTGATAGTGGTAGTGGGGTGGTAGATGTCTAGGCTCCCTTATGGCTCTAATCTGATAGTGATAGTGGGGTGGTAGATGTCTAGTCTCCCTTATGGCTCTAATCTGATAGTGGGGTGGTAGATGTCTAGTCTCCTTTATGACTCTAATCTGATAGTGGTAGTAGGGTGGGAGATGTTTAGTCTACCTTATGACTCTAATCTGATAGTGGTAGATGTCTAGTCTCCCTTATGGCTCTAATCTGATAGTGATAGTGGGGTGGTAGATGTCTAGTCTCCTTTATGGCTCTAATCTGATATTGGGGTGGTAGATGTCTAGACTCCCTTATGGCTCTAATCTGATAGTGGTAGTGGGGTGGTAGATGTCTAGTCTCCCTTATGGCTCTAATCTGATAGTGGGGTGGTAGATGTCTAGTCTCCCTTATGGCTCTAATCTGGTAGTGGGGTGGTAGATGTCTAGGTTCCCTTATGGCTCTAATCTGATAGTGGGGTGGTAGATGTCCAGTCTCCTTTATGACTCTAACCTGTTTGTGGTAGTGGGGTGGTAGATGTCTAGTCTCCCTTATGGCTCTAATCTGATAGTGGTAGTGGGGTGGTAGATGTCTAGTCTCCCTTATGGCTCTAATCTGATAGTGGGGTGGTAGATGTCTAGTCTCCCTTATGACTCTAATCTGATGGTGGTAGTGGGGTGGTAGATATCTAGTCTCCCTTATGGCTCTAATCTGATAGTGGGGTGGTAGATGTCTAGTCTCCTTTATGACTCTAATCTGATAGTGGTAGTAGGGTGGGAGATGTTTAGTCTACCTTATGACTCTAATCTGATAGTGGTAGATGTCTAGTCTCCCTTATGGCTCTAATCTGATAGTGGGGTGGTAGATGTCTAGTCTCCTTTATGGCTCTAATCTGATATTGGGGTGGTAGATGTCTAGTCTCTCTTATGTCTCTAATCTGATAGTGGTAGTGGGGTGGTAGATGTCTAGTCTCCCTTATGGCTCTAATCTGATAGTGGTATTGGGGTGGTAGATGTCTAGTCTCCCTTATGGCTCTAATCTGATAGTGGTAGTGGGGTGGTAGATGTCTAGTCTCCCTTATGGATCTAATCTGATAGTGGGGTGGTAGATGTCTAGTCTCCCTTATGCTCTAATCTGGTAGTGGTTGTGGGGTGGTAGATGTCTAGTCTCCCTTATGGCTCTAATCTGATAGTGGGGTGGTAGATGTCTAGTCTCCCTTATGGCTCTAATCTGGTAGTGGGGTGGTAGATGTCTAGGTTCCCTTATGGCTCTAATCTGATAGTGGGGTGGTAGATGTCCAGTCTCCTTTATGACTCTAACCTGTTTGTGGTAGTGGGGTGGTAGATGTCTAGTCTCCCTTATGGCTCTAATCTGATAGTGGTAGTGGGGTGGTAGATGTCTAGTCTCCCTTATGGCTCTAATCTGACAGTGGTAGTGGGGTGGTAGATGTCTAGTCTCCCTTATGACTCTAATCTGATAGTGGTAGTGGGGTGGTAGATATCTAGTCTCCCTTATGGCTCAAATCTGATAGTGGGGTGGTAGATGTCTAGTCTCCCTTATGGCTCTAATCTGATAGTGGTAGTGGGGTGGTAGATGTCTAGTCTCCCTTATGGCTCTAATCTGATCGTGGTAGTGGGGTGGTAGATGTCTAGTCTCCCGTATGGCTCTAATCTGATAGTGGTAGATTACTAGTCTCCCTTATGGCTCTAATCAGAAAGTGGGGTGGTAGATGTCTAGTCTCCCTTATGGCTCTAATCTGATAGTGGTAGTGGGGTGGTAGATGTCTAGTCTCCCTTATGGCTCTAATCTGATAGTGGTAGTGGGGTGGTAGATGTCTAGGCTCCCTTATGGGTCTAATCTGATAGTGGTAGATGTCTAGTCTCCCTTATGGCTCTAATCTGATAGTGGTAGAGGGGTGGTAGATGTCTAGTCTCCCTTATGACTCTAATCTGATAGTGGTAGGGGGGTGGTAGATGTCTAGTCTCATTTAAGGCTCTAATCTGATAGTGGGGTGGTAGATGTCTAGTCTCCCTTATGGCTCTAATATGATAGTGGTAGTTGGGTGGTAGATGTCTAGTCTCATTTATGGCTCTAATATGATAGTGATACTGGGGTGGTAGATGTCTATTCTCCCTTATGGCTCTAATCTGGTAGTGGGTGGTATATGTCTAGTCTCCCTTATGACTCTAATTTTATAGTGGGGTGGGGTGGTAGATGTCTAGTCTCCCTTATGGCTCTAATCTGATAGTGGTAGAGGGGTGGTATATGTCTAGTCTCCCTTATGGCTCTAATCTGATAGTAGGGTGGTAGATGTCTAGTCTCCCTTATGGCTCTAATCTGGTAGTGATAGTGGGTGGTAGATGTCTAGTCTCCCTTATGGCTCTAATCTGATAGTGGGGTGGTAGATGTCTAGTCTCCTTTATGACTCTAATCTGATAGTGGGGTGGTAGATGTCTAGTCTCCCTTATGGCTCTAATCTGATAGTGGGGTGGTAGATGTCTAGTCTCCTTTATGACTCTAATCTGTTTGTGGTAGTGGGGTGGTAGATGTCTAGTCTCCCTTATGGCTCTAATCTGGTAGTGGGGTGGTAGATGTCTAGTCTCCTTTATGGCTCTAATCTGATATTGGGGTGGTAGATGTCTAGACTCCCTTATGGCTCTAATCTGATAGTGGTAGTGGGGTGGTAGATGTCTAGTCTCCTTTATGACTCTAATCTGATAGTGGGGTGGGGTGGTAGATGTCTAGTCTCCCTTATTGCTCTAATCTGATAGTGGTAGTGGGGTGAGGTGGTAGATGTTTTGTCAACCGTATGGCTCTAATCTGTTAGCGGTAGTGGGGTGGTAGATGTCTAGTCTCCCTTATGGCTCTAATCTGATAGTGGTAGATTACTAGTCTCCCTTATGGCTCTAATCAAAAAGTGGGGTGGTAGATGTCTAGTCTCCCTTATGGCTCTAATCTGATAGTGGTAGATTACTAGTCTCCCTTATGGCTCTAATCAAAAAGTGGGGTGGTAGATGTCTAGTCTCCCTTATGGCTCTAATCTGATCGTGGTAGTGGGGTGGTAGATGTCTAGTCTCCCTTATGGCTCTAATCTGATAGTGGTAGATTACTAGTCTCCCTTGTGGCTCTAATCAAAAAGTGGGGTGGTAGATGTCTAGTCTCCCTTATGGCTCTAATCTGATAGTGGTAGTGGGGTGGTAGATGTCTAGTCTCCCTTATGGCTCTAATCTGATAGTGGTAGTGGGGTGGTAGATGTCTAGGCTCCCTTATGGGTCTAATCTGATAGTGGTAGATGTCTAGTCTCCCTTATGGCTCTAATCTGATAGTGGTAGAGGGGTGGTAGATGTCTAGTCTCCCTTATGACTCTAATCTGATAGTGGTAGGGGGGTGGTAGATGTCTAGTCTCATTTATGGCTCTAATCTGATAGTGGGGTGGTAGATGTCTAGTCTCCCTTATGCCTCTAATATGATAGTGGTAGTTGGGTGGTAGATGTCTAGTCTCATGTATGGCTCTAATATGATAGTGATACTGGGGTGGTAGATGTCTAGTCTCCCTTATGGCTCTAATCTGGTAGTGGGTGGTATATGTCTAAACTCCCTTATGACTCTAATTTTATAGTGGGGTGGGGTGGTAGATGTCTAGTCTCCCTTATGGCTCTAATCTGATAGTAGGGTGGTAGATGTCTAGTCTCCCTTATGGCTCTAATCTGGTAGTGATAGTGGGTGGTAGATGTCTAGTCTCCCTTATGGCTCTAATCTGATAGTGGGGTGGTAGATGTCTAGTCTCCTTTATGACTCTAATCTGATAGTGGGGTGGTAGATGTCTAGTCTCCCTTCTGGCTCTAATCTGATAGTGGGGTGGTAGATGTCTAGTCTCCTTTATGACTCTAATCTGTTTGTGGTAGTGGGGTGGTAGATGTCTAGTCTCCCTTATGGCTCTAATCTGGTAGTGGGGTGGTAGATGTCTAGTCTCCTTTATGGCTCTAATCTGATATTGGGGTGGTAGATGTCTAGACCCCCTTATGGCTCTAATCTGATAGTGGTAGTGGGGTGGTAGATGTCTAGTCTCCCTTATGACTCTAATCTGATAGTGGGGTGGGGTGGTAGATGTCTAGTCTCCCTTATTGCTCTAATCTGATAGTGGTAGAGGGGTGGTAGATGTCTAGTCTCCCTTATGACTCTAATCTGATAGTGGGGTGGGGTGGTAGATGTCTAGTCTCCCTTATTGCTCTAATCTCATAGTGGGGTGGTAGATGTCTAGGTTCCCTTATGGCTCTAATCTGATAGTGGGGTGGTAGATGTCTAGTCTCCTTTATGGCTCTAATCTGTTTGTGGTAGTGGGGTGGTAGATGTCTAGTCTCCTTTATGGCTCTAATATGATAGTGGTAGTGGGGTCGTAGATGTCTAGTCTCCCTTATGGCTCTAATCTGATAGTGGGGTGGTAGATGTTTAGTCTCCCTTATGGCTCTAATCTGGTAGTGGTGGTGGGGTGGTAGATGTCTAGTCTCCCTTATGGCTCTAATATGATAGTGGGGTGGTAGATGTCTAGTCTCCCTTATGGCTCTAATCTGGTAGTGGTAGTGGGTGGTAGATGTCTAGTCTCCCTTATGGCTCTAATCTGATAGTGGGGTGGTAGATATCTAGTCTCCCTTATGGCTCTAATCTGATAGTGGTAGTGGGGTGGTAGATGTCTAGTCTCCCTTATGGCTCTAATCTGACAGCGGTAGTGGGGTGGTAGATGTCTTGGCTCCCTTATGGCTCTAATCTGATAGTGGTAGAGGGGTGGTATATGTCTAGTCTCCCTTATGACTCTAATCTGATAGTGGTAGGGGGGTGGTAGATGTCTAGTCTCATTTATGGCTCTAATCTGATAGTGGGGTGGTAGATGTCTAGTCTCCCTTATGGCTCTAATATGATAGTGGTAGTGGGTTGGTAGATGTCTAGTCTCATTTATGGCTCTAATATGATAGTGGTACTGGGGTGGTAGATGTCTAGTCTCCCTTATGGCTCTAATCTGGTAGTGGGTGGTATATGTCTAGTCTCCCTTATGGCTCTAATCTGATAGTGGGGTGGTAGATGTCTAGTCTACCTTGTGACTATAATCTGATAGTGGTAGAGGGGTGGTATATGTCTAGTCTCCCTTATGGCTCTAATCTGATAGTGGTAGAGGGGTTGTATATGTCTAGTCTCCCTTATGGCTCTAATCTGATAGTAGGGTGGTAGATGTCTAGTCTCCCTTATGGCTCTAATCTGGTAGTGGTAGTGGGTGGTAGATGTCTAGTCTCCCTTATGGCTCTAATCTGATAGTGGGGTGGTAGATGTCTAGTCTCCTTTATGACTCTAATCTGATAGTGGGGTGGTAGATGTCTAGTCTCCCTTATGGCTCTAATCTGATAGTGGGGTGGTAGATGTCTAGTCTCCTTTATGACTCTAATCTGTTTGTGGTAGTGGGTTGGTAGATGTCTAGTCTCCCTTATGGCTCTAATCTGATAGTGGTAGAGGGGTGGTAGATGTCTAGTCTCCCTTATGACTCTAATCTGATAGTGGGGTGGGGTGGTAGATGTCTAGTGTCCCTTATTGCTCTAATCTGATAGTGGTAGTGGGGTGAGGTGGTAGATGTTTTGTCAACCGTATGGCTCTAATCTGTTAGCGGTAGTGGGGTGGTAGATGTCTAGTCTCCCTTATGGCTCTAATCTGATAGTGGGGTGGTAGATGTCTAGTCTCCTTTATGACTCTAATCTGATAGTGGGGTGGTAGATGTCTAGGTTCCCTTATGGCTCTAATCTGATAGTGGGGTGGTAGATGTCTAGTCTCCTTTATGACTCTAATCTGTTTGTGGTAGTGGGGTGGTAGATGTCTAGTCTCCTTTATGGCTCTAATATGATAGTGGTAGTGGGGTCGTAGATGTCTAGTCTCCCTTATGGCTCTAATCTGATAGTGGGGTGGTAGATGTTTAGTCTCCCTTATGGCTCTAAACTGGTAGTGGTGGTGGGGTGGTAGATGTCTAGTCTCCCTTATGGCTCTAATCTGATAGTGGTAGTGGGGTGGTAGATGTCTAGACTCCCTTATGGCTCTAATCTGACAGCGGTAGTGGGGTGGTAGATGTCTAGTCTCCCTTATGGCTCTAATCTGATAGTGGTAGTGGGGTGGTAGATGTCTAGTCTCCTTTATGGCTCTAATCTGATATTGGGGTGGTAGATGTCTAGACTCCCTTATGGCTCTAATCTGATAGTGGTAGTGGGGTGGTAGATGTCTAGTCTCCCTTATGGCTCTAATCTGATAGTGGTATTGGGGTGGTAGATGTCTAGTCTCCCTTATGGCTCTAATCTGGTAGTGGTATTGGGGTGGTAGATGTCTAGTCTCCCTTATGGATCTAATCTGATAGTGTGGTGGTAGATGTCTAGTCTACCTTATGACTCTAATCTGATAGTGGTAGTGGGGTGGTAGATGTCTAGTCTCCCTTATGGCTCTAATCTGATAGTGGTAGTGGGGTGGTAGATGTCTAGTCTCCCTTATGGCTCTAATCTGATAGTGGGGTGGTAGATGTCTAGTCTCCCTTATGGCACTAATCTGGTAGTGGTGGTGGGGTGGTAGATGTCTAGTCTCCCTTATGGCTCTAATATGATAGTGGGGTGGTAGATGTCTAGTCTCCCTTATGGCTCTAATCTGGTAGTGGTAGTGGGTGGTAGATGTTTAGTCTCCCTTATGGCTCTAATCTGATAGTGGGGTGGTAGATGTCTAGTCTCCTTTATGACTATAATCTGTTAGTGGTAGTGGGGTGGTAGATGTCTAGTTTCCCTTATGGCTCTAATCTGATAGTGGGGTGGTAGATGTCTAGTCTCCCTTATGGCTCTAATCTGACAGCGGTAGTGGGGTGGTAGTTGTCTAGTGTCCCTTAAGGCTCTAATCTGATAGTGGTAGTGGGGTGGTATATGTCTAGTCTCCCTTATGACTCTAATCTGATAGTGGGGTGGTAGATGTCTAGTCTCCCTTATGGCTCTAATCTGATAGTGGTAGTGGGGTGGTAGATGTCTAGTCTCCCTTATGGCTCTAATCTGACAGCGGTAGTGGGGTGGAAGATGTCTTGTCTCCCTTATGGCTCTAATCTGATAGTGGTAGAGGGGTGGTAGATGTCTAGTCTCCCTTATTGCTCTAATCTGATAGTGGTAGTGGGGTGGGGTGGTAGATGTTTTGTCAACCGTATGGCTCTAATCTGATAGTGGTAGTGGGGTGGTAGATGTCTAGTCTCCCTTATGGCTCTAATCTGATAGTGGTAGTGGGGTGGTAGATGTCTAGTCTCCTTTATGGCTCTAATCTGATATTGGGGTGGTAGATGTCTAGACTCCCTTATGGCTCTAATCTGATAGTGGTAGTGGGGTGGTAGATGTCTAGACTCCCTTATGGCTCTAATCTGACAGCGGTAGTGGGGTGGTAGATGTCTAGTCTCCCTTATGGCTCTAATCTGATAGTGGTAGTGGGGTGGTAGATGTCTAGTCTCCTTTATGGCTCTAATCTGATATTGGGGTGGTAGATGTCTAGACTCCCTTATGGCTCTAATCTGATAGTGGTAGTGGGGTGGTAGATGTCTAGTCTCCCTTATGGCTCTAATCTGATAGTGGTATTGGGGTGGTAGATGTCTAGTCTCCCTTATGGCTCTAATCTGGTAGTGGTATTGGGGTGGTAGATGTCTAGTCTCCCTTATGGATCTAATCTGATAGTGTGGTGGTAGATGTCTAGTCTACCTTATGACTCTAATCTGATAGTGGTAGTGGGGTGGTAGATGTCTAGTCTCCCTTATGGCTCTAATCTGATAGTGGTAGTGGGGTGGTAGATGTCTAGTCTCCCTTATGGCTCTAATCTGATAGTGGGGTGGTAGATGTCTAGTCTCCCTTATGGCACTAATCTGGTAGTGGTGGTGGGGTGGTAGATGTCTAGTCTCCCTTATGGCTCTAATATGATAGTGGGGTGGTAGATGTCTAGTCTCCCTTATGGCTCTAATCTGGTAGTGGTAGTGGGTGGTAGATGTTTAGACTCCCTTATGGCTCTAATCTGATAGTGGGGTGGTAGATGTCTAGTCTCCTTTATGACTATAATCTGTTAGTGGTAGTGGGGTGGTAGATGTCTAGTCTCCCTTATGGCTCTAATCTGATAGTGGGGTGGTAGATGTCTAGTCTCCCTTATGGCTCTAATCTGACAGCGGTAGTGGGGTGGTAGTTGTCTAGTGTCCCTTAAGGCTCTAATCTGATAGTGGTAGTGGGGTGGTATATGTCTAGTCTCCCTTATGACTCTAATCTGATAGTGGGGTGGTAGATGTCTAGTCTCCCTTATGGCTCTAATCTGATAGTGGTAGTGGGGTGGTAGATGTCTAGTCTCCCTTATGGCTCTAATCTGACAGCGGTAGTGGGGTGGTAGATGTTTTGTCAACCGTATGGCTCTAATCTGATAGTGGTAGTGGGGTGGTAGATGTCTAGTCTCCCTTATGGCTCTAATCTGATAGTGGTAGTGGGGTGGTAGATGTCTAGTCTCCTTTATGGCTCTAATCTGATAGTGGGGTGGTAGATGTCTAGTCTCTCTTATGACTCTATTCTGATAGTGGTAGTGGGGTGGTAGATGTCTAATCTCCCTTATGGATCAAATCTGATAGTGGTAGTGGGGTGGTAGATGTCTAGTCTCCTTTATGGCTCTAATCTGATAGTGGGGTGGTAGATGTCTAGTCTCCTTTATGGCTCTAATCTGATATTGGGGTGGTAGATGTCTAGACTCCCTTATGGCTCTAATCTGATAGTGGTAGTGGGGTGGTAGATGTCTAGTCTCCTTTATGGCTCTAATCTGATAGTGGGGTGGTAGATGTCTAGTCTCTCTTATGACTCTATTCTGATAGTGGTAGTGGGGTGGTAGATGTCTAATCTCCCTTATGGATCAAATCTGATAGTGGTAGTGGGGTGGTAGATGTCTAGTCTCCCTTATGGCTCTAATCTGATAGTGGGGTGGTAGATGTCTAGTCTCCCTTATGGCTCTAATCTGATAGTGGTGGTGGGGTGGTAGATGTCTAGTCTCCCTTATGGCTCTAATATGATAGTGGGGTGGTAGATGTCTAGTCTCCCTTATGGCTCTAATCTGGTAGTGGTAGTGGGTGGTAGATGTCTAGTCTCCCTTATGGCTCTAATCTGATAGTGGGGTGGTAGATGTCTAGTCTCCTTTATGAATATAATCTGTTAGTGGTAGTGGGGTGGTAGATGTCTAGTCTCCCTTATGGCTCTAATCTGATAGTGGGGTGGTAGATGTCTAGTCTCCCTTATGGCTCTATTCTGACAGCGGTAGTGGGGTGGTAGTTGTCTAGTGTCCCTTATGGCTCTAATCTGATAGTGGTAGTGGGGTGGTATATGTCTAGTCTCCCTTATGACTCTAATCTGATAGTGGGGTGGTAGATGTCTAGTCTCCCTTATGGCTCTAATCTGATAGTGGTAGTGGGGTGGTAGATGTCTAGACTCCCCTATGGCTCTAATCTGACAGCGGTAGTGGGGTGGTAGATGTCTAGTCTCCCTTATGGCTCTAATCTGATAGTGGTAGTGGGGTGGTAGATGTCTAGTCTCCTTTATGGCTCTAATCTGATATTGGGGTGGTAGATGTCTAGACTCCCTTATGGCTCTAATCTGATAGTGGTAGTGGGGTGGTAGATGTCTAGTCTCCCTTATGGCTCTAATCTGATAGTGGTATTGGGGTGGTAGATGTCTAGTCTCCCTTATGGCTCTAATCTGGTAGTGGTAGTGGGGTGGTAGATGTCTAGTCTCCCTTATGGCTCTAATCTGATAGTGGGGTGGTAGATGTCTAGTCTCCCTTATGGCTCTAATCTGGTATTGGTAGTGGGTGGTAGATGTCTAGTCTCCCTTATGCTCTAATCTGGTAATGGTAGTGGGTGGTAGATGTCTAGTCTCCCTTATGGCTCTAATCTGATAGTGGGGTGGTAGATGTCTAGTCTCCCTTATGGCTCTAATCTGATAGTGGGGTGGTAGATGTCTAGTCTCCCTTATGGCTCTAATCTGATAGTGGTAGTGGGGTAGTAGATGTCTAGTCTCCCTTATGGATCTAATCTGATAGTGGGGTGGTAGATGTCTAGTCTCCCTTATGCTCTAATCTGGTAGTGGTAGTGGGGTGGTAGATGTCTAGTCTCCCTTATGGCTCTAATCTGGTAGTGGGGTGGTAGATGTCTAGTCTCCCTTATGGCTCTAATCTGGTAGTGGTAGTGGGTGGTAGATGTCTAGTCTCCCTTATGGCTCTAATCTGATAGTGGGGTGGTAGATGTCTAGTCTCCTTTATGGCTCTAATCTGATAGTGGGGTGGTAGATGTCTAGTCTCCCTTATGGCTCTAATCTGATAGTGGTAGTGGGGTGGTAGATGTCTAGGCTCCCTTATGGCTCTAATCTGATAGTGATAGTGGGGTGGTAGATGTCTAGTCTCCCTTATGGCTCTAATCTGATAGTGGGGTGGTAGATGTCTAGTCTCCTTTATGACTCTAATCTGATAGTGGTAGTGGGGTGGGAGATGTTTAGTCTACCTTATGACTCTAATCTAAAAGTGGTAGATGTCTAGTCTCCCTTATGGCTCTAATCTGATAGTGGTAGTGGGATGGTAGATGTCTAGTCTCCTTTATGGCTCTAATCTGATATTGGGGTGGTAGATGTCTAGTCTCCCTTATGGATCTAATCTGATAGTGGGGTGGTAGATGTCTAGTCTCCCTTATGCTCTAATCTGGTAGTGGTTGTGGGGTGGTAGATGTCTAGTCTCCCTTATGGCTCTAATCTGGTAGTGGGGTGGTAGATGTCTAGGTTCCCTTATGGCTCTAATCTGATAGTGGGGTGGTAGATGTCTAGTCTCCTTTATGACTCTAATCTGTTTGTGGTAGTGGGGTGGCAGATGTCTAGTCTCCCTTATGGCTCTAATCTGATAGTGGTAGTGGGGTGGTAGATGTCTAGTCTCCCTTATGGCTCTAATCTGACAGTGGTAGTGGGGTGGTAGATGTCTAGTCTCCCTTATGACTCTAATCTGATAGTGGTAGTGGGGTGGTATATATCTAGTCTCCCTTATGGCTCTAATCTGACAGCGGTAGTGGGGTGGTAGATGTCTAGTCTCCCTTATGGCTCTAATCTGATAGTGGTAGTGGGGTGGTAGATGTCTAGTCTCCTTTATGGCTCTAATCTGATATTGGGGTGGTAGATGTCTAGTCTCTCTTATGGCTCTAATCTGATAGTGGTAGTGGGGTGGTAGATGTCTAGACTCCCTTATGGCTCTAATCTGACAGCGGTAGTGGGGTGGTAGATGTCTAGTCTCCCTTATGGCTCTAATCTGATAGTGGTAGTGGGGTGGTAGATGTCTAGTCTCCTTTATGGCTCTAATCTGATATTGGGGTGGTAGATGTCTAGACTCCCTTATGGCTCTAATCTGATAGTGGTAGTGGGGTGGTAGATGTCTAGTCTCCCTTATGGCTCTAATCTGGTAGTGGTATTGGGGTGGTAGATGTCTAGTATCCCTTATGGATCTAATCTGATAGTGTGGTGGTAGATGTCTAGTCTACCTTATGACTCTAATCTGATAGTGGTAGTGGGGTGGTAGATGTCTAGTCTCCCTTATGGCTCTAATCTGATAGTGGTAGTGGGGTGGTAGATGTCTAGTCTCCCTTATGGCTCTATTCTGATAGTGGGGTGGTAGATGTCTAGTCTCCCTTATGGCACTAATCTGGTAGTGGTGGTGGGGTGGTAGATGTCTAGTCTCCCTTATGGCTCTAATATGATAGTGGGGTGGTAGATGTCTAGTCTCCCTTATGGCTCTAATCTAGTAGTGGTAGTGGGTGGTAGATGTTTAGTCTCCCTTATGGCTCTAATCTGATAGTGGGGTGGTAGATGTCTAGTCTCCTTTATGACTATAATCTGTTAGTGGTAGTGGGGTGGTAGATGTCTAGTCTCCCTTATGGCTCTAATCTGATAGTGGGGTGGTAGATGTCTAGTCTCCCTTATGGCTCTAATCTGACAGCGGTAGTGGGGTGGTAGTTGTCTAGTGTCCCTTATGGCTCTAATCTGATAGTGGTAGTGGGGTGGTATATGTCTAGTCTCCCTTATGACTCTAATCTGATAGTGGGGTGGTAGATGTCTAGTCTCCCTTATGGCTCTAATCTGATAGTGGTAGTGGGGTGGTAGATGTCTAGTCTCCCTTATGGCTCTAATCTGACAGCGGTAGTGGGGTGGTAGATGTCTTGTCTCCCTTATGGCTCTAATCTGATAGTGGTAGAGGGGTGGTAGATGTCTAGTCTCCCTTATTGCTCTAATCTGATAGTGGTAGTGGGGTGGGGTGGTAGATGTTTTGTCAACCGTATGGCTCTAATCTGTTTGTGGTAGTGGGGTGGTATATGTCTAGTCTCCCTTATGACTCTAATCTGATAGTGGGGTGGTAGATGTCTAGTCTCCCTTATGGCTCTAATCTGATAGTGGTAGTGGGGTGGTAGATGTCTAGACTCCCCTATGGCTCTAATCTGACAGCGGTAGTGGGGTGGTAGATGTCTAGTCTCCCTTATGGCTCTAATCTGATAGTGGTAGTGGGGTGGTAGATGTCTAGTCTCCTTTATGGCTCTAATCTGATATTGGGGTGGTAGATGTCTAGACTCCCTTATGGCTCTAATCTGATAGTGGTAGTGGGGTGGTAGATGTCTAGTCTCCCTTATGGCTCTAATCTGATAGTGGTATTGGGGTGGTAGATGTCTAGTCTCCCTTATGGCTCTAATCTGGTAGTGGTAGTGGGGTGGTAGATGTCTAGTCTCCCTTATGGATCTAATCTGATAGTGGGGTGGTAGATGTCTAGTCTCCCTTATGCTCTAATCTGGTATTGGTAGTGGGTGGTAGATGTCTAGTCTCCCTTATGGCTCTAATCTGATAATGGTAGTGGGTGGTAGATGTCTAGTCTCCCTTATGGCTCTAATCTGATAGTGGGGTGGTAGATGTCTAGTCTCCCTTATGGCTCTAATCTGATAGTGGGGTGGTAGATGTCTAGTCTCCCTTATGGCTCTAATCTGATAGTGGTAGTGGGGTAGTAGATGTCTAGTCTCCCTTATGGATCTAATCTGATAGTGGGGTGGTAGATGTCTAGTCTCCCTTATGCTCTAATCTGGTAGTGGTAGTGGGGTGGTAGATGTCTAGTCTCCCTTATGGCTCTAATCTGGTAGTGGGGTGGTAGATGTCTAGTCTCCCTTATGGCTCTAATCTGGTAGTGGTAGTGGGTGGTAGATGTCTAGTCTCCCTTATGGCTCTAATCTGATAGTGGGGTGGTAGATGTCTAGTCTCCTTTATGGCTCTAATCTGATAGTGGGGTGGTAGATGTCTAGTCTCCCTTATGGCTCTAATCTGATAGTGGTAGTGGGGTGGTAGATGTCTAGGCTCCCTTATGGCTCTAATCTGATAGTGATAGTGGGGTGGTAGATGTCTAGTCTCCCTTATGGCTCTAATCTGATAGTGGGGTGGTAGATGTCTAGTCTCCTTTATGACTCTAATCTGATAGTGGTAGTGGGGTGGGAGATGTTTAGTCTACCTTATGACTCTAATCTAAAAGTGGTAGATGTCTAGTCTCCCTTATGGCTCTAATCTGATAGTGGTAGTGGGATGGTAGATGTCTAGTCTCCTTTATGGCTCTAATCTGATATTGGGGTGGTAGATGTCTAGTCTCCCTTATGGATCTAATCTGATAGTGGGGTGGTAGATGTCTAGTCTCCCTTATGCTCTAATCTGGTAGTGGTTGTGGGGTGGTAGATGTCTAGTCTCCCTTATGGCTCTAATCTGGTAGTGGGGTGGTAGATGTCTAGGTTCCCTTATGGCTCTAATCTGATAGTGGGGTGGTAGATGTCTAGTCTCCTTTATGACTCTAATCTGTTTGTGGTAGTGGGGTGGCAGATGTCTAGTCTCCCTTATGGCTCTAATCTGATAGTGGTAGTGGGGTGGTAGATGTCTAGTCTCCCTTATGGCTCTAATCTGACAGTGGTAGTGGGGTGGTAGATGTCTAGTCTCCCTTATGACTCTAATCTGATAGTGGTAGTGGGGTGGTATATATCTAGTCTCCCTTATGGCTCTAATCTGACAGCGGTAGTGGGGTGGTAGATGTCTAGTCTCCCTTATGGCTCTAATCTGATAGTGGTAGTGGGGTGGTAGATGTCTAGTCTCCTTTATGGCTCTAATCTGATATTGGGGTGGTAGATGTCTAGTCTCTCTTATGGCTCTAATCTGATAGTGGTAGTGGGGTGGTAGATGTCTAGACTCCCTTATGGCTCTAATCTGACAGCGGTAGTGGGGTGGTAGATGTCTAGTCTCCCTTATGGCTCTAATCTGATAGTGGTAGTGGGGTGGTAGATGTCTAGTCTCCTTTATGGCTCTAATCTGATATTGGGGTGGTAGATGTCTAGACTCCCTTATGGCTCTAATCTGATAGTGGTAGTGGGGTGGTAGATGTCTAGTCTCCCTTATGGCTCTAATCTGGTAGTGGTATTGGGGTGGTAGATGTCTAGTATCCCTTATGGATCTAATCTGATAGTGTGGTGGTAGATGTCTAGTCTACCTTATGACTCTAATCTGATAGTGGTAGTGGGGTGGTAGATGTCTAGTCTCCCTTATGGCTCTAATCTGATAGTGGTAGTGGGGTGGTAGATGTCTAGTCTCCCTTATGGCTCTATTCTGATAGTGGGGTGGTAGATGTCTAGTCTCCCTTATGGCACTAATCTGGTAGTGGTGGTGGGGTGGTAGATGTCTAGTCTCCCTTATGGCTCTAATATGATAGTGGGGTGGTAGATGTCTAGTCTCCCTTATGGCTCTAATCTAGTAGTGGTAGTGGGTGGTAGATGTTTAGTCTCCCTTATGGCTCTAATCTGATAGTGGGGTGGTAGATGTCTAGTCTCCTTTATGACTATAATCTGTTAGTGGTAGTGGGGTGGTAGATGTCTAGTCTCCCTTATGGCTCTAATCTGATAGTGGGGTGGTAGATGTCTAGTCTCCCTTATGGCTCTAATCTGACAGCGGTAGTGGGGTGGTAGTTGTCTAGTGTCCCTTATGGCTCTAATCTGATAGTGGTAGTGGGGTGGTATATGTCTAGTCTCCCTTATGACTCTAATCTGATAGTGGGGTGGTAGATGTCTAGTCTCCCTTATGGCTCTAATCTGATAGTGGTAGTGGGGTGGTAGATGTCTAGTCTCCCTTATGGCTCTAATCTGACAGCGGTAGTGGGGTGGTAGATGTCTTGTCTCCCTTATGGCTCTAATCTGATAGTGGTAGAGGGGTGGTAGATGTCTAGTCTCCCTTATTGCTCTAATCTGATAGTGGTAGTGGGGTGGGGTGGTAGATGTTTTGTCAACCGTATGGCTCTAATCTGTTTGTGGTAGTGGGGTGGTAGATGTCTAGTCTCCCTTATGGCTCTAATCTAATAGTGGTAGTGGGGTGGTAGATGTCTAGTCTCCTTTATGGCTCTAATCTGATATTGGGGTGGTAGATGTCTAGACTCCCTTATGGCTCTAATCTGATAGTGGTAGTGGGGTGGTAGATGTCTAGTCTCCTTTATGGCTCTAATCTGATAGTGGGGTGGTAGATGTCTAGTCTCTCTTATGACTCTATTCTGATAGTGGTAGTGGGGTGGTAGATGTCTAATCTCCCTTATGGATCAAATCTGATAGTGTGGTGGTAGATGTCTAGTCTACCTTATGACTATAATCTGATAGTGGTAGTGGGGTGGTAGATGTCTAGTCTCCCTTATGGCTCTAATCTGATAGTGGTAGTGGGGTGGTAGATGTCTAGTCTCCCTTATGGCTCTATTCTGATAGTGGGGTGGTAGATGTCTAGTCTCCCTTATGGCACTAATCTGGTAGTGGTGGTGGGGTGGTAGATGTCTAGTCTCCCTTATGGCTCTAATATGATAGTGGGGTGGTAGATGTCTAGTCTCCCTTATGGCTCTAATCTAGTAGTGGTAGTGGGTGGTAGATGTTTAGTCTCCCTTATGGCTCTAATCTGATAGTGGGGTGGTAGATGTCTAGTCTCCTTTATGACTATAATCTGTTAGTGGTAGTGGGGTGGTAGATGTCTAGTCTCCCTTATGGCTCTAATCTGATAGTGGGGTGGTAGATGTCTAGTCTCCCTTATGGCTCTAATCTGACAGCGGTAGTGGGGTGGTAGTTGTCTAGTGTCCCTTATGGCTCTAATCTGATAGTGGTAGTGGGGTGGTATATGTCTAGTCTCCCTTATGACTCTAATCTGATAGTGGGGTGGTAGATGTCTAGTCTCCCTTATGGCTCTAATCTGATAGTGGTAGTGGGGTGGTAGATGTCTAGTCTCCCTTATGGCTCTAATCTGACAGCGGTAGTGGGGTGGTAGATGTCTTGTCTCCCTTATGGCTCTAATCTGATAGTGGTAGAGGGGTGGTAGATGTCTTGTCTCCCTTATGGCTCTAATCTGATAGTGGTAGTGGGGTGGTAGATGTCTAGTCTCCTTTATGGCTCTAATCTGATAGTGGTAGTGGGGTGGTAGATGTCTAGTCTCCCTTATGGCTCTAATCTGATAGTGGTAGTGGGGTGGTAGATGTCTAGTCTCCCTTATGGCTCTAATCTGACAGCGGTAGTGGGGTGGTAGATGTTTTGTCAACCGTATGGCTCTAATCTGTTTGTGGTAGTGGGGTGGTAGATGTCTAGTCTCCCTTATGGCTCTAATCTGATAGTGGTAGTGGGGTGGTAGATGTCTAGTCTCCTTTATGGCTCTAATCTGATATTGGGGTGGTAGATGTCTAGACTCCCTTATGGCTCTAATCTGATAGTGGTAGTGGGGTGGTAGATGTCTAGTCTCCTTTATGGCTCTAATCTGATAGTGGGGTGGTAGATGTCTAGTCTCTCTTATGACTCTATTCTGATAGTGGTAGTGGGGTGGTAGATGTCTAATCTCCCTTATGGATCAAATCTGATAGTGTGGTGGTAGATGTCTAGTCTACCTTATGACTATAATCTGATAGTGGTAGTGGGGTGGTAGATGTCTAGTCTCCCTTATGGCTCTAATCTGATAGTGGTAGTGGGGTGGTAGATGTCTAGTCTCCCTTATGGCTCTAATCTGATAGTGGGGTGGTAGATGTCTAGTCTCCCTTATGGCTCTAATCTTGTAGTGGTGGTGGGGTGGTAGATGTCTAGCCTCCCTTATGGCTCTAATATGATAGTGGGGTGGTAGATGTCTAGTCTCCCTTATGGCTCTAATCTGGTAGTGGTAGTGGGTGGTAGATGTCTAGTCTCCCTTATGGCTCTAATCTGATAGTGGGGTGGTAGATGTCTAGTCTCCTTCATGAATATAATCTGTTAGTGGTAGTGGGGTGGTAGATGTCTAGTCTCCCTTATGGCTCTAATCTGATAGTGGGGTGGTAGATGTCTAGTCTCCCTTATGGCTCTATTCTGACAGCGGTAGTGGGGTGGTAGTTGTCTAGTGTCCCTTATGGCTCTAATCTGATAGTGGTAGTGGGGTGGTATATGTCTAGTCTCCCTTATGACTCTAATCTGATAGTGGGGTGGTAGATGTCTAGTCTCCCTTATGGCTCTAATCTGATAGTGGTAGTGGGGTGGTAGATGTCTAGACTCCCTTATGGCTCTAATCTGACAGCGGTAGTGGGGTGGTAGATGTCTAGTCTCCCTTATGGCTCTAATCTGATAGTGGTAGTGGGGTGGTAGATGTCTAGTCTCCTTTATGGCTCTAATCTGATATTGGGGTGGTAGATGTCTAGACTCCCTTATGGCTCTAATCTGATAGTGGTAGTGGGGTGGTAGATGTCTAGTCTCCCTTATGGCTCTAATCTGATAGTGGTATTGGGGTGGTAGATGTCTAGTCTCCCTTATGGCTCTAATTTGGTAGTGGTAGTGGGGTGGTAGATGTCTAGTCTCCCTTATGGATCTAATCTGATAGTGGGGTGGTAGATGTCTAGTCTCCCTTATGCTCTAATCTGGTAGTGGTAGTGGGGTGGTAGATGTCTAGTCTCCCTTATGGCTCTAATCTGATAGTGGGGTGGTAGATGTCTAGTCTCCCTTATGGCTCTAATCTGGTAGTGGTAGTGGGTGGTAGATGTCTAGTCTCCCTTATGGCTCTAATCTGATAGTGGGGTGGTAGATGTCTAGTCTCCCTTATGGCTCTAATCTGATAGTGGGGTGGTAGATGTCTAGTCTCCCTTATGGCTCTAATCTGATAGTGGTAGTGGGGTAGTAGATGTCTAGTCTCCCTTATGGATCTAATCTGATAGTGGGGTGGTAGATGTCTAGTCTCCCTTATGCTCTAATCTGGTAGTGGTAGTGGGGTGGTAGATGTCTAGTCTCCCTTATGGCTCTAATCTGGTAGTGGGGTGGTAGATGTCTAGTCTCCCTTATGGCTCTAATCTGGTAGTGGTAGTGGGTGGTAGATATCTAGTCTCCCTTATGGCTCTAATCTGATAGTGGGGTGGTAGATGTCTAGTCTCCTTTATGGCTCTAATCTGATAGTGGGGTGGTAGATGTCTAGTCTCCCTTATGGCTCTAATCTGATAGTGGTAGTGGGGTGGTAGATGTCTAGGCTCCCTTATGGCTCTAATCTGATAGTGGTAGTGGGGTGGTAGATGTCTAGTCTCCCTTATGGCTCTAATCTGATAGTGGGGTGGTAGATGTCTAGTCTCCTTTATGACTCTAATCTGATAGTGGTAGTGGGGTGGGAGATGTTTAGTCTACCTTATGACTCTAATCTGATAGTGGTAGATGTCTAGTCTCCCTTATGGCTCTAATCTGATAGTGGTAGTGGGGTGGTAGATGTCTAGTCTCCTTTATGGCTCTAATCTGATATTGGGGTGGTAGATGTCTAGTCTCTCTTATGTCTCTAATCTGATAGTGGTAGTGGGGTGGTAGATGTCTAGTCTCCCTTATGGATCTAATCTGATAGTTGGGTGGTAGATGTCTAGTCTCCCTTATGCTCTAATCTGGTAGTGGTTGTGGGGTGGTAGATGTCTAGTCTCCCTTATGGCTCTAATCTGGTAGTGGGGTGGTAGATGTCTAGGTTCCCTTATGGCTCTAATCTGATAGTGGGGTGGTAGATGTCTAGTCTCCTTTATGACTCTAATCTGTTTGTGGAAGTGGGGTGGCAGATGTCTAGTCTCCCTTATGGCTCTAATCTGATAGTGGTAGTGGGGTGGTAGATGTCTAGTCTCCCTTATGGCTCTAATCTGACAGTGGTAGTGGGGTGGTAGATGTCTAGTCTCCCTTATGACTCTAATCTGATAGTGGTAGTGGGGTGGTATATATCTAGTCTCCCTTATGGCTCAAATCTGATAGTGGGGTGGTAGATGTCTAGTCTCCCTTATGGCTCTAATCTGATAGTGGTAGTGGGGTGGTAGATGTCTAGTCTCCCTTATGGCTCTAATCTGATAGTGGTAGTGGGGTGGTAGATGTCTAGTCTCCCGTATGGCTCTAATCTGATAGTGGTAGATTACTAGTCTTCCTTATGGCTCTAATCAAAAAGTGGGGTGGTAGATGTCTAGTCTCCCTTATGGCTCTAATCTGATAGTGGTAGTGGGGTGGTAGATGTCTAGTCTCCCTTATGGCTCTAATCTGATAGTGGTAGTGGGGTGGTAGATGTCTAGGCTCCCTTATGGGTCTAATCTGATAGTGGTAGATGTCTAGTCTCCCTTATGGCTCTAATCTGATAGTGGTAGAGGGGTGGTAGATGTGTAGTCTCCCTTATGACTCTAATCTGATAGTGGTAGGGGGGTGGTAGATGTCTAGTCTCATTTATGGCTCTAATCTGATAGTGGGGTGGTAGATGTCTAGTCTCCCTTATGGCTCTAATCTGACAGCGGTAGTGGGGTGGTAGTTGTCTAGTGTCCCTTATGGCTCTAATCTGATAGTGGTAGTGGGGTGGTATATGTCTAGTCTCCCTTATGACTCTAATCTGATAGTGGGGTGGTAGATGTCTAGTCTCCCTTATGGCTCTAATCTGATAGTGGTAGTGGGGTGGTAGATGTCTAGTCTCCCTTATGGCTCTAATCTGACAGCGGTAGTGGGGTGGTAGATGTTTTGTCTCCCTTATGGCTCTAATCTGATAGTGGTAGAGGGGTGGTAGATGTCTAGTCTCCCTTATTGCTCTAATCTGATAGTGGTAGTGGGGTGGGGTGGTAGATGTTTTGTCAACCGTATGGCTCTAATCTGATAGTGGGGTGGTAGATGTCTAGTCTCCCTTATGGCTCTAATCTGGTAGTGGGTGGTAGATGTCTAGTCTCCCGTATGACTCTAATCTGATAGTGGGGTGGGGTGGTAGATGTCTAGTCTCCCTTATGGTTCTAATCTGATAGTGGTAGAGGGGTGGTATATGTCTAGTCTCCCTTATGGCTCTAATCTGATAGTGTGGTGGTAGATGTCTAGTCTCCGTTATGGCTCTAATCTGATAGTGGGGTGGTAGATGTCTAGTCTCCCTTATGGCTCTAATCTGATAGTGGTAGTGGGGTGGTAGATGTCTAGTCTCCTTTATGGCTCTAATCTGATAGTGGGGTAGTAGATGTCTAGTCTCCCTTATGGATCTAATCTGATAGTGGGGTGGTAGATGTCTAGTCTCCCTTATGCTCTAATCTGGTAGTGGTAGTGGGGTGGTAGATGTCTAGTCTCCCTTATGGCTCTAATCTGATAGTGGGGTGGTAGATGTCTAGTCTCCCTTATGGCTCTAATCTGGTAGTGGTGGTGGGTGGTAGATGTCTAGTCTCCCTTATGGCTCTAATCTGATAGTGGGGTGGTAGATGTCTAGTCGCCCTTATGGCTCTAATCTGATAGTGGTATTGGGGTGGTAGATGTCTAGTCTCCCTTATGGCTCTAATTTGGTAGTGGTAGTGGGGTGGTAGATGTCTAGTCTCCCTTATGGATCTAATCTGATAGTGGGGTGGTAGATGTCTAGTCTCCCTTATGCTCTAATCTGGTAGTGGTAGTGGGGTGGTAGATGTCTAGTCTCCTTTATGGCTCTAATCTGATAGTGGGGTGGTAGATGTCTAGTCTCCCTTATGGCTCTAATCTGGTAGTGGTAGTGGGTGGTAGATGTCTAGTCTCCCTTATGGCTCTAATCTGATAGTGGGGTGGTAGATGTCTAGTCTCCCTTATGGCTCTAATCTGATAGTGGGGTGGTAGATGTCTAGTCTCCCTTATGGCTCTAATCTGATAGTGGTAGTGGGGTAGTAGATGTCTAGTCTCCCTTATGGATCTAATCTGATAGTGGGGTGGTAGATGTCTAGTCTCCCTTATGCTCTAATCTGGTAGTGGTAGTGGGGTGGTAGATGTCTAGTCTCCCTTATGGCTCTAATCTGGTAGTGGGGTGGTAGATGTCTAGTCTCCCTTATGGCTCTAATCTGGTAGTGGTAGTGGGTGGTAGATGTCTAGTCTCCCTTATGGCTCTAATCTGATAGTGGGGTGGTAGATGTCTAGTCTCCTTTATGGCTCTAATCTGATAGTGGGGTGGTAGATGTCTAGTCTCCCTTATGGCTCTAATCTGATAGTGGTAGTGGGGTGGTAGATGTCTAGGCTCCCTTATGGCTCTAATCTGATAGTGATAGTGGGGTGGTAGATGTCTAGTCTCCCTTATGGCTCTAATCTGATAGTGGGGTGGTAGATGTCTAGTCTCCTTTATGACTCTAATCTGATAGTGGTAGTGGGGTGGGAGATGTTTAGTCTACCTTATGACTCTAATCTGATAGTGGTAGATGTCTAGTCTCCCTTATGGCTCTAATCTGATAGTGGTAGTGGGGTGGTAGATGTCTAGTCTCCTTTATGGCTCTAATCTGATATTGGGGTGGTAGATGTCTAGACTCCCTTATGGCTCTAATCTGGTAGTGGTAGTGGGGTGGTAGATGTCTAGTCTCCCTTATGGATCTAATCTGATAGTTGGGTGGTAGATGTCTAGTCTCCCTTATGCTCTAATCTGGTAGTGGTTGTGGGGTGGTAGATGTCTAGTCTCCCTTATGGCTCTAATCTGGTAGTGGGGTGGTAGATGTCTAGGTTCCCTTATGGCTCTAATCTGATAGTGGGGTGGTAGATGTCTAGTCTCCTTTATGACTCTAATCTGTTTGTGGTAGTGGGGTGGCAGATGTCTAGTCTCCCTTATGGCTCTAATCTGATAGTGGTAGTGGGGTGGTAGATGTCTAGTCTCCCTTATGGCTCTAATCTGACAGTGGTAGTGGGGTGGTAGATGTCTAGTCTCCCTTATGACTCTAATCTGATAGTGGTAGTGGGGTGGTATATATCTAGTCTCCCTTATGGCTCAAATCTGATAGTGGGGTGGTAGATGTCTAGTCTCCCTTATGGCTCTAATCTGATAGTGGTAGTGGGGTGGTAGATGTCTAGTCTCCCTTATGGCTCTAATCTGATAGTGGTAGTGGGGTGGTAGATGTCTAGTCTCCCGTATGGCTCTAATCTGATAGTGGTAGATTACTAGTCTTCCTTATGGCTCTAATCAAAAAGTGGGGTGGTAGATGTCTAGTCTCCCTTATGGCTCTAATCTGATAGTGGTAGTGGGGTGGTAGATGTCTAGTCTCCCTTATGGCTCTAATCTGATAGTGGTAGTGGGGTGGTAGATGTCTAGGCTCCCTTATGGGTCTAATCTGATAGTGGTAGATGTCTAGTCTCCCTTATGGCTCTAATCTGATAGTGGTAGAGGGGTGGTAGATGTGTAGTCTCCCTTATGACTCTAATCTGATAGTGGTAGGGGGGTGGTAGATGTCTAGTCTCATTTATGGCTCTAATCTGATAGTGGGGTGGTAGATGTCTAGTCTCCCTTATGGCTCTAATCTGACAGCGGTAGTGGGGTGGTAGTTGTCTAGTGTCCCTTATGGCTCTAATCTGATAGTGGTAGTGGGGTGGTATATGTCTAGTCTCCCTTATGACTCTAATCTGATAGTGGGGTGGTAGATGTCTAGTCTCCCTTATGGCTCTAATCTGATAGTGGTAGTGGGGTGGTAGATGTCTAGTCTCCCTTATGGCTCTAATCTGACAGCGGTAGTGGGGTGGTAGATGTTTTGTCTCCCTTATGGCTCTAATCTGATAGTGGTAGAGGGGTGGTAGATGTCTAGGCTCCCTTATTGCTCTAATCTGATAGTGGTAGTGGGGTGGGGTGGTAGATGTTTTGTCAACCGTATGGCTCTAATCTGATAGTGGGGTGGTAGATGTCTAGTCTCCCTTATGGCTCTAATCTGGTAGTGGGTGGTAGATGTCTAGTCTCCCGTATGACTCTAATCTGATAGTGGGGTGGGGTGGTAGATGTCTAGTCTCCCTTATGGTTCTAATCTGATAGTGGTAGAGGGGTGGTATATGTCTAGTCTCCCTTATGGCTCTAATCTGATAGTGTGGTGGTAGATGTCTAGTCTCCGTTATGGCTCTAATCTGATAGTGGGGTGGTAGATGTCTAGTCTCCCTTATGGCTCAAATCTGATAGTGGTAGTGGGGTGGTAGATGTCTAGTCTCCTTTATGGCTCTAATCTGATAGTGGGGTAGTAGATGTCTAGTCTCCCTTATGGCTCTAATCTGCTAGTGGGGTGGTAGATGTCTAGTCTCCCTTATGGCTCTAATCTGGTAGTGGTAGTGGGTCGTAGATGTCTAGTCTCCCTTATGGCTCTAATCTGATAGTGGGGTGGTAGATGTCTAGTCTCCTTTATGACTCTAATCTGATAGTGGTAGTGGGGTGGGAGATGTTTAGTCTACCTTATGACTCTAATCTGATAGTGGTAGATGTCTAGTCTCCCTTATGGCTCTAATCTGATAGTGGTAGTGGGGTGGTAGATGTCTAGTCTCCTTTATGGCTCTAATCTGATATTGGGGTGGTAGATGTCTAGACTCCCTTATGGCTCTAATCTGGTAGTGGTAGTGGGGTGGTAGATGTCTAGTCTCCCTTATGGATCTAATCTGATAGTTGGGTGGTAGATGTCTAGTCTCCCTTATGCTCTAATCTGGTAGTGGTTGTGGGGTGGTAGATGTCTAGTCTCCCTTATGGCTCTAATCTGGTAGTGGGGTGGTAGATGTCTAGGTTCCCTTATGGCTCTAATCTGATAGTGGGGTGGTAGATGTCTAGTCTCCTTTATGACTCTAATCTGTTTGTGGTAGTGGGGTGGCAGATGTCTAGTCTCCCTTATGGCTCTAATCTGATAGTGGTAGTGGGGTGGTAGATGTCTAGTCTCCCTTATGGCTCTAATCTGACAGTGGTAGTGGGGTGGTAGATGTCTAGTCTCCCTTATGACTCTAATCTGATAGTGGTAGTGGGGTGGTATATATCTAGTCTCCCTTATGGCTCAAATCTGATAGTGGGGTGGTAGATGTCTAGTCTCCCTTATGGCTCTAATCTGATAGTGGTAGTGGGGTGGTAGATGTCTAGTCTCCCTTATGGCTCTAATCTGATAGTGGTAGTGGGGTGGTAGATGTCTAGTCTCCCGTATGGCTCTAATCTGATAGTGGTAGATTACTAGTCTTCCTTATGGCTCTAATCAAAAAGTGGGGTGGTAGATGTCTAGTCTCCCTTATGGCTCTAATCTGATAGTGGTAGTGGGGTGGTAGATGTCTAGTCTCCCTTATGGCTCTAATCTGATAGTGGTAGTGGGGTGGTAGATGTCTAGGCTCCCTTATGGGTCTAATCTGATAGTGGTAGATGTCTAGTCTCCCTTATGGCTCTAATCTGATAGTGGTAGAGGGGTGGTAGATGTGTAGTCTCCCTTATGACTCTAATCTGATAGTGGTAGGGGGGTGGTAGATGTCTAGTCTCATTTATGGCTCTAATCTGATAGTGGGGTGGTAGATGTCTAGTCTCCCTTATGGCTCTAATCTGACAGCGGTAGTGGGGTGGTAGTTGTCTAGTGTCCCTTATGGCTCTAATCTGATAGTGGTAGTGGGGTTGTATATGTCTAGTCTCCCTTATGACTCTAATCTGATAGTGGGGTGGTAGATGTCTAGTCTCCCTTATGGCTCTAATCTGATAGTGGTAGTGGGGTGGTAGATGTCTAGTCTCCCTTATGGCTCTAATCTGACAGTGGTAGTGGGGTGGTAGATGTTTTGTCTCCCTTATGGCTCTAATCTGATAGTGGTAGAGGGGTGGGGTGGTAGATGTTTTGTCAACCGTATGGCTCTAATCTGATAGTGGGGTGGTAGATGTCTAGTCTCCCTTATGGCTCTAATCTGGTAGTGGGTGGTAGATGTCTAGTCTCCCGTATGACTCTAATCTGATAGTGGGGTGGTAGATGTCTAGTCTCCCTTATGGCTCTAATCTGGTAGTGGGTGGTAGATGTCTAGTCTCCCGTATGACTCTAATCTGATAGTGGGGTGGTAGATGTCTAGTCTCCCTTATGGCTCTAATCTGGTAGTGGGAGGTAGATGTCTAGTCTCCCGTATGACTCTAATCTGATAGTGGGGTGGGGTGGTAGATGTCTAGTCTCCCTTATGGTTCTAATCTGATAGTGGTAGAGGGGTGGTATATGTCTAGTCTCCCTTATGGCTCTAATCTGATAGTGTGGTGGTAGATGTCTAGTCTCCGTTATGGCTCTAATCTGATAGTGGGGTGGTAGATGTCTAGTCTCCCTTATGGCTCTAATCTGATAGTGGTAGTGGGGTGGTAGATGTCTAGTCTCCTTTATGGCTCTAATCTGATAGTGGGGTAGTAGATGTCTAGTCTCCCTTATGGATCTAATCTGATAGTGGGGTGGTAGATGTCTAGTCTCCCTTATGCTCTAATCTGGTAGTGGTAGTGGGGTGGTAGATGTCTAGTCTCCCTTATGGCTCTAATCTGCTAGTGGGGTGGTAGATGTCTAGTCTCCCTTATGGCTCTAATCTGGTAGTGGTAGTGGGTCGTAGATGTCTAGTCTCCCTTATGGCTCTAATCTGATAGTGGGGTGGTAGATGTCTAGTCTCCTTTATGGCTCTAATCTGATAGTGGGGTGGTAGATGTCTAGTCTCCCTTATGGCTCTAATCTGATAGTGGTAGTGGGGTAGTAGATGTCTAGTCTCCCTTATGGATCTAATCTGATAGTGGGGTGGTAGATGTCTAGTCTCCCTTATGCTCTAATCTGGTAGTGGTAGTGGGGTGGTAGATGTCTAGTCTCCCTTATGGCTCTAATCTGATAGTGGGGTGGTAGATGTCTAGTCTCCCTTATGGCTCTAATCTGGTAGTGGTAGTGGGTGGTAGATGTCTAGTCTCCCTTATGGCTCTAATCTGATAGTGGGGTGGTAGATGTCTAGTCTCCTTTATGGCTCTAATCTGATAGTGGGGTGGTAGATGTCTAGTCTCCCTTATGGCTCTAATCTGATAGTGGTAGTGGGGTGGTAGATGTCTAGGCTCCCTTATGGCTCTAATCTGATAGTGATAGTGGGGTGGTAGATGTCTAGTCTCCCTTATGGCTCTAATCTGATAGTGGGGTGGTAGATGTCTAGTCTCCTTTATGACTCTAATCTGATAGTGGTAGTAGGGTGGGAGATGTTTAGTCTACCTTATGACTCTAATCTGATAGTGGTAGATGTCTAGTCTCCCTTAGGGCTCTAATCTGATAGTGATAGTGGGGTGGTAGATGTCTAGTCTCCTTTATGGCTCTAATCTGATATTGGGGTGGTAGATGTCTAGACTCCCTTATGGCTCTAATCTGATAGTGGTAGTGGGGTGGTAGATGTCTAGTCTCCCTTATGGCTCTAATCTGATAGTGGTATTGGGGTGGTAGATGTCTAGACTCCCTTATGGCTCTAATCTGGTAGTGGTAGTGGGGTGGTAGATGTCTAGTCTCCCTTATGGATCTAATCTGATAGTGGGGTGGTAGATGTCTAGTCTCCCTTATGCTCTAATCTGGTAGTGGTTGTGGGGTGGTAGATGTCTAGTCTCCCTTATGGCTCTAATCTGATAGTGGGGTGGTAGATGTCTAGTCTCCCTTATGGCTCTAATCTGGTAGTGGGGTGGTAGATGTCTAGGTTCCCTTATGGCTCTAATCTGATAGTGGGGTGGTAGATGTCCAGTCTCCTTTATGACTCTAACCTGTTTGTGGTAGTGGGGTGGTAGATGTCTAGTCTCCCTTATGGCTCTAATCTGATAGTGGTAGTGGGGTGGTAGATGTCTAGTCTCCCTTATGGCTCTAATCTGACAGTGGTAGTGGGGTGGTAGATGTCTAGTCTCCCTTATGACTCTAATCTGATAGTGGTAGTGGGGTGGTAGATATCTAGTCTCCCTTATGGCTCAAATCTGATAGTGGGGTGGTAGATGTCTAGTCTCCCTTATGGCTCTAATCTGATAGTGGTAGTGGGGTGGTAGATGTCTAGTCTCCCTTATGGCTCTAATCTGATCGTGGTAGTGGGGTGGTAGATGTCTAGTCTCCCGTATGGCTCTAATCTGATAGTGGTAGATTACTAGTCTCCCTTATGGCTCTAATCAGAAAGTGGGGTGGTAGATGTCTAGTCTCCCTTATGGCTCTAATCTGATAGTGGTAGTGGGGTGGTAGATGTCTAGTCTCCCTTATGGCTCTAATCTGATAGTGGTAGTGGGGTGGTAGATGTCTAGGCTCCCTTATGGGTCTAATCTGATAGTGGTAGATGTCTAGTCTCCCTTATGGCTCTAATCTGATAGTGGTAGAGGGGTGGTAGATGTCTAGTCTCCCTTATGACTCTAATCTGATAGTGGTAGGGGGGTGGTAGATGTCTAGTCTCATTTAAGGCTCTAATCTGATAGTGGGGTGGTAGATGTCTAGTCTCCCTTATGGCTCTAATATGATAGTGGTAGTTGGGTGGTAGATGTCTAGTCTCATTTATGGCTCTAATATGATAGTGATACTGGGGTGGTAGATGTCTATTCTCCCTTATGGCTCTAATCTGGTAGTGCGTGGTATATGTCTAGTCTCCCTTATGACTCTAATTTTATAGTGGGGTGGGGTGGTAGATGTCTAGTCTCCCTTATGGCTCTAATCTGATAGTGGTAGAGGGGTGGTATATGTCTAGTCTCCCTTATGGCTCTAATCTGATAGTAGGGTGGTAGATGTCTAGTCTCCCTTATGGCTCTAATCTGGTAGTGATAGTGGGTGGTAGATGTCTAGTCTCCCTTATGGCTCTAATCTGATAGTGGGGTGGTAGATGTCTAGTCTCCTTTATGACTCTAATCTGATAGTGGGGTGGTAGATGTCTAGTCTCCCTTATGGCTCTAATCTGATAGTGGGGTGGTAGATGTCTAGTCTCCTTTATGACTCTAATCTGTTTGTGGTAGTGGGGTGGTAGATGTCTAGTCTCCCTTATGGCTCTAATCTGGTAGTGGGGTGGTAGATGTCTAGTCTCCTTTATGGCTCTAATCTGATATTGGGGTGGTAGATGTCTAGACTCCCTTATGGCTCTAATCTGATAGTGGTAGTGGGGTGGTAGATGTCTAGTCTCCTTTATGACTCTAATCTGATAGTGGGGTGGGGTGGTAGATGTCTAGTCTCCCTTATTGCTCTAATCTGATAGTGGTAGTGGGGTGAGGTGGTAGATGTTTTGTCAACCGTATGGCTCTAATCTGTTAGCGGTAGTGGGGTGGTAGATGTCTAGTCTCCCTTATGGCTCTAATCTGATAGTGGTAGATTACTAGTCTCCCTTATGGCTCTAATCAAAAAGTGGGGTGGTAGATGTCTAGTCTCCCTTATGGCTCTAATCTGATAGTGGTAGATTACTAGTCTCCCTTATGGCTCTAATCAAAAAGTGGGGTGGTAGATGTCTAGTCTCCCTTATGGCTCTAATCTGATCGTGGTAGTGGGGTGGTAGATGTCTAGTCTCCCTTATGGCTCTAATCTGATAGTGGTAGATTACTAGTCTCCCTTGTGGCTCTAATCAAAAAGTGGGGTGGTAGATGTCTAGTCTCCCTTATGGCTCTAATCTGATAGTGGTAGTGGGGTGGTAGATGTCTAGTCTCCCTTATGGCTCTAATCTGATAGTGGTAGTGGGGTGGTAGATGTCTAGGCTCCCTTATGGGTCTAATCTGATAGTGGTAGATGTCTAGTCTCCCTTATGGCTCTAATCTGATAGTGGTAGAGGGGTGGTAGATGTCTAGTCTCCCTTATGACTCTAATCTGATAGTGGTAGGGGGGTGGTAGATGTCTAGTCTCATTTATGGCTCTAATCTGATAGTGGGGTGGTAGATGTCTAGTCTCCCTTATGCCTCTAATATGATAGTGGTAGTTGGGTGGTAGATGTCTAGTCTCATGTATGGCTCTAATATGATAGTGATACTGGGGTGGTAGATGTCTAGTCTCCCTTATGGCTCTAATCTGGTAGTGGGTGGTATATGTCTAAACTCCCTTATGACTCTAATTTTATAGTGGGGTGGGGTGGTAGATGTCTAGTCTCCCTTATGGCTCTAATCTGATAGTAGGGTGGTAGATGTCTAGTCTCCCTTATGGCTCTAATCTGGTAGTGATAGTGGGTGGTAGATGTCTAGTCTCCCTTATGGCTCTAATCTGATAGTGGGGTGGTAGATGTCTAGTCTCCTTTATGACTCTAATCTGATAGTGGGGTGGTAGATGTCTAGTCTCCCTTATGGCTCTAATCTGATAGTGGGGTGGTAGATGTCTAGTCTCCTTTATGACTCTAATCTGTTTGTGGTAGTGGGGTGGTAGATGTCTAGTCTCCCTTATGGCTCTAATCTGGTAGTGGGGTGGTAGATGTCTAGTCTCCTTTATGGCTCTAATCTGATATTGGGGTGGTAGATGTCTAGACCCCCTTATGGCTCTAATCTGATAGTGGTAGTGGGGTGGTAGATGTCTAGTCTCCCTTATGACTCTAATCTGATAGTGGGGTGGTAGATGTCTAGGTTCCCTTATGGCTCTAATCTGATAGTGGGGTGGTAGATGTCTAGTCTCCTTTATGACTCTAATCTGTTTGTGGTAGTGGGGTGGTAGATGTCTAGTCTCCTTTATGGCTCTAATATGATAGTGGTAGTGGGGTCGTAGATGTCTAGTCTCCCTTATGGCTCTAATCTGATAGTGGGGTGGTAGATGTTTAGTCTCCCTTATGGCTCTAATCTGGTAGTGGTGGTGGGGTGGTAGATGTCTAGTCTCCCTTATGGCTCTAATATGATAGTGGGGTGGTAGATGTCTAGTCTCCCTTATGGCTCTAATCTGGTAGTGGTAGTGGGTGGTAGATGTCTAGTCTCCCTTATGGCTCTAATCTGATAGTGGGGTGGTAGATATCTAGTCTCCCTTATGGCTCTAATCTGATAGTGGTAGTGGGGTGGTAGATGTCTAGTCTCCCTTATGGCTCTAATCTGATAGTGGTAGTGGGGTGGTAGATGTCTTGGCTCCCTTATGGCTCTAATCTGATAGTGGTAGAGGGGTGGTATATGTCTAGTCTCCCTTATGGCTCTAATCTGATAGTGGTAGGGGGGTGGTAGATGTCTAGTCTCATTTATGGCTCTAATCTGATAGTGGGGTGGTAGATGTCTAGTCTCCCTTATGGCTCTAATATGATAGTGGTAGTGGGTTGGTAGATGTCTAGTCTCATTTATGGCTCTAATATGATAGTGGTACTGGGGTGGTAGATGTCTAGTCTCCCTTATGGCTCTAATCTGGTAGTGGGTGGTATATGTCTAGTCTCCCTTATGGCTCTAATCTGATAGTGGGGTGGTAGATGTCTAGTCTACCTTGTGACTATAATCTGATAGTGGTAGAGGGGTGGTATATGTCTAGTCTCCCTTATGGCTCTAATCTGATAGTGGTAGAGGGGTGGTATATGTCTAGTCTCCCTTATGGCTCTAATCTGATAGTAGGGTGGTAGATGTCTAGTCTCCCTTATGGCTCTAATCTGGTAGTGGTAGTGGGTGGTAGATGTCTAGTCTCCCTTATGGCTCTAATCTGATAGTGGGGTGGTAGATGTCTAGTCTCCTTTATGACTCTAATCTGATAGTGGGGTGGTAGATGTCTAGTCTCCCTTATGGCTCTAATCTGATAGTGGGGTGGTAGATGTCTAGTCTCCTTTATGACTCTAATCTGTTTGTGGTAGTGGGTTGGTAGATGTCTAGTCTCCCTTATGGCTCTAATCTGATAGTGGTAGAGGGGTGGTAGATGTCTAGTCTCCCTTATGACTCTAATCTGATAGTGGGGTGGGGTGGTAGATGTCTAGTGTCCCTTATTGCTCTAATCTGATAGTGGTAGTGGGGTGAGGTGGTAGATGTTTTGTCAACCGTATGGCTCTAATCTGTTAGCGGTAGTGGGGTGGTAGATGTCTAGTCTCCCTTATGGCTCTAATCTGATAGTGGGGTGGTAGATGTCTAGTCTCCTTTATGACTCTAATCTGATAGTGGGGTGGTAGATGTCTAGGTTCCCTTATGGCTCTAATCTGATAGTGGGGTGGTAGATGTCTAGTCTCCTTTATGACTCTAATCTGTTTGTGGTAGTGGGGTGGTAGATGTCTAGTCTCCTTTATGGCTCTAATATGATAGTGGTAGTGGGGTCGTAGATGTCTAGTCTCCCTTATGGCTCTAATCTGATAGTGGGGTGGTAGATGTTTAGTCTCCCTTATGGCTCTAAACTGGTAGTGGTGGTGGGGTGGTAGATGTCTAGTCTCCCTTATGGCTCTAATATGATAGTGGGGTGGTAGATGTCTAGTCTCCCTTATGGCTCTAATCTGGTAGTGGTAGTGGGTGGTAGATGTCTAGTCTCCCTTATGGCTCTAATCTGATAGTGGGGTGGTAGATGTCTAGTCTCCCTTATGGCTCTAATCTGATAGTGGTAGTGGGGTGGTAGATGTCTAGTCTCCCTTATGGCTCTAATCTGACAGCGGTAGTGGGGTGGTAGATGTCTTGTCTCCCTTATGGCTCTAATCTGATAGTGGTAGAGGGGTGGTATATGTCTAGTCTCCCTTATGACTCTAATCTGATAGTGGTAGGGGGGTGGTAGATGTCTAGTCTCATTTATGGCTCTAATCTGATAGTGGGGTGGTAGATGTCTAGTCTCCCTTATGGCTCTAATATGATAGTGGTAGTGGGTTGGTAGATGTCTAGTCTCATTTATGGCTCTAATATGATAGTGGTACTGGGGTGGTAGATGTCTAGTCTCCCTTATGGCTCTAATCTGGTAGTGGGTGGTATATGTCTAGTCTCCCTTATGGCTCTAATCTGATAGTGGGGTGGTAGATGTCTAGTCTCCTTTATGACTATAATCTGATAGTGGGGTAATAGATGTCTAGTCTCCCTTATGGCTCTAATCTGATAGTGGGGTGGTAGATGTCTAGTCTCCTTTATGGCTCTAATCTGAAATTGGGGTGGTAGATGTCTAGACTCCCTTATGGCTCTAATCTGATAGTGGTAGTGGGGTGGTAGATGTCTAGTCTCCTTTATGGCTCTAATCTGATAGTGGGGTGGTAGATGTCTAGTCTCTCTTATGACTCTATTCTGATAGTGGTAGTGGGGTGGTAGATGTCTAATCTCCCTTATGGATCAAATCTGATAGTGTGGTGGTAGATGTCTAGTCTACCTTGTGACTATAATCTGATAGTGGTAGTGGGGTGGTAGATGTTTAGTCTCCCTTATGGCTCTAATCTGATAGTGGTAGTGGGGTGGTAGATGTCTAGTCTCCTTTATGGCTCTAATCTGATAGTGGTAGTGGGGTTGTAGATGTCTAGTCTCCCTTATGGCTCTAATCTGATAGTGGGGTGGTAGATGTCTAGTCTCCCTTATGGCTCTAATCTGGTAGTGGTGGTGGGGTGGTAGATGTCTAGTCTCCCTTATGGCTCTAATATGATAGTGGGGTGGTAGATGTCTAGTCTCCCTTATGGCTCTAATCTGGTAGTGGTAGTGGGTGGTAGATGTCTAGGCTCCCTTATGGCTCTAATCTGATAGTGGGGTGGTAGATGTCTAGTCTCCCTTATGGCTCTAATCTGACAGCGGTAGTGGGGTGGTAGTTGTCTAGTGTCCCTTATGGCTCTAATCTGATAGTGGTAGTGGGGTGGTATATGTCTAGTCTCCCTTATGACTATAATCTGATAGTGGTGCTGGTAGATGTCTAGTCTCCCTTATGGCTCTAATCTGATAGTGGTAGTGGGGTGGTAGATGTCTAGTCTCCCTTATGGCTCTAATCTGGTAGTGGGTGGTATATGTCTAGTCTCCCTTATGGCTCTAATCTGATAGTGGGGTGGTAGATGTCTAGTCTACCTTGTGACTATAATCTGATAGTGGTAGAGGGGTGGTAGATGTCTATTCTCCCTTATGCCTCTAATCTGATAGTGGTAGAGGGGTGGTATATGTCTACTCTCCCTTATGGCTCTAATCTGATAGTAGGGTGGTAGATGTCTAGTCTCCCTTATGGCTCTAATCTGGTAGTGGTAGTGGGTGGTAGATGTCTAGTCTCCCTTATGGCTCTAATCTGATAGTGGGGTGGTAGATGTCTAGTCTCCTTTATGACTCTAATCTGATAGTGGGGTGGTAGATGTCTAGTCTCCCTTATGGCTCTAATCTGATAGTGGGGTGGTAGATGTCTAGTCTCCTTTATGACTCTAATCTGTTTGTGGTAGTGGGTTGGTAGATGTCTAGTCTCCCTTATGGCTCTAATGTGATAGTGGTAGTGGGGTGGTAGATGTCTATTCTCCTTTATGGCTCTAATCTGATATTGGGGTGGTAGATGTCTAGACTCCCGTATGGCTCTAATCTGATAGTGGTAGTGGGGTGGTAGATGTCTAGGTTCCCTTATGGCTCTAATCTGATAGTGGGGTGGTAGATGTCTAGTCTCCTTTATGACTCTAATCTGTTTGTGGTAGTGGGGTGGTAGATGTCTAGTCTCCTTTATGGCTCTAATATGATAGTGGTAGTGGGGTCGTAGATGTCTAGGCTCCCTTATGGCTCTAATCTGATAGTGGGGTGGTAGATGTTTAGTCTCCCTTATGGCTCTAAACTGGTAGTGGTGGTGGGGTGGTAGATGTCTAGTCTCCCTTATGGCTCTAATATGATAGTGGGGTGGTAGATGTCTAGTCTCCCTTATGGCTCTAATCTGGTAGTGGTAGTGGGTGGTAGATGTCTAGTCTCCCTTATGGCTCTAATCTGATAGTGGGGTGGTAGATGTCTAGTCTCCCTTATGGCTCTAATCTGATAGTGGTAGTGGGGTGGTAGATGTCTAGTCTCCCTTATGGCTCTAATCTGACAGCGGTAGTGGGGTGGTAGATGTCTTGTCTCCCTTATGGCTCTAATCTGATAGTGGTAGAGGGGTGGTATATGTCTAGTCTCCCTTATGACTCTAATCTGATAGTGGTAGGGGGGTGGTAGATGTCTAGTCTCATTTATGGCTCTAATCTGATAGTGGGGTGGTAGATGTCTAGTCTCCCTTATGGCTCTAATATGATAGTGGTAGTGGGTTGGTAGATGTCTAGTCTCATTTATGGCTCTAATATGATAGTGGTACTGGGGTGGTAGATGTCTAGTCTCCCTTATGGCTCTAATCTGGTAGTGGGTGGTATATGTCTAGTCTCCCTTATGGCTCTAATCTGATAGTGGGGTGGTAGATGTCTAGTCTCCTTTATGACTATAATCTGATAGTGGGGTAATAGATGTCTAGTCTCCCTTATGGCTCTAATCTGATAGTGGGGTGGTAGATGTCTAGTCTCCTTTATGGCTCTAATCTGAAATTGGGGTGGTAGATGTCTAGACTCCCTTATGGCTCTAATCTGATAGTGGTAGTGGGGTGGTAGATGTCTAGTCTCCTTTATGGCTCTAATCTGATAGTGGGGTGGTAGATGTCTAGTCTCTCTTATGACTCTATTCTGATAGTGGTAGTGGGGTGGTAGATGTCTAATCTCCCTTATGGATCAAATCTGATAGTGTGGTGGTAGATGTCTAGTCTACCTTGTGACTATAATCTGATAGTGGTAGTGGGGTGGTAGATGTTTAGTCTCCCTTATGGCTCTAATCTGATAGTGGTAGTGGGGTGGTAGATGTCTAGTCTCCTTTATGGCTCTAATCTGATAGTGGTAGTGGGGTTGTAGATGTCTAGTCTCCCTTATGGCTCTAATCTGATAGTGGGGTGGTAGATGTCTAGTCTCCCTTATGGCTCTAATCTGGTAGTGGTGGTGGGGTGGTAGATGTCTAGTCTCCCTTATGGCTCTAATATGATAGTGGGGTGGTAGATGTCTAGTCTCCCTTATGGCTCTAATCTGGTAGTGGTAGTGGGTGGTAGATGTCTAGGCTCCCTTATGGCTCTAATCTGATAGTGGGGTGGTAGATGTCTAGTCTCCCTTATGGCTCTAATCTGACAGCGGTAGTGGGGTGGTAGTTGTCTAGTGTCCCTTATGGCTCTAATCTGATAGTGGTAGTGGGGTGGTATATGTCTAGTCTCCCTTATGACTATAATCTGATAGTGGTGCTGGTAGATGTCTAGTCTCCCTTATGGCTCTAATCTGATAGTGGTAGTGGGGTGGTAGATGTCTAGTCTCCCTTATGGCTCTAATCTGGTAGTGGGTGGTATATGTCTAGTCTCCCTTATGGCTCTAATCTGATAGTGGGGTGGTAGATGTCTAGTCTACCTTGTGACTATAATCTGATAGTGGTAGAGGGGTGGTAGATGTCTATTCTCCCTTATGCCTCTAATCTGATAGTGGTAGAGGGGTGGTATATGTCTAGTCTCCCTTATGGCTCTAATCTGATAGTAGGGTGGTAGATGTCTAGTCTCCCTTATGGCTCTAATCTGGTAGTGGTAGTGGGTGGTAGATGTCTAGTCTCCCTTATGGCTCTAATCTGATAGTGGGGTGGTAGATGTCTAGTCTCCTTTATGACTCTAATCTGATAGTGGGGTGGTAGATGTCTAGTCTCCCTTATGGCTCTAATCTGATAGTGGGGTGGTAGATGTCTAGTCTCCTTTATGACTCTAATCTGTTTGTGGTAGTGGGTTGGTAGATGTCTAGTCTCCCTTATGGCTCTAATGTGATAGTGGTAGTGGGGTGGTAGATGTCTAGTCTCCTTTATGGCTCTAATCTGATATTGGGGTGGTAGATGTCTAGACTCCCGTATGGCTCTAATCTGATAGTGGTAGTGGGGTGGTAGATGTCTAGTCTCCTTTATGGCTCTAATCTGATAGTGGGGTGGTAGATGTCTAGTCTCTCTTATGACTCTATTCTGATAGTGGTAGTGGGGTGGTAGATTTCTAATCTCCCTTATGGATCAAATCTGATAGTGTGGTGGTAGATGTCTAGTCTACCTTGTGACTATAATCTGATAGTGGTAGTGGGTGGTAGATGTCTAGTCTCCCTTATGGCTCTAATCTGATAGTGGGGTGGTAGATGTCTAGTCTCCTTTATGACTCTAATCTGATAGTGGGGTGGTAGACGTCTAGTCTCCTTTATGGCTCTAATCTGATAGTGGTAGTGGGGTCGTAGATGTCTAGTCTCCCTTATGGCTCTAATCTGATAGTGGGGTGGTAGATGTCTAGTCTCCCTTATGGCTCTAATCTGGTAGTGGTGGTGGGGTGGTAGATGTCTAGTCTCCCTTATGGCTCTAATATGATAGTGGGGTGGTAGATGTCTAGTCTCCCTTATGGCTCTAATCTGGTAGTGGTAGTGGGTGGTAGATGTCTAGTCTCCCTTATGGCTCTAATCTGATAGTGGGGTGGTAGATGTCTAGTCTCCTTTATGACTATAATCTGTTAGTGGTAGTGGGGTGGTAGATGTCTAGTCTCCCTTATGGCTCTAATCTGATAGTGGGGTGGTAGATGTCTAGTCTCCCTTATGGCTCTAATCTGACAGCGGTAGTGGGGTGGTAGTTGTCTAGTGTCCCTTATGGCTCTAATCTGATAGTGGTAGTGGGGTGGTATATGTCTAGTCTCCCTTATGACTATAATCTGATAGTGGTGCTGGTAGATGTCTAGTCTCCCCTATGGCTCTAATCTGATAGTGGTAGTGGGGTGGTAGATGTCTAGTCTCCCTTATGGCTCTAATCTGACAGCGGTAGTGGGGTGGTAGATGTCTTGTCTCCCTTATGGCTCTAATCTGATAGTGGTAGAGGGGTGGTAGATGTCTAGTCTCCCTTATGACTCTAATCTGATAGTGGGGTGGGGTGGTAGATGTCTAGTCTCCCTTATTGCTCTAATCTGATAGTCGTAGTGGGGTGGGGTGGTAGATGTTTTGTCAACCGTATGGCTCTAATCTGATAGTGGTAGTGGGGTGGTAGATGTCTAGTCTCCCGTATGACTATAATCTGATAGTGGGGTGGTAGATGTCTAGTCTCCTTTATGACTCTAATCTGATAGTGGGGTGGTAGATGTCTAGTCTCCTTTATGACTCTAATCTGTTTGTGGTAGTGGGGTGGTAGATGTCTAGTCTCCCTTATGGCTCTAATCTGACAGCGGTAGTGGGGTGGTAGATGTCTTGTCTCCCTTATGGCTCTAATCTGATAGTGGTAGAGGGGTGGTAGATGTCTAGTCTCCCTTATGACTCTAATCTGATAGTGGGGTGGGGTGGTAGATGTCTAGTCTCCCTTATGGCTCTAATCTGATAGTGGTAGTGGGGTGGTAGATGTCTAGTCTCCCTTATGGCTCTAATCTGACAGTGGTAGTGGGGTGGTAGATGTCTAGTCTCCCTTATGACTCTAATCTGATAGTGGTAGTGGGGTGGTAGATGTCTAGTCTCCTTTATGGCTCTAATCTGATATTGGGGTGGTAGATGTCTAGACTCCCTTATGGCTCTAATCTGATAGTGGTAGTGGGGTGGTAGATGTCTAGTCTCCCTTATGGCTCTAATCTGATAGTGGTATTGGGGTGGTAGATGTCTAGTCTCCCTTATGGTTCTAATCTGGTAGTGGTAGTGGGTGGTAGATGTCTAGTCTCCCTTATGGCTCTAATCTGATAGTGGGGTGGTAGATGTCTAGTCTCCTTTATGACTCTAATCTGATAGTGGGGTGGTAGACGTCTAGTCTCCCTTATGGCTCTAATCTGATAGTGATAGTGGGGTGGTAGATGTCTCCCTTATGGCTCTAATCTGATAGTGGGGTGGTAGATGTCTAGTCTCCCTTTTGGCTCTAAGCTGATCGTGGTAGTGGGGTGGTAGATGTCTAGTCTCCCATATGGCTCTAATCTGATAGTGGTAGTGGGGTGGTAGATGTTTAGTCTCCCTTATGGCTCTAATCTGGTAGTGGTGGTGGGGTGGTAGATGTCTAGTCTCCCTTATGGCTCTAAAATGATAGTGGGGTGGTAGATGTCTAGTCTCCCTTATGGCTCTAATCTGGTAGTGGTAGTGGGTGGTAGATGTCTAGTCTCCCTTATGGCTCTAATCTGATAGTGGGGTGGTAGATGTCTAGTCTCCTTTATGACTCTAATCTGTTAGTGGTAGTGGGGTGGTAGATGTCTAGTCTCCCTTATGGATCTAATCTGATAGTGGTAGTGGGGTGGTAGATGTCTAGTCTCCCTTATGGCTCTAATCTGACAGCGGTAGTGGGGTGGTAGATGTCTTGTCTCCCTTGTGGCTCTAATCTGATAGTGGGGACGTAGATGTCTACTCTCCCTTATGGCTCTAATCTGATAGTGGTAGTGGGGTGGTAGATGTCTAGTCTCCCTTATGGCTCTAATCTGGTAGTGGGTGGTATATGTCTAGTCTCCCTTATGGCTCTAATCTGATAGTGGTAGAGGGGTGGTAGATGTCTAGTCTCCCTTATGGCTCTAATCTGATAGTGGTAGAGGGGTGGTATATGTCTAGTCTCCCTTATGGCTCTAATCTGATAGTAGGGTGGTAGATGTCTAGTCTCCCTTATGGCTCTAATCTGGTAGTGGTACTGGGTGGTAGATGTCTAGTCTCCCTTATGGCTCTAATCTGATAGTGGGGTGGTAGATGTCTAGTCTCCCTTATGGCTCTAATCTGATAGTGGGGTGGTAGATGTCTAGTCTCCTTTATGACTCTAATCTGTTTGTGGTAGTGGGTTGGTAGATGTCTAGTCTCCCTTATGGCTCTAATCTGATAGTGGTAGTGGGGTGGTAGATGTCTTGTCTCCCTTATGGCTCTAATCTGATAGTGGTAGAGGGGTGGTAGATGTCTAGTCTCCCTTATGACTCTAATCTGATAGTGGGGTGGGGTGGTAGATGTCTAGTCTCCCTTATGGCTCTAATCTGATAGTGGTAGTGGGGTGGTAGATGTCTATCCTCCCTTATGGCTCTAATCTGACAGTGGTAGTGGGGTGGTAGATGTCTAGTCTCCCTTATGACTCTAATCTGATAGTGGTAGTGGTGTGGTAGATGTTTAGTCTACCTTATGACTCTAATCTGATAGTGGTAGATGTCTAGTCTCCCTTATGGCTCTAATCTGATAGTGGTAGTGGGGTGGTAGATGTCTAGTCTCCTTTATGGCTCTAATCTGATATTGGGGTGGTAGATGTCTAGACTCCCTTATGGCTCTAATCTGATAGTGGTAGTGGGGTGGTAGATGTCTAGTCTCCCTTATGGCTCTAATCTGATAGTGGTATTGGGGTGGTAGATGTCTAGTCTCCCTTATGGTTCTAATCTGGTAGTGGTAGTGGGTGGTAGATGTCTAGTCTCCCTTATGGCTCTAATCTGATAGTGGGGTGGTAGATGTCTAGTCTCCTTTATGACTCTAATCTGATAGTGGGGTGGTAGACGTCTAGTCTCCCTTATGGCTCTAATCTGATAGTGATAGTGGGGTGGTAGATGTCTCCCTTATGGCTCTAATCTGATAGTGGGGTGGTAGATGTCTAGTCTCCCTTTGGCTCTAAGCTGATAGTGGTAGTGGGGTGGTAGATGTCTAGTCTCCCATATGGCTCTAATCTGATAGTGGTAGTGGGGTGGTAGATGTTTAGTCTCCCTTATGGCTCTAATCTGGTAGTGGTGGTGGGGTGGTAGATGTCTAGTCTCCCTTATGGCTCTAAAATGATAGTGGGGTGGTAGATGTCTAGTCTCCCTTATGGCTCTAATCTGGTAGTGGTAGTGGGTGGTAGATGTCTAGTCTCCCTTATGGCTCTAATCTGATAGTGGGGTGGTAGATGTCTAGTCTCCTTTATGACTCTAATCTGTTAGTGGTAGTGGGGTGGTAGATGTCTAGTCTCCCTTATGGATCTAATCTGATAGTGGTAGTGGGGTGGTAGATGTCTAGTCTCCCTTATGGCTCTAATCTGACAGCGGTAGTGGGGTGGTAGATGTCTTGTCTCCCTTGTGGCTCTAATCTGATAGTGGGGACGTAGATGTCTACTCTCCCTTATGGCTCTAATCTGATAGTGGTAGTGGGGTGGTAGATGTCTAGTCTCCCTTATGGCTCTAATCTGGTAGTGGGTGGTATATGTCTAGTCTCCCTTATGGCTCTAATCTGATAGTGGTAGAGGGGTGGTAGATGTCTAGTCTACCTTGTGACTATAATCTGATAGTGGTAGAGGGGTGGTAGATGTCTAGTCTCCCTTATGGCTCTAATCTGATAGTGGTAGAGGGGTGGTATATGTCTAGTCTCCCTTATGGCTCTAATCTGATAGTAGGGTGGTAGATGTCTAGTCTCCCTTATGGCTCTAATCTGGTAGTGGTAGTGGGTGGTAGATGTCTAGTCTCCCTTATGGCTCTAATCTGATAGTGGGGTGGTAGATGTCTAGTCTCCCTTATGGCTCTAATCTGATAGTGGGGTGGTAGATGTCTAGTCTCCTTTATGACTCTAATCTGTTTGTGGTAGTGGGTTGGTAGATGTCTAGTCTCCCTTATGGCTCTAATCTGATAGTGGTAGTGGGGTGGTAGATGTCTAGTCTCCTTTATGGCTCTAATCTGATATTGGGGTGGTAGATGTCTAGACTCCCTTATGGCTCTAATCTGATAGTGGTAGTGGGGTGGTAGATGTCTAGTCTCCTTTATGGCTCTAATCTGATAGTGGGGTGGTAGATGTCTAGTCTCTCTTATGACTCTATTCTGATAGTGGTAGTGGGGTGGTAGATGTCTAATCTCCCTTATGGATCAAATCTGATAGTGTGGTGGTAGATGTCTAGTCTACCTTGTGACTATAATCTGATAGTGGTAGTGGGGTGGTAGATGTCTAGTCTCCCTTATGGCTCTAATCTGATAGTGGTAGTGGGGTGGTAGATGTCTAGTCTCCTTTATGGCTCTAATCTGATAGTGGTAGTGGGGTCGTAGATGTCTAGTCTCCCTTATGGCTCTAATCTGATAGTGGGGTGGTAGATGTCTAGTCTCCCTTATGGCTCTAATCTGGTAGTGGTGGTGGGGTGGTAGATGTCTAGTCTCCCTTATGGCTCTAATATGATAGTGGGGTGGTAGATGTCTAGTCTCCCTTATGGCTCTAATCTGGTAGTGGTAGTGGGTGGTAGATGTCTAGTCTCCCTTATGGCTCTAATCTGATAGTGGGGTGGTAGATGTCTAGTCTCCTTTATGACTATAATATGTTAGTGGTAGTGGGGTGGTAGATGTCTAGTCTCCCTTATGGCTCTAATCTGATAGTTGGGTGGTAGATGTCTAGTCTCCTTTATGACTCTAATCTGTTAGTGGTAGTGGGGTGGTAGATGTCTAGTCTCCCTTATGGATCTAATCTGATAGTGGTAGTGGGGTGGTAGATGTCTAGTCTCCTTTATGGCTCTAATCTGATATTGGGGTGGTAGATGTCTAGACTCCCTTATGGCTCTAATCTGATAGTGGTAGTGGGGTGGTAGATGTCTAATCTCCCTTATGGCTCTAATCTGATAGTGGTATTGGGGTGGTAGATGTCTAGTCTCCCTTATGGCTCTAATCTGGTAGTGGTAGTGGGGTGGTAGATGTCTTGTCTCCCTTATGGCTCTAATCTGATAGTTGTAGAGGGGTGGTAGATGTCTAGGCTCCCTTGTGGCTCTAATCTGATAGTGGGGACGTAGATGTCTACTCTCCCTTATGGCTCTAATCTGATAGTGGTAGTGGGGTGGTAGATGTCTAGTCTCCCTTATGGCTCTAATCTGATAGTGGGGTGGTAGATGTCTAGTCTCCCGTATGGCTCTAATCTGATAGTGGTAGTGGGGTGGTAGATGTCTAGTCTCCCTTATGGCTCTAATCTGATAGTGGTTGTGGGGTGGTAGATGTCTAGTCTCCCTTATGGCTCTGATCTGATAGTGGGGTGGTAGATGTCTAGTCTCCCTTATGGCTCTAATCTGACAGCGGTAGTGGGGTGGTAGTTGTCTAGTGTCCCTTATGGCTCTAATCTGATAGTGGTAGTGGGGTGGTATATTTCTAGTCTCCCTTATGACTCTAATCTGATAGTGGGGTGGTAGATGTCTAGTCTCCCTTATGGCTCTAATCTGATAGTGGTAGTGGGGTGGTAGATGTCTAGTCTCCCTTATGGCTCTAATCTGACAGCGGTAGTGGGGTGGTAGATGTCTTGTCTCCCTTATGGCTCTAATCTGATAGTGGTAGAGGGGTGGTAGATGTCTAGTCTCCCTTATGACTCTAATCTGATAGTGGGGTGGGGTGGTAGATGTCTAGTCTCCTTTATTACTCTAATCTGATAGTGGTAGTGGGGTGGGGTGGTAGATGTTTTGTCAACCGTATGGCTCTAATCTGATAGTGGTAGTGGGGTGGTAGATGTCTAGTCTCCCTTATGGCTCTAATCTGATAGTGGGGTGGTAGATGTCTAGTCTCCTTTATGACTCTAATCTGATAGTGGGGTGGTAGATGTCTAGGTTCCCTTATGGCTCTAATCTGATAGTGGGGTGGTAGATGTCTAGTCTCCTTTATGACTCTAATCTGTTTGTGGTAGTGGGGTGGTAGATGTCTAGTCTCCCTTATGGCTCTAATCTGATAGTGGTAGTGGGGTGGTAGATGTCTAGTCTCCCTTATGGCTCTAATCTGACAGTGGTAGTGGGGTGGTAGATGTCTAGTCTCCCTTATGACTCTAATCTGATAGTGGTAGTGGTGTGGTAGATGTCTAGTGTCCCTTATGGCTCTAATCTGATAGTGGGGTGGTAGATGTCTAGTCTCCTTTATGACTCTAATCTGATAGTGGTAGTGGGGTGGGAGATGTTTAGTCTACCTTATGACTCTAATCTGATAGTGGTAGATGTCTAGTCTCCCTTATGACTCTAATCTGATAGTGGTAGTGGGGTGGTAGATGTCTAGTCTCCTTTATGGCTCTAATCTGATATTGGGGTGGTAGATGTCTAGACTCCCTTATGGCTCTAATCTGATAGTGGTAGTGGGGTGGTAGATGTCTAGTCTCCCTTATGGCTCTAATCTGACAGCGGTAGTGGGGTGGTAGATGTCTTGTCTCCCTTATGGCTCTAATCTGATAGTGGTAGAGGGGTGGTAGATGTCTAGTCTCCCTTATGACTCTAATCTGATAGTGGGGTGGGGTGGTAGATGTCTAGTCTCCCTTATTGCTCTAATCTCATAGTGGTAGTGGGGTGGGGTGGTAGATGTTTTGTCAACCGTATGGCTCTAATCTGATAGTGGTAGTGGGGTGGTAGATTTCTAGTCTCCCTTATGGCTCTAATCTGGTAGTGGGTGGTAGATGTCTAGTCTCCCGTATGACTCTAATCTGATAGTGGGGTGGTAGATGTCTAGTCTCCTTTATGACTCTAATCTGATAGTGGGGTGGTAGATGTCTAGGTTCCCTTATGGCTCTAATCTGATAGTGGGGTGGTAGATGTCTAGTCTCCTTTATGACTCTAATCTGTTTGTGGTAGTGGGGTGGTAGATGTCTAGTCTCCCTTATGGCTCTAATCTGATAGTGGGGTGGTAGATGTCTAGTCTCCTTTATGACTCTAATCTGTTTGTGGTAGTGGGTTGGTAGATGTCTAGTCTCCCTTATGGCTCTAATCTGATAGTGGTAGTGGGGTGGTAGATGTCTAGTCTCCTTTATGGCTCTAATCTGATATTGGGGTGGTAGATGTCTAGACTCCCTTATGGCTCTAATCTGATAGTGGTAGTGGGGTGGTAGATGTCTAGTCTCCTTTATGGCTCTAATCTGATAGTGGGGTGGTAGATGTCTAGTCTCTCTTATGACTCTATTCTGATAGTGGTAGTGGGGTGGTAGATGTCTAATCTCCCTTATGGATCAAATCTGATAGTGTGGTGGTAGATGTCTAGTCTACCTTGTGACTATAATCTGATAGTGGTAGTGGGGTGGTAGATGTCTAGTCTCCCTTATGGCTCTAATCTGATAGTGGTAGTGGGGTGGTAGATGTCTAGTCTCCTTTATGGCTCTAATCTGATAGTGGTAGTGGGGTCGTAGATGTCTAGTCTCCCTTATGGCTCTAATCTGATAGTGGGGTGGTAGATGTCTAGTCTCCCTTATGGCTCTAATCTGGTAGTGGTGGTGGGGTGGTAGATGTCTAGTCTCCCTTATGGCTCTAATATGATAGTGGGGTGGTAGATGTCTAGTCTCCCTTATGGCTCTAATCTGGTAGTGGTAGTGGGTGGTAGATGTCTAGTCTCCCTTATGGCTCTAATCTGATAGTGGGGTGGTAGATGTCTAGTCTCCTTTATGACTATAATATGTTAGTGGTAGTGGGGTGGTAGATGTCTAGTCTCCCTTATGGCTCTAATCTGATAGTTGGGTGGTAGATGTCTAGTCTCCTTTATGACTCTAATCTGTTAGTGGTAGTGGGGTGGTAGATGTCTAGTCTCCCTTATGGATCTAATCTGATAGTGGTAGTGGGGTGGTAGATGTCTAGTCTCCTTTATGGCTCTAATCTGATATTGGGGTGGTAGATGTCTAGACTCCCTTATGGCTCTAATCTGATAGTGGTAGTGGGGTGGTAGATGTCTAATCTCCCTTATGGCTCTAATCTGATAGTGGTATTGGGGTGGTAGATGTCTAGTCTCCCTTATGGCTCTAATCTGGTAGTGGTAGTGGGGTGGTAGATGTCTTGTCTCCCTTATGGCTCTAATCTGATAGTTGTAGAGGGGTGGTAGATGTCTAGGCTCCCTTGTGGCTCTAATCTGATAGTGGGGACGTAGATGTCTACTCTCCCTTATGGCTCTAATCTGATAGTGGTAGTGGGGTGGTAGATGTCTAGTCTCCCTTATGGCTCTAATCTGATAGTGGGGTGGTAGATGTCTAGTCTCCCGTATGGCTCTAATCTGATAGTGGTAGTGGGGTGGTAGATGTCTAGTCTCCCTTATGGCTCTAATCTGATAGTGGTTGTGGGGTGGTAGATGTCTAGTCTCCCTTATGGCTCTGATCTGATAGTGGGGTGGTAGATGTCTAGTCTCCCTTATGGCTCTAATCTGACAGCGGTAGTGGGGTGGTAGTTGTCTAGTGTCCCTTATGGCTCTAATCTGATAGTGGTAGTGGGGTGGTATATTTCTAGTCTCCCTTATGACTCTAATCTGATAGTGGGGTGGTAGATGTCTAGTCTCCCTTATGGCTCTAATCTGATAGTGGTAGTGGGGTGGTAGATGTCTAGTCTCCCTTATGGCTCTAATCTGACAGCGGTAGTGGGGTGGTAGATGTCTTGTCTCCCTTATGGCTCTAATCTGATAGTGGTAGAGGGGTGGTAGATGTCTAGTCTCCCTTATGACTCTAATCTGATAGTGGGGTGGGGTGGTAGATGTCTAGTCTCCCTTATTGCTCTAATCTGATAGTGGTAGTGGGGTGGGGTGGTAGATGTTTTGTCAACCGTATGGCTCTAATCTGATAGTGGTAGTGGGGTGGTAGATGTCTAGTCTCCCTTATGGCTCTAATCTGATAGTGGGGTGGTAGATGTCTAGTCTCCTTTATGACTCTAATCTGATAGTGGGGTGGTAGATGTCTAGGTTCCCTTATGGCTCTAATCTGATAGTGGGGTGGTAGATGTCTAGTCTCCTTTATGACTCTAATCTGTTTGTGGTAGTGGGGTGGTAGATGTCTAGTCTCCCTTATGGCTCTAATCTGATAGTGGTAGTGGGGTGGTAGATGTCTAGTCTCCCTTATGGCTCTAATCTGACAGTGGTAGTGGGGTGGTAGATGTCTAGTCTCCCTTATGACTCTAATCTGATAGTGGTAGTGGTGTGGTAGATGTCTAGTGTCCCTTATGGCTCTAATCTGATAGTGGGGTGGTAGATGTCTAGTCTCCTTTATGACTCTAATCTGATAGTGGTAGTGGGGTGGGAGATGTTTAGTCTACCTTATGACTCTAATCTGATAGTGGTAGATGTCTAGTCTCCCTTATGACTCTAATCTGATAGTGGTAGTGGGGTGGTAGATGTCTAGTCTCCTTTATGGCTCTAATCTGATATTGGGGTGGTAGATGTCTAGACTCCCTTATGGCTCTAATCTGATAGTGGTAGTGGGGTGGTAGATTTCTAGTCTCCCTTATGGCTCTAATCTGGTAGTGGGTGGTAGATGTCTAGTCTCCCGTATGACTCTAATCTGATAGTGGGGTGGTAGATGTCTAGTCTCCTTTATGACTCTAATCTGATAGTGGGGTGGTAGATGTCTAGGTTCCCTTATGGCTCTAATCTGATAGTGGGGTGGTAGATGTCTAGTCTCCTTTATGACTCTAATCTGTTTGTGGTAGTGGGGTGGTAGATGTCTAGTCTCCCTTATGGCTCTAATCTGATAGTGGTAGTGGGGTGGTAGATGTCTAGTCTCCCTTATGGCTCTAATCTGACAGCGGTAGTGGGGTGGTAGATGTCTTGTCTCCCTTATGGCTCTAATCTGATAGTGGTAGAGGGGTGGTAGATGTCTAGTCTCCCTTATGACTCTAATCTGATAGTGGGGTGGGGTGGTAGATGTCTAGTCTCCCTTATTGCTCTAATCTGATAGTGGTAGTGGGGTGGTAGATGTTTTGTCAACCGTATGGCTCTAATCTGATAGTGGTAGTGGGGTGGTAGATTTCTAGTATCCCTTATGGCTCTAATCTGGTAGTGGGTGGTAGATGTCTAGTCTCCCGTATGACTCTAATCTGATAGTGGGGTGGTAGATGTCTAGTCTCCTTTATGACTCTAATCTGATAGTGGGGTGGTAGATGTCTAGGTTCCCTTATGGCTCTAATCTGATAGGGGGTGGTAGATGTCTAGTCTCCTTTATGACTCTAATCTGTTTGTGGTAGTGGTGTGGTAGATGTCTAGTGTCCCTTATGGCTCTAATCTGATAGTGGGGTGGTAGATGTCTAGTCTCCTTTATGACTCTAATCTGATAGTGGTAGTGGGGTGGGAGATGTTTAGTCTACCTTATGACTCTAATCTGATAGTGGTAGATGTCTAGTCTCCCTTATGGCTCTAATCTGATAGTGGTAGTGGGGTGGTAGATGTCTAGTCTCCTTTATGGCTCTAATCTGATATTGGGGTGGTAGATGTCTAGACTCCCTTATGGCTCTAATCTGATAGTGGTAGTGGGGTGGTAGATGTCTAGTCTCCCTTATGGCTCTAATCTGATAGTGGTAGTGGGGTGGTAGATGTCTAGTCTCCCTTATGGCTCTAATCTGATAGTGGTATTGGGGTGGTAGATGTCTAGTCTCCCTTATGGCTCTAATCTGATAGTGGGGTGGTAGATGTCTAGTCTCCTTTGTGACTCTAATCTGATAGTGGGGTGGTAGATGTCTAGTCTCCCTTATGGCTCTAATCTGATAGTGGTAGTGGGGTGGTAGATGTCTAGTCTCCCATATGGCTCTAATCTGATAGTGGTAGTGGGGTGGTAGATGTTTAGTCTCCCTTATGGCTCTAATCTGGTAGTGGTGGTGGGGTGGTAGATGTCTAGTCTCCCTTATGGCTCTAAAATGATAGTGGGGTGGTAGATGTCTAGTCTCCCTTATGGCTCTAATCTGGTAGTGGTAGTGGGTGGTAGATGTCTAGTCTCCCTTATGGCTCTAATCTGATAGTGGGGTGGTAGATGTCTAGTCTCCTTTATGACTCTAATCTGTTAGTGGTAGTGGGGTGGTAGATGTCTAGTCTCCCTTATGGATCTAATCTGATAGTGGTAGTGGGGTGGTAGATGTCTAGTCTCCCTTATGGCTCTAATCTGACAGCGGTAGTGGGGTGGTAGATGTCTTGTCTCCCTTGTGGCTCTAATCTGATAGTGGGGACGTAGATGTCTACTCTCCCTTATGGCTCTAATCTGATAGTGGTAGTGGGGTGGTAGATGTCTAGTCTCCCTTATGGCTCTAATCTGATAGTGGTAGTGGGGTGGTAGATGTCTAGTCTCCCGTATGGCTCTAATCTGATAGTGGTAGATGTCTAGTCTCCCGTATGGCTCTAATCTGATAGTGGTAGATGTCTTGTCCCCCTTATGGCTCTAATCTGATAGTGGGGTGGTAGATGTCTAGTCTCCCTTATGGCTCTAATCTGGTAGTGGTAGTGGGGTGGTAGATGTCTAGTCTACCTTATGAATCTAATCTGATAGTGGTAGATGTCTAGTCTCCCTTATGGCTCTAATCTGATAGTGGTAGTGGGGTGGTAGATGTCTAGTCTCCTTTATGGATCTAATCTGATATTGGGGTGGTAGATGTCTAGACTCCCTTATGGCTCTAATCTGATAGTGGTAGTGGGGTGGTAGATGTCTAGTCTCCCTTATGGCTCTAATCTGATAGTGGTATTGGGGTGGTAGATGTCTAGTCTACCTTATGGCTCTAATCTGGTAGTGGTAGTGGGGTGGTAGATGTCTAGTCTCCTTTATGGCTCTAATATGATAGTGGTAGTGGGGTCGTAGATGTCTAGTCTCCCTTATGGCTCTAATCTGACAGCGGTAGTGGGGTGGTAGATGTCTAGTCTCCCTTATGACTCTAATCTGATAGTAGGGTGGGGTGGTAGATGTCTAGTCTCCCTTATTGCTCTAATCTGATAGTGGTAGTGGGGTGGGGTGGTAGATGTTTTGTCAACCGTATGGCTCTAATCTGATAGTGGTAGTGGGGTGGTAGATGTCTAGTCTCCCTTATGGCTCTAATCTGATAGTGGGGTGGTAGATGTCTAGTCTCCTTTATGACTCTAATCTGATAGTGGGGTGGTAGATGTCTAGGTTCCCTTATGGCTCTAATCTGATAGTGGGGTGGTAGATGTCTAGTCTCCTTTATGACTCTAATCTGTTTGTGGTAGTGGGGTGGTAGATGTCTAGTCTCCCTTATGGCTCTAATCTGATAGTGGTAGTGGGGTGGTAGATGTCTAGTCTCCCTTATGGCTCTAATCTGACAGTGGTAGTGGGGTGGTAGATGTCTAGTCTCCCTTATGACTCTAATCTGATAGTGGTAGTGGTGTGGTAGATGTCTAGTGTCCCTTATGGCTCTAATCTGATAGTGGGGTGGTAGATGTCTAGTCTCCTTTATGACTCTAATCTGATAGTGGGGTGGTAGATGTCTAGGTTCCCTTATGGCTCTAATCTGATAGTGGGGTGGTAGATGTCTAGTCTCCTTTATGACTCTAATCTGTTTGTGGTAGTGGGGTGGTAGATGTCTAGTCTCCCTTATGGCTCTAATCTGATAGTGGTAGTGGGGTGGGAGATGTTTAGTCTACCTTATGACTCTAATCTGATAGTGGTAGATGTGTAGTCTCCCTTATGGCTCTAATCTGATAGTGGTAGTGTGGTGGTAGATGTCTAGTCTCCTTTATGGCTCTAATCTGATATTGGGGTGGTAGATGTGTAGACTCCCTTATGGCTCTAATCTGATAGTGGTAGTGGGGTGGTAGATGTCTAGTCTCCCTTATGGCTCTAATCTGACAGCGGTAGTGGGGTGGTAGATGTCTTGTCTCCCTTATGGCTCTAATCTGATAGTGGTAGAGGGGTGGTAGATGTCTAGTCTCCTTTATGACTCTAATCTGATAGTGGGGTGGGGTGGTAGATGTCTAGTCTCCCTTATTGCTCTAATCTGATAGTGGTAGTGGGGTGGGGTGGTAGATGTTTTGTGAACCGTATGGCTCTAATCTGATAGTGGTAGTGGGGTGGTAGATGTCTAGTCTCCCTTATGGCTCTAATCTGGTAGTGGGTGGTAGATGTCTAGTCTCCCGTATGACTCTAATCTGATAGTGGGGTGGTAGATGTCTAGTCTCCTTTATGACTCTAATCTGATAGTTGGGTGGTAGATGTCTAGTCTCCTTTATGACTCTAATCTGATAGTGGGGTGGTAGATGTCTAGTCTCCTTTATGGCTCTAATCTGATAGTGGGGTGGTAGATGTCTAGTCTCCTTTATGACTCTAATCTGTTTGTGGTAGTGGGGTGGTAGATGTCTAGTCTCCCTTATGGCTCTAATCTGATAGTGGTAGTGGGGTGGTAGATGTCTAGTCTCCCTTATGGCTCTAATCTGACAGTGGTAGTGTGGTGGTAGATGTCTAGTCTCCCTTATGACTCTAATCTGATAGTGGTAGTGGTGTGGTAGATGTCTAGTGTCCCTTATGGCTCTAATCTGATAGTGGGGTGGTAGATGTCTAGTCTCCTTTATGACTCTAATCTGATAGTGGTAGTGGGGTGGGAGATGTTTAGTCTACCTTATGACTCTAATCTGATAGTGGTAGATGTCTAGTCTCCCTTATGGCTCTAATCTGATAGTGGTAGTGGGGTGGTAGATGTCTAGTCTCCTTTATGGCTCTAATCTGATATTGGGGTGGTAGATGTCTAGACTCCCTTATGGCTCTAATCTGATAGTGGAAGTGGGGTGGTAGATGGTTAGTCTCCCTTATGGCTCTAATCTGATAGTGGTATTGGGGTGGTAGATGTCTAGTCTCCCTTATGGCTCTAATCTGGTAGTGGTAGTGGGTGGTAGATGTCTAGTCTCCCTTATGGCTCTAATCTGATAGTGGGGTGGTAGATGTCTAGTCTCCCTTATGGATCTAATCTGATAGTGGTAGTGGGGTGGTAGATGTCTAGTCTCCCTTATGGCTCTAATCTGACAGCGGTAGTGGGGTGGTAGATGTCTTGTCTCCCTTGTGGCTCTAATCTGATAGTGGGGACGTAGATGTCTACTCTCCCTTATGGCTCTAATCTGATAGTGGTAGTGGGGTGGTAGATGTCTAGTCTCCCTTATGGCTCTAATCTGATAGTGGTAGTGGGGTGGTAGATGTCTAGTCTCCCGTATGGCTCTAATCTGATAGTGGTAGATGTCTAGTCTCCCATATGGCTCTAATCTGATAGTGGTAGATGTCTTGTCTCCCTTATGGCTCTAATCTGATAGTGGGGTGGTAGATGTCTAGTCTCCCTTATGGCTCTAATCTGGTAGTGGTAGTGGGGTGGTAGATGTCTAGTCTACCTTATGACTCTAATCTGATAGTGGTAGATGTCTAGTCTCCCTTATGGCTCTAATCTGATAGTGGTAGTGGGGTGGTAGATGTCTAGTCTCCTTTATGGCTCTAATCTGATATTGGGGTGGTAGATGTCTAGACTCCCTTATGGCTCTAATCTGATAGTGGTAGTGGGGTGGTAGATGTCTAGTCTCCCTTATGGCTCTAATCTGATAATGGTATTGGGGTGGTAGATGTCTAGTCTCCTTTATGGCTCTAATCTGGTAGTGGTAGTGGGGTGGTAGATGTCTAGTCTCCTTTATGGCTCTAATATGATAGTGGTAGTGGGGTCGTAGATGTCTAGTCTCCCTTATGGCTCTAATCTGGTAGTGGTAGTGGGTGGTAGATGTCTAGTCTCCCTTATGGCTCTAATCTGATAGTGGGGTGGTAGATGTCTAGGTTCCCTTATGGCTCTAATCTGATAGTGGGGTGGTAGATGTCTAGTCTCCTTTATGACTCTAATCTGTTTGTGGTAGTGGGGTGGTAGATGTCTAGTCTCCCTTATGGCTCTAATCTGATAGTGGTAGTGGGGTGGTAGATGTCTAGTCTCCCTTATGGCTCTAATCTGACAGTGGTAGTGGGGTGGTAGATGTCTAGTCTCCCTTATGACTCTAATCTGATAGTGGTAGTGGTGTGGTAGATGTCTAGTGTCCCTTATGGCTCTAATCTGATAGTGGGGTGGTAGATGTCTAGTCTCCTTTATGACTCTAATCTGATAGTGGGGTGGTAGATGTCTAGGTTCCCTTATGGCTCTAATCTGATAGTGGGGTGGTAGATGTCTAGTCTCCTTTATGACTCTAATCTGTTTGTGGTAGTGGGGTGGTAGATGTCTAGTCTCCCTTATGGCTCTAATCTGATAGTGGTAGTGGGGTGGGAGATGTTTAGTCTACCTTATGACTCTAATCTGATAGTGGTAGATGTGTAGTCTCCCTTATGGCTCTAATCTGATAGTGGTAGTGTGGTGGTAGATGTCTAGTCTCCTTTATGGCTCTAATCTGATATTGGGGTGGTAGATGTGTAGACTCCCTTATGGCTCTAATCTGATAGTGGTAGTGGGGTGGTAGATGTCTAGTCTCCCTTATGGCTCTAATCTGACAGCGGTAGTGGGGTGGTAGATGTCTAGTCTCCCTTATTGCTCTAATCTGATAGTGGTAGTGGGGTGGGGTGGTAGATGTTTTGTGAACCGTATGGCTCTAATCTGATAGTGGTAGTGGGGTGGTAGATGTCTAGTCTCCCTTATGGCTCTAATCTGGTAGTGGGTGGTAGATGTCTAGTCTCCCGTATGACTCTAATCTGATAGTGGGGTGGTAGATGTCTAGTCTCCTTTATGACTCTAATCTGATAGTGGGGTGGTAGATGTCTAGTCTCCTTTATGACTCTAATCTGATAGTGGGGTGGTAGATGTCTAGTCTCCTTTATGGCTCTAATCTGATAGTGGGGTGGTAGATGTCTAGTCTCCTTTATGACTCTAATCTGTTTGTGGTAGTGGGGTGGTAGATGTCTAGTCTCCCTTATGGCTCTAATCTGATAGTGGTAGTGGGGTGGTAGATGTCTAGTCTCCTTTATGACTCTAATCTGTTTGTGGTAGTGGGGTGGTAGATGTCTAGTCTACCTTATGACTCTAATCTGATAGTGGTAGATGTCTAGTCTCCCTTATGGCTCTAATCTGATAGTGGTAGTGGGGTGGTAGATGTCTAGTCTCCCTTATGGCTCTAATCTGATAGTGGTAGTGGGGTGGTAGATGTCTAGTCTCCTTTATGACTCTAATCTGTTTGTGGTAGTGGGGTGGTAGATGTCTAGTCTACCTTATGACTCTAATCTGATAGTGGTAGATGTCTAGTCTCCTTTATGGCTCTAATCTGATATTGGGGTGGTAGATGTCTAGACTCCCTTATGGCTCTAATCTGATAGTGGTAGTGGGGTGGTAGATGTCTAGTCTCCCTTATGGCTCTAATCTGATAATGGTATTGGGGTGGTAGATGTCTAGTCTCCTTTATGGCTCTAATCTGGTAGTGGTAGTGGGGTGGTAGATGTCTAGTCTCCCTTATGGCTCTAATATGATAGTGGTAGTGGGGTCGTAGATGTCTAGTCTCCCTTATGGCTCTAATCTGGTAGTGGTAGTGGGTGGTAGATGTCTAGTCTCCCTTATGGCTCTAATCTGATAGTGGGGTGGTAGATGTCTAGGTTCCCTTATGGCTCTAATCTGATAGTGGGGTGGTAGATGTCTAGTCTCCTTTATGACTCTAATCTGTTTGTGGTAGTGGGGTGGTAGATGTCTAGTCTCCCTTATGGCTCTAATCTGATAGTGGTAGTGGGGTGGTAGATGTCTAGTCTCCCTTATGGCTCTAATCTGACAGTGGTAGTGGGGTGGTAGATGTCTAGTCTCCCTTATGACTCTAATCTGATAGTGGTAGTGGTGTGGTAGATGTCTAGTGTCCCTTATGGCTCTAATCTGATAGTGGGGTGGTAGATGTCTAGTCTCCTTTATGACTCTAATCTGATAGTGGGGTGGTAGATGTCTAGGTTCCCTTATGGCTCTAATCTGATAGTGGGGTGGTAGATGTCTAGTCTCCTTTATGACTCTAATCTGTTTGTGGTAGTGGGGTGGTAGATGTCTAGTCTCCCTTATGGCTCTAATCTGATAGTGGTAGTGGGGTGGGAGATGTTTAGTCTACCTTATGACTCTAATCTGATAGTGGTAGATGTGTAGTCTCCCTTATGGCTCTAATCTGATATTGGGGTGGTAGATGTGTAGACTCCCTTATGGCTCTAATCTGATAGTGGTAGTGGGGTGGTAGATGTCTAGTCTCCCTTATGGCTCTAATCTGACAGCGGTAGTGGGGTGGTAGATGTCTTGTCTCCCTTATGGCTCTAATCTGATAGTGGTAGAGGGGTGGTAGATGTCTAGTCTCCTTTATGACTCTAATCTGATAGTGGGGTGGGGTGGTAGATGTCTAGTCTCCCTTATTGCTCTAATCTGATAGTGGTAGTGGGGTGGGGTGGTAGATGTTTTGTGAACCGTATGGCTCTAATCTGATAGTGGTAGTGGGGTGGTAGATGTCTAGTCTCCCTTATGGCTCTAATCTGGTAGTGGGTGGTAGATGTCTAGTCTCCCGTATGACTCTAATCTGATAGTGGGGTGGTAGATGTCTAGTCTCCTTTATGACTCTAATCTGATAGTGGGGTGGTAGATGTCTAGTCTCCTTTATGACTCTAATCTGATAGTGGGGTGGTAGATGTCTAGTCTCCTTTATGGCTCTAATCTGATAGTGGGGTGGTAGATGTCTAGTCTCCTTTATGACTCTAATCTGTTTGTGGTAGTGGGGTGGTAGATGTCTAGTCTCCCTTATGGCTCTAATCTGATAGTGGTAGTGGGGTGGTAGATGTCTAGTCTCCCTTATGGCTCTAATCTGACAGTGGTAGTGTGGTGGTAGATGTCTAGTCTCCCTTATGACTCTAATCTGATAGTGGTAGTGGTGTGGTAGATGTCTAGTGTCCCTTATGGCTCTAATCTGATAGTGGGGTGGTAGATGTCTAGTCTCCTTTATGACTCTAATCTGATAGTGGTAGTGGGGTGGGAGATGTTTAGTCTACCTTATGACTCTAATCTGATAGTGGTAGATGTCTAGTCTCCCTTATGGCTCTAATCTGATAGTGGTAGTGGGGTGGTAGATGTCTAGTCTCCTTTATGGCTCTAATCTGATATTGGGGTGGTAGATGTCTAGACTCCCTTATGGCTCTAATCTGATAGTGGTAGTGGGGTGGTAGATGTTTAGTCTCCCTTATGGCTCTAATCTGATAGTGGTATTGGGGTGGTAGATGTCTAGTCTCCCTTATGGCTCTAATCTGGTAGTGGTAGTGGGTGGTAGATGTCTAGTCTCCCTTATGGCTCTAATCTGATAGTGGGGTGGTAGATGTCTACTCTCCCTTATGGATCTAATCTGATAGTGGTAGTGGGGTGGTAGATGTCTAGTCTCCCTTATGGCTCTAATCTGACAGCGGTAGTGGGGTGGTAGATGTCTTGTCTCCCTTGTGGCTCTAATCTGATAGTGGGGACGTAGATGTCTACTCTCCCTTATGGCTCTAATCTGATAGTGGTAGTGGGGTGGTAGATGTCTAGTCTCCCTTATGGCTCTAATCTGATAGTGGTAGTGGGGTGGTAGATGTCTAGTCTCCCGTATGGCTCTAATCTGATAGTGGTAGATGTCTAGTCTCCCATATGGCTCTAATCTGATAGTGGTAGATGTCTTGTCTCCCTTATGGCTCTAATCTGATAGTGGGGTGGTAGATGTCTAGTCTCCCTTATGGCTCTAATCTGGTAGTGGTAGTGGGGTGGTAGATGTCTAGTCTACCTTATGACTCTAATCTGATAGTGGTAGATGTCTAGTCTCCCTTATGGCTCTAATCTGATAGTGGTAGTGGGGTGGTAGATGTCTAGTCTCCTTTATGGCTCTAATCTGATATTGGGGTGGTAGATGTCTAGACTCCCTTATGGCTCTAATCTGATAGTGGTAGTGGGGTGGTAGATGTCTAGTCTCCCTTATGGCTCTAATCTGATAATCGTATTGGGGTGGTAGATGTCTAGTCTCCTTTATGGCTCTAATCTGGTAGTGGTAGTGGGGTGGTAGATGTCTAGTCTCCTTTATGGCTCTAATATGATAGTGGTAGTGGGGTCGTAGATGTCTAGTCTCCCTTATGGCTCTAATCTGATAGTGGGGTGGTAGATGTCTAGTCTCCCTTATGGCTCTAATCTGGGAGTGGTAGTGGGTGGTAGATGTCTAGTCTCCCTTATGGCTCTAATCTGATAGTGGGGTGGTAGATGTCTAGTCTCCTTTATGACTCTAATCTGGTAGTGGTAGTGGGGTGGTAGATGTCTAGTCTACCTTATGACTCTAATCTGATAGTGGTAGATGTCTAGTCTCCCTTATGGCTCTAATCTGATAGTGGTAGTGAGGTGGTAGATGTCTAGTCTCCTTTATGGCTCTAATCTGATATTGGGGTGGTAGATGTCTAGACTCCCTTATGGCTCTAATCTGATAGTGGTAGTGGGGTGGTAGATGTCTAGTCTCCCTTATGGCTCTAATCTGATAATGGTATTGGGGTGGTAGATGTCTAGTCTCCCTTATGGCTCTAATCTGGTAGTGGTAGTGGGGTGGTAGATGTCTAGTCTCCTTTATGGCTCTAATATGATAGTGGTAGTGGGGTCGTAGATGTCTAGTCTCCCTTATGGCTCTAATCTGATAGTGGGGTGGTAGATGTCTAGTCTCCCTTATGGCTCTAATCTGGTAGTGGTAGTGGGTGGTAGATGTCTAGTCTCCCTTATGGCTCTAATCTGATAGTGGGGTGGTAGATGTCTAGTCTCCTTTATGACTCTAATCTGTTAGTGGTAGTGGGGTGGTAGATGTCTAGTCTCCCTTATGGCTCTAATCTGATAGTGGTAGTGGGGTGGTAGATGTCTAGTCTCCCTTATGGCTCTAATCTGACAGCGGTAGTGGGGTGTTAGATGTCTTGTCTCCCTTATAGCTCTAATCTGATAGTGGTAGAGGGGTGGTAGATGTCTAGTCTCCCTTGTGGCTCTAATCTGATAGTGGGGTGGTAGATGTCTAGTCTCCCGTATGGCTCTAATCTGATAGTGGTAGTGGGGTGGTAGATGTCTAGTCTCCCTTATGGCTCTAATCTGATAGTGGTTGTGGGGTGGTAGATGTCTAGTCTCCCTTATGGCTCTAATCTAAAAGTGGGTTGGTAGATGTCTAGTCTCCCTTATGGCTCTAATCTGATAGTGGGGTGGTAGATGTCTAGTCCCCCTTATGGCTCTAATCTGATAGTGGTAGAGGGGTGGTAGATGTAAAGTCTCCCTTATGACTCTAATCTGATAGTGGTAGTGGGTTGGTAGATGTCTAGTCTCCCTTATGGCTCAAATATGATAGTGGTAGTGGGGTGGTAGATGTCTAGTCTCCTTTATGACTCTAATCTGTTAGTGGTAGTGGGGTGGTAGATGTCTAGTCTCCCTTATGGCTCTAATCTGATAGTGGTAGTGGGGTGGTAGATGTCTAGGCTCCCTTATGGCTCTAATCTGATAGTGGGGTGGTAGATGTCTAGTCTCCCTTATGACTCTAATCTGATAGTGGTAATTTGGGTGGTAGACGTCTAGTCTCCCTTATGGCTCTAATCTGATAGTGGGGTGGTAGATGTCTAGTCTCCCTTATGGCTCTAATCTGATAGTGGTAGTGGGGTGGTAGATGTCTAGTCTCCTTTATGGCTCTAATCTGATATTGGGGTGGTAGATGTCTAGACTCCCTTATGGCTCTAATCTGATAGTGGTAGTGGGGTGGTAGATGTCTAGTCTCCCTTATGGCTCTAATCTGACAGCGGTAGTGGGGTGGTAGATGTCTTGTCTCCCTTATGGCTCTAATCTGATAGTGGTAGTGGGGTGGTAGATGTCTAGTCTCCCGTATGGCTCTAATCTGATAGTGGTAGATGTCTAGTCTCCCGTATGGCTCTAATCTGATAGTGGTAGATGTCTTGTCTCCCTTATGGCTCTAATCTGATAGTGGGGTGGTAAATGTCTAGTCTCCCTTATGGCTCTAATCTGGTAGTGGTAGTGGGGTGGTAGATGTCTAGTCTACCTTATGACTCTAATCTGATAGTGGTAGATGTCTAGTCTCCCTTATGGCTCTAATCTGATAGTGGTAGTGGGGTGGTAGATGTCTAGTCTCCTTTATGGCTCTAATCTGATATTGGGGTGGTAGATGTCTAGACTCCCTTATGGCTCTAATCTGATAGTGGTAGTGGGGTGGTAGATGTCTAGTCTCCCTTATGGCTCTAATCAGATAATGGTATTGGGGTGGTAGATGTCTAGTCTCCCTTATGGCTCTAATCTGGTAGTGGTAGTGGGGTGGTAGATGTCTAGTCTCCTTTATGGCTCTAATATGATAGTGGTAGTGGGGTCGTAGATGTCTAGTCTCCCTTATGGCTCTAATCTGATAGTGGGGTGGTAGATGTCTAGTCTCCCTTATGGCTCTAATCTGGTAGTGGTAGTGGGTGGTAGATGTCTAGTCTCCCTTATGGCTCTAATCTGATAGTGGGGTGGTAGATGTCTAGTCTCCTTTATGACTCTAATCTGTTAGTGGTAGTGGGGTGGTAGATGTCTAGTCTCCCTTTTGGCTCTAATCTGATAGTGGTAGTGGGGTGGTAGATGTCTAGTCTCCCTTATGGCTCTAATCTGACAGCGGTAGTGGGGTGGTAGATGTCTTGTCTCCCTTATAGCTCTAATCTGATAGTGGTAGAGGGGTGGTAGATGTCTAGTCTCCCTTGTGGCTCTAATCTGATAGTGGGGACGTAGATGTCTACTCTCCCTTATGGCTCTAATCTGATAGTGGTAGTGGGGTGGTAGATGTCTAGTCTCCCTTATGGCTCTAATCTGATAGTGGGGTGGTAGATGTCTAGTCTCCCGTATGGCTCTAATCTGATAGTGGTAGTGGGGTGGTAGATGTCTAGTCTCCCTTATGGCTCTAATCTGATAGTGGTTGTGGGGTGGTAGATGTCTAGTCTCCCTTATGGCTCTAATCTGATAGTGGGTTGGTAGATGTCTAGTCTCCCTTATGGCTCTAATCTGATAGTGGGGTGGTAGATGTCTAGTCCCCCTTATGGCTCTAATCTGATAGTGGTAGAGGGGTGGTAGATGTAAAGTCTCCCTTATGACTCTAATCTGATAGTGGTAGTGGGTTGGTAGATGTCTAGTCTCCCTTATGGCTCTAATATGATAGTGGTAGTGGGGTGGTAGATGTCTAGTCTCCTTTATGACTCTAATCTGTTAGTGGTAGTGGGGTGGTAGATGTCTAGTCTCCCTTATGGCTCTAATCTGATAGTGGTAGTGGGGTGGTAGATGTCTAGGCTCCCTTATGGCTCTAATCTGATAGTGGGGTGGTAGATGTCTAGTCTCCCTTATGACTCTAATCTGATAGTGGTAATTTGGGTGGTAGACGTCTAGTCTCCCTTATGGCTCTAATCTGATAGTGGGGTGGTAGATGTCTAGTCTCCTTTATGACTCTAATCTGATAGTGGTAGTGGGGTGGTAGATGTCTAGTCTCCCTTATGACTCTAATCTGATAGTGGGGTGGTAGATGTCTAGTCTCCCTTATGGCTCTAATCTGATAGTGGGGTGGTAGATGTGTAGTCTCCCTTATGGCTCTAATCTGATAGTGGTAGAGGGGTGGTAGATGTCTAGTCTCCCTTATGGCTCTAATCTGATAGTGGTAGTGGGGAGGTAGATGTCTAGTCTGCTTTATGGCTCTAATCTGATAGTGGTAGATGTCTAGGCTCTCTTATGGCTCTAATCTGATAGTGGTAGTGGGGTGGGAGATGTCTAGTCTCCCTTATGGCTCTAATCTGATAGTGGTAGTGGGGTGGTAGATGTCTAGTCTCCTTTATGACTCTAATCTGTTAGTGGTAGTGGGGTGGTAGATGTCTAGTCTCCCTTATGGCTCTAATCTGATAGTGGTAGTGGGGTGGTAGATGTCTAGTCTCCCTTATGGCTCTAATCTGATAGTGGTAGTGGGGAGGTAGATGTCTAGTCTCCCTTATGGCTCTAATCTGACAGCGGTAGTGGGGTGGTAGATGTCTAGTCTCCCTTATGGCTCTAATCTGATAGTGGTAGTGAGGTGGTAGATGTCTAGTCTCCCTTATGGCTCTAATCTGATAGTGGTAGATGTCTAGTCTCCCTTATGGCTCTAATCTGATAGTGGGGTGGTAGATGTCTAGTCTCCCTTATGACTCTAATCTGATAGTGGTAGTGGGGTGGTAGATGTCTAGTCTCCCTTATGGCTCTAATCTGATAGTGGGGTGGTAGATGTCTAGTCTCCATTATGGCTCTAATCTGATAGTGGTAGTGGGGTGGTAGTTGTCTAGTCTCCCTTATGGCTCGAAACTGATAGTGGTAGTGGGGTGGTAGATGTCTAGTCTCCCTTATGGCTCTAATCTGATAGTGGTAGATGTCTAGGCTCCCTTATGGCTCTAATCTAATAGTGGGGTGGAAGATGTCTAGTCTCCCTTATGGCTCTAATCTGATAGTGGTAGTGGGGTGGTAGATGTCTAGTCTCCCTTATGGCTCTAATCTGATAGTGGTAGTGGGGTGGTAGATGTCTAGTCTCCCTTATGGCTCTAATCTGATAGTGGGGTGGTAGATGTCTAGTCTCCCTTATGGCTCTAATCTGATGGTGGGCTGGTAGATGTGTAGTCTCCCTTATGGCTCTAATCTGATAGTGGTAGAGGGGTGGTAGATGTCTAGTCTCCCTTATGACTCTAATCTGATAGTGGTAGTGGGTTGGTAGATGTGTAGTCTCCCTTATGGCTCTAATATGATAGTGGTAGTGGGGTGGTATATGTCTAGTCTCCTTTATGACTCTAATCTGTTAGTGGTAGTGGGGTGGTAGATGTGTAGTCTCCCTTATGGCTCTAATCTGATAGTGGTAGTGGGGTGGTCGATGTCTAGTCTCCCTTATGGCTCTAATCTGATAGTGGTAGTGGGGTGGTAGATGTCTAGTCTCCCTTATGGCTCTAATCTGACAGCGGTAGTGGGGTGGTAGATGTCTAGTCTCCCTTATGGCTCTAATCTGATAGTGGTAGATGTCTAGTCTCCCTTATGGCTCTAATCTGATAGTGGTAGTGGGGTGGAAGATGTCTAGTCTTCCTTATGGCTCTAATCTGATAGTGGTAGAGGGGTGGTAGATGTCTAGTCTCCCTTATGACTCTAATCTGATAGTGGGGTGGTAGATGTCTAGTCTCCCTTATGGCTCTAATCTGATAGTGGGGTGGTAGATGTCTAGTCTCCCTTATGGCTCTAATCTGATAGTGGGGTGGTAGATGTCTAGACTCCCTTATGGCTCTAATCTGATAGTGGTAGAGGGGTGGTAGATGTCTAGTCTCCCTTATGACTCTAATCTTATAGTGGTAGTGGGGTGGTAGATGTCTAGTCTCCCTTATGGCTCTAATCTGATAGTGGGGTGGAAGATGTCTAGTCTCCCTTATGGCTCTAATCTGATAGTGGTAGTGGGGTGGTAGATGTCTAGTCTCCCTTATGGCTCTAATCTGATAGTGGTAGTGGGGTGGTAGATGTCTAGTCTCCCTTATGGCTCTAATCTGATAGTGGGGTGGTAGATGTCTAGTCTCCCTTATGGCTCTAATCTGATAGTGGGGTGGTAGATGTGTAGTCTCCCTTATGGCTCTAATCTGATAGTGGTAGAGGGGTGGTATATGTCTAGTCTCCTTTATGACTCTAATCTGTTAGTGGTAGTGGGGTGGTAGATGTCTAGTCTCCCTTATGGCTCTAATCTGATAGTGGTAGTGGGGTGGTCGATGTCTAGTCTCCCTTATGGCTCTAATCTGATAGTGGTAGTGGGGTGGTAGATGTCTAGTCTCCCTTATGGCTCTAATCTGACAGCGGTAGTGGGGTGGTAGATGTCTAGTCTCCCTTATGGCTCTAATCTGATAGTGGTAGATGTCTAGTCTCCCTTATGGCTCTAATCTGATAGTGGTAGTGGGGTGGAAGATGTCTAGTCTTCCTTATGGCTCTAATCTGATAGTGGTAGAGGGGTGGTAGATGTCTAGTCTCCCTTATGACTCTAATCTGATAGTGGGGTGGTAGATGTCTAGTCTCCCTTATGGCTCTAATCTGATAGTGGGGTGGTAGATGTCTAGTTTCCCTTATGGCTCTAATCTGATAGTGGGGTGGTAGATGTCTAGACTCCCTTATGGCTCTAATCTGATAGTGGTAGAGGGGTGGTAGATGTCTAGTCTCCCTTATGACTCTAATCTTATAGTGGTAGTGGGGTGGTAGATGTCTAGTCTCACTTATGGCTCTAATATGATAGTGGTAGTGGGGTGGTAGATGTCTAGACTCCCTTATGGCTCTAATATGATAATGGTACTGGGGTGGTAGATGTCTAGTCTCCCTTATGGCTCTAATCTGGTAGTGGGTGGTAGATGTCTAGTCTTCTTTATGGCTCTAATCTGATAGTGGGGTGGTAAATGTCTAGTCTCCCTTATGGCTCTAATCTGGTAGTGGTAGTGGGGTGGTAGATGTCTAGTCTCCTTTATGGCTCTAATCTGATAGTGGGGTGGTAGATGTCTAGACTCCCTTATGGCTCTAATCTGATAGTGGTAGTGGGGTGGTAGATGTCTAGTCTCCCTTATGGCTCTAATCTGATAGTGGGGTGGTAGATGTCTAGACTCCCTTATGGCTCTAATCTGATAGTGGTAGTGGGGCGGTAGATGTCAAGTCTCACTTATGGCTCGAATCTGATAGTGGTAGTGGGGAGGTAGATGTCTAGTCTCCCTTATAGCTCTAATCTGATAGTGGTAGATGTCTAGTCTCCCTTATGGCTCTAATCTGATAGTGGTAGTGGGGTGGAAGATGTCTAGTCTCCCTTATGGCTCTAATCTGATAGTGGTAGTGGGGTGGTAGATGTCTAGTCTCCCTTATGGCTCTAATCTGATAGTGGTAGTGGGGTGGTAGATGTCTAGTCTCCCTTATGGCTCTAATCTGATAGTGGGGTGGTAGATGTCTAGTCTCCCTTATGGCTCTAATCTGATAGTGGGGTGGTAGATGTGTAGTCTCCCTTATGGCTCTAATCTGATAGTGGTAGAGGGGTGGTAGATGTCTAGTCTCCCTTATGGCTCTAATCTGATAGTGGTAGTGGGGAGGTAGATGTCTAGTCTCCCTTATGGCTCTAATCTGATAGTGGTAGATGTCTAGGCTCCCTTATGGCTCTAATCTGATAGTGGTAGTGGGGTGGTAGATGTCTAGTCTCCCTTATGGCTCTAATCTGTTAGTGGTAGTGGGGAGGTAGATGTCTAGTCTCCCTTATGGCTCTAATCTGATAGTGGTAGTGGGGTGGTAGATGTGTAGTCTCCTTTATGACTCTAATTTGTTAGTGGTAGTGGGGTGGTAGATGTCTAGTCTCCCTTATGGCTCTAATCTGATAGTGGTAGTGGGGTGGTAGATGTCTAGTCTCCCTTATGGCTCTAATCTGATAGTGGTAGTGGGGAGGTAGATGTCTAGTCTCCCTTATGGCTCTAATCTGACAGCGGTAGTGGGGTGGTAGATGTCTAGTCTCCCTTATGGCTCTAATCTGATAGTGGTAGTGAGGTGGTAGATGTCTAGTCTCCCTTATGGCTCTAATCTGATAGTGGTAGATGTCTAGTCTCCCTTATGGCTCTAATCTGATAGTGGGGTGGTAGATGTCTAGTCTCCCTTATGACTCTAATCTGATAGTGGTAGTGGGGTGGTAGATGTCTAGTCTCCCTTATGGCTCTAATCTGATAGTGGTAATGGGGTGGAAGATGTCTAGTCTTCCTTATGGCTCTAATCTGATAGTGGTAGAGGGGTGGTAGATGTCTAGTCTCCCTTATGACTCTAATCTGATAGTGGTAGTGGGGTGGAAGATGTCTAGTCTTCCTTATGGCTCTAATCTGATAGTGGTAGAGGGGTGGTAGATGTCTAGTCTCCCTTATGACTCTAATCTGATAGTGGGGTGGTAGATGTCTAGGCTCCCTTATGGCTCTAATCTGATAGTGGGGTGGTAGATGTCTAGTCTCCCTTATGGCTCTAATCTGATAGTGGGGTGGTAGATGTCTAGACTCCCTTATGGCTCTAATCTGATAGTGGTAGAGGGGTGGTAGATGTCTAGTCTCCCTTATGACTCTAATCTTATAGTGGTAGTGGGGTGGTAGATGTCTAGTCTCACTTATGGCTCTAATATGATAGTGGTAGTGGGGTGGTAGATGTCTAGACTCCCTTATGGCTCTAATATGATAATGGTAGTGGGGTGGTAGATGTCTAGTCTCCCTTATGGCTCTAATCTGATAGTGGGGTGGTAGATGTCTAGACTCCCTTATGGCTCTAATCTGATAGTGGTAGAGGGGTGGTAGATGTCTAGTCTCCCTTATGACTCTAATCTTATAGTGGTAGTGGGGTGGTAGATGTCTAGACTCCCTTATGGCTCTAATATGATAATGGTAGTGGGGTGGTAGATGTCTAGTCTCCCTTATGGCTCTAATCTGGTAGTGGGTGGTAGATGTCTAGTCTTCTTTATGGCTCTAATCTGATAGTGGGGTGGTAAATGTCTAGTCTCCCTTATGGCTCTAATCTGGTAGTGGTAGTGGGGTGGTAGATGTCTAGTCTCCCTTATGACTCTAATCTGATAGTGGTAGTGGGGTGGTAGATGTCTAGTCTCCCTTATGGCTCTAATCTGATAGTGGTAGTGGGGAGGTAGATGTTTAGTCTCCCTTATGGCTCTAATCTGATAGTGGGGTGGTAGATGTCTAGACTCCCTTATGGCTCTAATCTGATAGTGGTAGTGGGGCGGTAGATGTCAAGTCTCACTTATGGCTCTAATCTGATAGTGGTAGTGGGGAGGTAGATGTCTAGTCTCCCTTATGGCTCTAATCTGATAGTGGTAGATGTCTAGTCTCCCTTATGGCTCTAATCTGATAGTGGGGTGGAAGATGTCTAGTCTCCCTTATGGCTCTAATCTGATAGTGGTAGTGGGGTGGTAGATGTCTAGTCTCCCTTATGGCTCTAATCTGATAGTGGTAGTGGGGTGGTAGATGTCTAGTCTCCCTTATGGCTCTAATCTGATAGTGGGGTGGTAGATGTCTAGTCTCCCTTATGGCTCTAATCTGATAGTGGGGTGGTAGATGTGTAGTCTCCCTTATGGCTCTAATCTGATAGTGGTAGAGGGGTGGTAGATGTCTAGTCTCCCTTATGGCTCTAATCTGATAGTGGTAGTGGGGAGGTAGATGTCTAGTCTCCCTTATGGCTCTAATCTGATAGTGGTAGATGTCTAGTCTCCCTTATGGCTCTAATCTGATAGTGGTAGTGGGGTGGTAGATGTCTAGTCTCCCTTATGGCTCTAATCTGTTAGTGGTAGTGGGGAGGTAGATGTCTAGTCTCCCTTATGGCTCTAATCTGATAGTGGTAGATGTCTAGGCTCCCTTATGGCTCTAATCTGATAGTGGTAGTGGGGTGGTAGATGTCTAGTCTCCCTTATGGCTCTAATCTGATAGTGGTAGTGGGGTGGTAGATGTGTAGTCTCCTTTATGACTCTAATTTGTTAGTGGTAGTGGGGTGGTAGATGTCTAGTCTCCCTTATGGCTCTAATCTGATAGTGGTAGTGGGGTTGTAGATGTCTAGTCTCCCTTATGGCTCTAATCTGATAGTGGTAGTGGGGAGGTAGATGTCTAGTCTCCCTTATGGCTCTAATCTGACAGCGGTAGTGGGGTGGTAGATGTCTAGTCTCCCTTATGGCTCTAATCTGATATTGGTAGTGAGGTGGTAGATGTCTAGTCTCCCTTATGGCTCTAATCTGATAGTGGTAGATGTCTAGTCTCCCTTATGGCTCTAATCTGATAGTGGGGTGGTAGATGTCTAGTCTCCCTTATGACTCTAATCTGATAGTGGTAGTGGGGTGGTAGATGTCTAGTCTCCCTTATGGCTCTAATCTGATAGTGGTAGTGGGGAGGTAGATGTTTAGTCTCCCTTATGGCTCTAATCTGATAGTGGTAGATGTCTAGTCTCCCTTATGGCTCTAATCTGATAGTGGTAGTGGGGTGGTAGATGTCTAGTCTCCCTTATGGCTCTAATCTGATAGTGGTAGTGGGGAGGTAGATGTCTAGTCTCCCTTATGGCTCTAATCTGATAGTGGTAGATGTCTAGGCTCCCTTATGGCTCTAATCTGATAGTGGTAGTGGGGTGGTAGATGTCTAGTCTCCCTTATGGCTCTAATCTGACAGCGGTAGTGGGGTGGTAGATGTCTAGTCTCCCTTATGGCTCTAATGTGGTAGTGAGGTGGTAGATGTCTAGTCTCCCTTATGGCTCTAATCTGATAGTGGTAGATGTCTAGTCTCCCTTATGGCTCTAATCTGATAGTGGGGTGGTAGATGTCTAGTCTCCCTTATGACTCTAATCTGATAGTGGTAGTGGGGTGGTAGTTGTCTAGTCTCCCTTATGGCTCGAAACTGATAGTGGTAGTGGGGTGGTAGATGTCTAGTCTCCCTTATGGCTCTAATCTGATAGTGGTAGATGTCTAGTCTCCCTTATGGCTCTAATCTGATAGTGGGGTGGAAGATGTCTAGTCTCCCTTATGGCTCTAATCTGATAGTGGTAGTGGGGTGGTAGATGTCTAGTCTCCCTTATGGCTCTAATCTGATAGTGGTAGTGGGGTGGTAGATGTCTAGTCTCCCTTATGGCTCTAATCTGATAGTGGGGTGGTAGATGTCTAGTCTCCCTTATGGCTCTAATCTGATAGTGGGGTGGTAGATGTGTAGTCTCCCTTATGGCTCTAATCTGATAGTGGTAGAGGGGTGGTAGATGTCTAGTCTCCCTTATGACTCTAATCTGATAGTGGTAGTGGGTTGGTAGATGTGTAGTCTCCTTTATGGCTCTAATATGATAGTGGTAGTGGGGTGGTATATGTCTAGTCTCCTTTATGACTCTAATCTGTTAGTGGTAGTGGGGTGGTAGATGTCTAGTCTCCCTTATGGCTCTAATCTGATAGTGGTGGTCGATGTCTAGTCTCCCTTATGGCTCTAATTTGATAGTGGTAGTGGGGTGGTAGATGTCTAGTCTCCCTTATGGCTCTAATCTGACAGCGGTAGTGGTGTGGTAGATGTCTAGTCTCCCTTATGGCTCTAATCTGATAGTGGTAGATGTCTAGTCTCCCTTATGGCTCTAATCTGACAGCGGTAGTGGGGTGGTAGATGTCTAGTCTCCCTTATGGTTCTAATCTGATAGTGGTAGATGTCTAGTCTTCCTTATGGCTCTAATCTGATAGTGGTAGAGGGGTGGTAGATGTCTAGTCTCCCTTATGACTCTAATCTGATAGTGGGGTGGTAGATGTCTAGTCTCCCTTATGGCTCTAATCTGATAGTGGGGTGGTAGATGTCTAGTCTCCCTTATGGCTCTAATCTGATAGTGGGGTGGTAGATGTCTAGACTCCCTTATGGCTCTAATCTGATAGTGGTAGAGGGGTGGTAGATGTCTAGTCTCCCTTATGACTCTAATCTTATAGTGGTAGTGGGGTGGTAGATGTCTAGTCTCACTTATGGCTCTAATATGATAGTGGTAGTGGGGTGGTAGATGTCTAGACTCCCTTATGGCTCTAATATGATAATGGTAGTGGGGTGGTAGATGTCTAGTCTCCCTTATGGCTCTAATCTGGTAGTGGGTGGTAGATGTCTAGTCTTCTTTATGGCTCTAATCTGATAGTGGGGTGGTAAATGTCTAGTCTCCCTTATGGCTCTAATCTGGTAGTGGTAGTGGGGTGGTAGATGTCTAGTCTCCTTTATGGCTCTAATCTGATAGTGGGGTGGTAGATGTCTAGACTCCCTTATGGCTCTAATCTGATAGTGGTAGTGGGGTGGTAGATGTCTAGTCTCCCTTATGGCTCTAATCTGATAGTGGGGTGGTAGATGTCTAGTCTCCTTTATGACTCTAATCTGATAGTGGTAGTGGGGTGGTAGATGTCTAGTCTCCTTTATGACTCTAATCTGGTAGTGGTAGTGGGGTGGTAGATGTCTAGACTCCCTTATGGCTCTAATCTGATAGTGGTAGTGGGGTGGTAGATGTCTAGTCTCCCTTATGGCTCTAATCTGATAGTGGTAGATGTCTAGTCTCCCTTATGGCTCTAATCTGATAGTGGGGTGGTAGATGTCTAGTATCCCTTATGGCTCTAATCTGATAGTGGTAGTGGGGTGGTAGATGTCTAGTCTCCCTTATGGCTCTAATCTGTTAGTGGTAGTGGGGAGGTAGATGTCTAGTCTCCCTTATGGCTCTAATCTGATAGTGGTAGATGTCTAGGCTCCCTTATGGCTCTAATCTGATAGTGGTAGTGGGGTGGTAGATGTCTAGTCTCCCTTATGGCTCTAATCTGATAGTGGTAGTGGGGTGGTAGATGTGTAGTCTCCTTTATGACTCTAATTTGTTAGTGGTAGTGGGGTGGTAGATGTCTAGTCTCCCTTATGGCTCTAATCTGATAGTGGTAGTGGGGTGGTAGATGTCTAGTCTCCCTTATGGCTCTAATCTGATAGTGGTAGTGGGGAGGTAGATGTCTAGTCTCCCTTATGGCTCTAATCTGACAGCGGTAGTGGGGTGGTAGATGTCTAGTCTCCCTTATGGCTCTAATCTGATATTGGTAGTGAGGTGGTAGATGTCTAGTCTCCCTTATGGCTCTAATCTGATAGTGGTAGATGTCTAGTCTCCCTTATGGCTCTAATCTGATAGTGGGGTGGTAGATGTCTAGTCTCCCTTATGACTCTAATCTGATAGTGGTAGTGGGGTGGTAGATGTCTAGTCTCCCTTATGGCTCTAATCTGATAGTGGTAGTGGGGAGGTAGATGTTTAGTCTCCCTTATGGCTCTAATCTGATAGTGGTAGATGTCTAGTCTCCCTTATGGCTCTAATCTGATAGTGGTAGTGGGGTGGTAGATGTCTAGTCTCCCTTATGGCTCTAATCTGATAGTGGTAGTGGGGAGGTAGATGTCTAGTCTCCCTTATGGCTCTAATCTGATAGTGGTAGATGTCTAGGCTCCCTTATGGCTCTAATCTGATAGTGGTAGTGGGGTGGTAGATGTCTAGTCTCCCTTATGGCTCTAATCTGATAGTGGTAGTGGGGAGGTAGATGTCTAGTCTCCCTTATGGCTCTAATCTGACAGCGGTAGTGGGGTGGTAGATGTCTAGTCTCCCTTATGGCTCTAATCTGATAGTGGTAGTGAGGTGGTAGATGTCTAGTCTCCCTTATGGCTCTAATCTGATAGTGGTAGATGTCTAGTCTCCCTTATGGCTCTAATCTGATAGTGGGGTGGTAGATGTCTAGTCTCCCTTATGACTCTAATTTGATAGTGGTAGTGGGGTGGTAGATGTCTAGTCTCCCTTATGGCTCTAATCTGATAGTGGGGTGGTAGATTTCTAGTCTCCATTATGGCTCTAATCTGATAGTGGTAGTGGGGTGGTAGTTGTCTAGTCTCCCTTATGGCTCTAATCTGATAGTGGTAGTGGGGTGGTAGATGCCTAGTCTCCCTTATGGCTCTAATCTGATAGTGATAGTGGGGTGGTAAATGTCTAGTCTCCCTTATGGCTCTAATCTGACAGCGGTAGTGGGGTGGTAGATGTCTAGTCTCCCTTATGGCTCTAATCTGATAGTGGTAGATGTCTAGTCTCCCTTATGGCTCTAATCTGACAGCGGTAGTGGGGTGGTAGATGTCTAGTCTCCCTTATGGCTCTAATCTGATAGTGGTAGATGTCTAGTCTTCCTTATGGCTCTAATCTGATAGTGGTAGAGGGGTGGTAGATGTCTAGTCTCCCTTATGACTCTAATCTGATAGTGGGGTAGTAGATGTCTAGTCTCCCTTATGGCTCTAATCTGATAGTGGGGTGGTAGATGTCTAGTCTCCCTTATGGCTCTAATCTGATAGTGGGGTGGTAGAGGTCTAGACTCCCTTATGGCTCTAATCTGATAGTGGTAGAGGGGTGGTAGATGTCTAGTCTCCCTTATGACTCTAATCTTATAGTGGTAGTGGGGTGGTAGATGTCTAGTCTCACTTATGGCTCTAATATGATAGTGGTAGTGGGGTGGTAGATGTCTAGACTCCCTTATGGCTCTAATATGATAATGGTAGTGGGGTGGTAGATGTCTAGTCTCACTTATGGCTCTAATATGATAGTGGTAGTGGGGTGGTAGATGTCTAGTCTCCCTTATGGCTCTAATCTGGTAGTGGGTGGTAGATGTCTAGTCTTCTTTATGGCTCTAATCTGATAGTGGGGTGGTAAATGTCTAGTCTCCCTTATGGCTCTAATCTGGTAGTGGTAGTGGGGTGGTAGATGTCTAGTCTCCTTTATGGCTCTAATCTGATAGTGGGGTGGTAGATGTCTAGACTCCCTTATGGCTCTAATCTGATAGTGGTAGTGGGGTGGTAGATGTCTAGTCTCCCTTATGGCTCTAATCTGATAGTGGGGTGGTAGATGTCTAGTCTCCTTTATGACTCTAATCTGATAGTGGTAGTGGGGTGGTAGATGTCTAGTCTACTTTATGACTCTAATCTGATAGTGGTAGTGGGGTGGTAGATGTCTAGTCTCCTTTATGGCTCTAATCTGATAGTGGGGTGGTAGATGTCTAGACTCCCTAATGGCTCTAATCTGATAGTGGTAGTGGGGTGGTAGATGTCTAGTCTCCCTTATGGCTCTAATCTGATAGTGGTAGTGGGGTGGTAGATGTCTAGTCTCCCTTATGGCTCTAATCTGATAGTGGGGTGGTAGATGTCTAGTATCCCTTATGGCTCTAATCTGATAGTGGTAGTGGGGTGGTAGATGTCTAGTCTCCCTTATGGCTCTAATCTGATAGTGGTAGTGGGGTGGTAGATGTCTAGTCTCCCTTATGGCTCTAATCTGATAGTGGGGTGGTAGATGTCTAGACTCCCTTATGGCTCTAATCTGATAGTGGGGTGGTAGATGTCTAGTTTCCCTTATGGCTCTAATCTGATAGTGGTAGTGGGGTGGTAGATGTCTAGTCTCCCTTATGGCTCTAATCGGATAGTGGTAGAGGGGTGGTAGATGTCTAGTCTCCCTTATGGCTCTAATCTGATAGTGGTAGTGAGGTGGTAGATGTCTAGTCTCCCTTATGGCTCAAATCTGATAGTGGGGTGGTAGATGTCTAGTCTCCCTTATGGCTCTAATCTGATAGTGGTAGAGGGGTGGTAGATGTCTAGTCTCCCTTATGACTCTAATCTGATAGTGGTAGTGGGTTGGTAGATGTGTAGTCTACCTTATGGCTCTAATATGATAGTGGTAGTGGGGTGGTAGATGTCTAGTCTCCTTTATGACTCTAATCTGTTAGTGGTAGTGGGTGGTAGATGTCTAGTCTCCCTTATGACTCTAATCTGATAGTGGTAGTGGGGTGATAGATGTCTAGTCTCCCTTATGGCTCTAATCTGATAGTGGTAGTGGGGTGGTAGATGTCTAGTCTCCCTTATGGCTCTAATCTGACAGCGGTAGTGGGGTGGTAGATGTCTAGTCTCCCTTATGGCTCTAATCTGATAGTGGTAGTGAGGTGGTAGATGTCTAGTCTCCCTTATGGCTCTAATCTGATAGTGGTAGATGTCTAGTCTCCCTTATGGCTCTAATCTGATAGTGGGGTGGTAGATGTCTAGTCTCCCTTATGGCTCTAATCTGATAGTGGTAGAGGGGTGGTAGATGTCTAGTCTCCCTTATGGCTCTAATCTGATAGTGGTAGTGAGGTGGTAGATGTCTAGTCTCCCTTATGGCTCAAATCTGATACTGGGGTGGTAGATGTCTAGTCTCCCTTATGGCTCTAATCTGATAGTGGTAGAGGGGTGGTAGATGTCTAGTCTCCTTTATGACTCTAATCTGATAGTGGTAGTGGGGTGGTAGATGTCTAGTCTACTTTATGACTCTAATCTGATAGTGGTAGTGGGGTGGTAGATGTCTTGTCTCCCTTATGGCTCTAATCTGATAGTGGGGTGGTAGATGTCTAGACTCCCTAATGGCTCTAATCTGATAGTGGTAGTGGGGTGGTAGATGTCTAGTCTCCCTTATGGCTCTAATCTGATAGTGGTAGTGGGGTGGTAGATGTCTAGTCTCCCTTATGGCTCTAATCTGATAGTGGGGTGGTAGATGTCTAGTATCCCTTATGGCTCTAATCTGATAGTGGTAGTGGGGTGGTAGATGTCTAGTCTCCCTTATGGCTCTAATCTGATAGTGGTAGTGGGGTGGTAGATGTCTAGTCTCCCTTATGGCTCTAATCTGATAGTGGGGTGGTAGATGTCTAGACTCCCTTATGGCTCTAATCTGATAGTGGGGTGGTAGATGTCTAGTCTCCCTTATGGCTCTAATCTGATAGTGGTTGTGGGGTGGTAGATGTCTAGTCTCCCTTATGACTCTAATCTGATAGTGGTAGTGGGTTGATAGATGTCTAGTCTCCCTTATGGCTCTAATATGATAGTGGTAGTGGGGTGGTAGATGTCTAGTCTCCTTTATGACTCTAATCTGTTAGTGGTAGTGGGGTGGTGGATGTCTAGTCTCCCTTATGGCTCTAATCTGATAGTGGTAGTGGGGTGGTAGATGTCTAGTCTCCCTTATGGCTCTAATCTGATAGTGGTAGTGTGGTGGTAGATGTCTAGTCTCCCTTATGGCTCTAATCTGACAGCGGTAGTGGGGTGGTAGATGTCTAGTCTCCCTTATGGCTCTAATCTGATAGTGGTAGGTGTCTAGTCTCCCTTATGGCTCTAATCTGATAGTGGTAGTGGGGTGGTAGATGTCTAGTCTCCCTTATGGCTCTAATCTGATAGTGGTAGTGGGTTGGTAGATGTGTAGTCTCCCTTATGGCTCTAATATGATAGTGGTAGTGGGGTGGTAGATGTCTAGTCTCCTTTATGACTCTAATCTGTTAGTGGCAGTGGGGTGGTAGATGTCTAGTCTCCCTTATGGCTCTAATCTGATAGTGGTAGTGGGGTGGTAGATGTCTAGTCTCCCTTATGGCTCTAATCTGATAGTGGTAGTGGGGTGGTAGATGTCTAGTCTCCCTTATGGCTCTAATCTGATAGTGGTAGAGGGGTGGTAGATGTCTAGTCTCCCTTATGGCTCTAATCTGATAGTGGTAGTGAGGTGGTAGATGTCTAGTCTCCCTTATGGCTCAAATCTGATAGTGGGGTGGTAGATGTCTAGTCTCCCTTATGGCTCTAATCTGATAGTGGTAGAGGGGTGGTAGATGTCTAGTCTCCCTTATGACTCTAATCTGATAGTGGTAGTGGGTTGGTAGATGTGTAGTCTACCTTATGGCTCTAATATGATAGTGGTAGTGGGGTGGTAGATGTCTAGTCTCCTTTATGACTCTAATCTGTTAGTGGTAGTGGGTGGTAGATGTCTAGTCTCCCTTATGACTCTAATCTGATAGTGGTAGTGGGGTGATAGATGTCTAGTCTCCCTTATGGCTCTAATCTGATAGTGGTAGTGGGGTGGTAGATGTCTAGTCTCCCTTATGGCTCTAATCTGACAGCGGTAGTGGGGTGGTAGATGTCTAGTCTCCCTTATGGCTCTAATCTGATAGTGGTAGTGAGGTGGTAGATGTCTTGTCTCCCTTATGGCTCTAATCTGATAGTGGTAGATGTCTAGTCTCCCTTATGGCTCTAATCTGATAGTGGGGTGGTAGATGTCTAGTCTCCCTTATGGCTCTAATCTGATAGTGGTAGAGGGGTGGTAGATGTCTAGTCTCCCTTATGGCTCTAATCTGATAGTGGTAGTGAGGTGGTAGATGTCTAGTCTCCCTTATGGCTCAAATCTGATACTGGGGTGGTAGATGTCTAGTCTCCCTTATGGCTCTAATCTGATAGTGGTAGAGGGGTGGTAGATGTCTAGTCTCCCTTATGACTCTAATCTGATAGTGGTAGTGGGGTGGTAGATGTCTAGTCTCCCTTATGGCTCTAATCTGAAAGCGGTAGTGGGGTGGTAGATGTCTAGTCTCCCTTATGGCTCTAATATGATAGTGGTAGTGGGGTGGTAGATGTCTAGTCTCCTTTATGACTCTAATCTGTTAGTGGTAGTGGGTGGTAAATGTCTAGTCTCCCTTATGACTCTAATCTGATAGTGGTAGTGGGGTGGTAGATGTCTAGTCTCCCTTATGGCTCTAATCTGATAGTGGTAGTGGGGTGGTAGATGTCTAGTCTCCCTTATGGCTCTAATCTGACAGCGGTAGTGGGGTGGTAGATGTCTAGTCTCCCTTATGGCTCTAATCTGATAGTGGTAGTGAGGTGGTAGATGTTTAGTCTCCCTTATGGCTCTAACCTGATAGTGGTAGATGTCTAGTCTCCCTTATGGCTCTAATCTGATAGTGGTAGTGTGGTGGTAGATGTCTAGTCTCCCTTATGGCTCTAATCTGACAGCGGTAGTGGGGTGGTAGATGTCTAGTCTCCCTTATGGCTCTAATCTGATAGTGGTAGGTGTCTAGTCTCCCTTATGGCTCTAATCTGATAGTGGTAGTGGGGTGGTAGATGTCTAGTCTTCCTTATGGCTCTAATCTGATAGTGGTAGTGGGTTGGTAGATGTGTAGTCTCCCTTATGGCTCTAATATGATAGTGGTAGTGGGGTGGTAGATGTCTAGTCTCCTTTATGACTCTAATCTGTTAGTGGCAGTGGGGTGGTAGATGTCTAGTCTCCCTTATGGCTCTAATCTGATAGTGGTAGTGGGGTGGTAGATGTCTAGTCTCCCTTATGGCTCTAATCTGATAGTGGTAGTGGGGTGGTAGATGTCTAGTCTCCCTTATGGCTCTAATCTGATAGTGGTAGAGGGGTGGTAGATGTCTAGTCTCCCTTATGGCTCTAATCTGATAGTGGTAGTGAGGTGGTAGATGTCTAGTCTCCCTTATGGCTCAAATCTGATAGTGGGGTGGTAGATGTCTAGTCTCCCTTATGGCTCTAATCTGATAGTGGTAGAGGGGTGGTAGATGTCTAGTCTCCCTTATGACTCTAATCTGATAGTGGTAGTGGGTTGGTAGATGTGTAGTCTACCTTATGGCTCTAATATGATAGTGGTAGTGGGGTGGTAGATGTCTAGTCTCCTTTATGACTCTAATCTGTTAGTGGTAGTGGGTGGTAGATGTCTAGTCTCCCTTATGACTCTAATCTGATAGTGGTAGTGGGGTGATAGATGTCTAGTCTCCCTTATGGCTCTAATCTGATAGTGGTAGTGGGGTGGTAGATGTCTAGTCTCCCTTATGGCTCTAATCTGACAGCGGTAGTGGGGTGGTAGATGTCTAGTCTCCCTTATGGCTCTAATCTGATAGTGGTAGTGAGGTGGTAGATGTCTAGTCTCCCTTATGGCTCTAATCTGATAGTGGTAGATGTCTAGTCTCCCTTATGGCTCTAATCTGATAGTGGGGTGGTAGATGTCTAGTCTCCCTTATGGCTCTAATCTGATAGTGGTAGAGGGGTGGTAGATGTCTAGTCTCCCTTATGGCTCTAATCTGATAGTGGTAGTGAGGTGGTAGATGTCTAGTCTCCCTTATGGCTCAAATCTGATACTGGGGTGGTAGATGTCTAGTCTCCCTTATGGCTCTAATCTGATAGTGGTAGTGGGGTGGTAGATGTCTAGTCTCCCTTATGGCTCTAATCTGATAGTGGTAGTGGGGTGGTAGATGTCTAGTCTCCCTTATGGCTCTAATCTGAAAGCGGTAGTGGGGTGGTAGATGTCTAGTCTCCCTTATGGCTCTAATCTGATAGTGGTAGTGGGGTGGTAGATGTCTAGTCTCCTTTATGACTCTAATCTGTTAGTGGTAGTGGGGTGGTAAATGTCTAGTCTCCCTTATGACTCTAATCTGATAGTGGTAGTGGGGTGGTAGATGTCTAGTCTCCCTTATGGCTCTAATCTGATAGTGGTAGTGGGGTGGTAGATGTCTAGTCTCCCTTATGGCTCTAATCTGACAGCGGTAGTGGGGTGGTAGATGTCTAGTCTCCCTTATGGCTCTAATCTGATAGTGGTAGTGAGGTGGTAGATGTTTAGTCTCCCTTATGGCTCTAACCTGATAGTGGTAGATGTCTAGTCTCCCTTATGGCTCTAATCTGATAGTGGGGTGGTAGATGTCTAGTCTCCCTTATGGCTCTAATCTGATAGTGGTAGAGGGGTGGTAGATGTCTAGTCTCCCTTATGACTCTAATCTGATAGTGGTAGTGGGGTGGTAGATGTCTAGTCTCACTTATGTCTCTAATATGATAGTGGTAGTGGGGTGGTAGATGTCTAGTCTCCCTTATGGCTCTAATATGATAGTGGTAGTGGGGTGGTAGATGTCTAGTTTCCCTTATGGCTCTAATCTGATAGTGGGGTGGTAGATGTCTAGTCTCCCTTATGGCTCTAATCTGGTAGTGGTAGTGGGGTGGTAGATGTCTAGTCTCCCTTATGGCTCTAATCTGATAGTGGTAGTGGGGTGGTAGATGTCTAGTCTCCCTTATGGCTCTAATCTGATAGTGGGGTGGTAGATGTCTAGTCTCCTTTATGACTCTAATCTGATAGTGGTAGTGGGGTGGTAGATGTCTAGTCTCCCTTATGGCTCTAATCTGATAGTGGTAGTGGGTTGGTAGATGTGTAGTCTACCTTATGGCTCCAATATGATAGTGGTAGTGGGGTGGTAGATGTCTAGTCTCCCTTATGGCTCTAATCTGATAGTGGTAGTGGGGTGGTAGATGTCTTGTCTCCTTTATGGCTCTAATCTGATAGTGGGGTGGTAGATGTCTAGACTCCCTTATGGCTCTAATCTGATAGTGGTAGTGGGGTGGTAGATGTCTAGTCTCCCTTATGGCTCTAATCTGATAGTGGTAGATGTCTAGTCTCCCTTATGGCTCTAATCTGATAGTGGGGTGGTAGATGTCTAGTATCCCTTATGGCTCTAATCTGATAGTGGTAGTGGGGTGGTAGATGCCTAGTCTCCCTTTTGACTCTAATCTGATAGTGGTAGTGGGTTGGTAGATGTGTAGTCTCCCTTATGGCTCTAATATGATAGTGGTAGTGGGGTGGTAGATGTCTAGTCTCCTTTATGACTCTAATCTGTTAGTGGTAGTGGGTGGTAAATGTCTAGTCTCCCTTATGACTCTAATCTGATAGTGGTAGTGGGGTGGTAGATGTCTAGTCTCCCTTATGGCTCTAATCTGATAGTGGTAGTGGGGTGGTAGATGTCTAGTCTCCCTTATGGCTCTAATCTGACAGCGGTAGTGGGGTGGTAGATGTCTAGTCTCCCTTATGGCTCTAATCTGATAGTGGTAGTGAGGTGGTAGATGTTTAGTCTCCCTTATGGCTCTAATCTGATAGTGGTAGATGTCTAGTCTCCCTTATGGCTCTAATCTGATATTGGGGTGGTAGATGTCTAGTCTCCCTTATGGCTCTAATCTGATAGTGGTAGAGGGGTGGTAGATGTCTAGTCTCCCTTATGACTCTAATCTGATAGTGGTAGTGGGGTGGTAGATGTCTAGTCTCACTTATGGCTCTAATATGATAGTGGTAGTGGGGTGGTAGATGTCTAGTCTCCCTTATGGCTCTAATATGATAGTGGTAGTGGGGTGGTAGATGTCTAGTCTCCCTTATGGCTCTAATCTGGTAGTGGGTGGTAGATGTCTAGTCTTCTTTATGGCTCTAATCTGATAGTGGGGTGGTAGATGTCTAGTCTCCCTTATGGCTCTAATCTGGTAGTGGTAGTGGGGTGGTAGATGTCTAGTCTCCCTTATGGCTCTAATCTGATAGTGGTAGTGGGGTGGTAGATGTCTAGTCTCCCTTATGGCTCTAATCTGATAGTGGGGTGGTAGATGTCTAGTCTCCTTTATGACTCTAATCTGATAGTGGTAGTGGGGTGGTAGATGTCTAGTCTACCTTATGACTCTAATCTGATAGTGGTAGTGGGGTGGTAGATGTCTAGTCTCCCTTATGGCTCTAATCTGATAGTGGTAGTGGGTTGGTAGATGTGTAGTCTACCTTATGGCTCTAATATGATAGTGGTAGTGGGGTGGTAGATGTCTAGTCTCCTTTATGACTCTAATCTGTTAGTGGTAGTGGGTGGTAGATGTCTAGTCTCCCTTATGACTCTAATCTGATAGTGGTAGTGGGGTGATAGATGTCTAGTCTCCCTTATGGCTCTAATCTGATAGTGGTAGTGGGGTGGTAGATGTCTAGTCTCCCTTATGGCTCTAATCTGACAGCGGTAGTGGGGTGGTAGATGTCTAGTCTCCCTTATGGCTCTAATCTGATAGTGGTAGTGAGGTGGTAGATGTCTAGTCTCCCTTATGGCTCTAATCTGATAGTGGTAGATGTCTAGTCTCCCTTATGGCTCTAATCTGATAGTGGGGTGGTAGATGTCTAGTCTCCCTTATGGCTCTAATCTGATAGTGGTAGAGGGGTGGTAGATGTCTAGTCTCCCTTATGGCTCTAATCTGATAGTGGTAGTGAGGTGGTAGATGTCTAGTCTCCCTTATGGCTCTAATCTGATAGTGGGGTGGTAGATGTCTAGTCTCCCTTATGGCTCTAATCTGATAGTGGTAGAGGGGTGGTAGATGTCTAGTCTCCCTTATGGCTCTAATCTGATAGTGGGGTGGTAGATGTCTAGTCTCCCTTATGGCTCTAATCTGATAGTGGTAGAGGGGTGGTAGATGTCTAGTCTCCCTTATGACTCTAATCTGATAGTGGTAGTGGGGTGGTAGATGTCTAGTCTCACTTATGGCTCTAATATGATAGTGGTAGTGGGGTGGTAGATGTCTAGTCTCCCTTATGGCTCTAATATGATAGTGGTAGTGGGGTGGTAGATGTCTAGTCTCCCTTATGGCTCTAATCTGGTAGTGGGTGGTAGATGTCTAGTCTTCTTTATGGCTCTAATCTGATAGTGGGGTGGTAGATGTCTAGTCTCCCTTATGGCTCTAATCTGGTAGTGGTAGTGGGGTGGTAGATGTCTAGTCTCCCTTATGGCTCTAATCTGATAGTGGTATTGGGGTGGTAGATGTCTAGTCTCCCTTATGGCTCTAATCTGATAGTGGGGTGGTAGATGTCTAGTCTCCTTTATGACTCTAATCTGATAGTGGTAGTGGGGTGGTAGATGTCTAGTCTACCTTATGACTCTAATCTGATAGTGGTAGTGGGGTGGTAGATGTCTAGTCTCCCTTATGGCTCTAATCTGATAGTGGTAGTGGGGTGGTAGATGTCTTGTCTCCTTTATGGCTCTAATCTGATAGTGGGGTGGTAGATGTCTAGACTCCCTTATGGCTCTAATCTGATAGTGGTAGTGGGGTGGTAGATGTCTAGTCTCCCTTATGGCTCTAATCTGATAGTGGTAGATGTCTAGTCTCCCTTATGGCTCTAATCTGATAGTGGGGTGGTAGATGTCTAGTATCCCTTATGGCTCTAATCTGATAGTGGTAGTGGGGTGGTAGATGCCTAGTCTCCCTTATGGCTCTAATCTGATAGTGGTAGTGGGGTGGTAGATGTCTAGTCTCCCTTATGGCTCTAATCTGATAGTGGGGTGGTAGATGTCTAGACTCCCTTATGGCTCTAATCTGATAGTGGGGTGGTAGATGTCTAGTCTCCCTTATGGCTCTAATCTGATAGTGGTAGAGGGGTGGTAGATGTCAAGTCTCCCTTATGACTCTAATCTGATAGTGGTAGTGGGTTGGTAGATGTCTAGTCTCCCTTATGGCTCTAATATGATAGTGGTAGTGGGGTGGTAGATGTCTAGTCTCCTTTATGACTCTAATCTGTTAGTGGTAGTGGGGTGGTAGATGTCTAGTCTCCCTTATGGCTCTAATCTGATAGTGGTAGTGAGGTGGTAGATGTCTAGTCTCCCTTATGGCTCTAATCTGATAGTGGTAGTGGGGTGGTAGATGTCTAGTCTCCCTTATGGCTCTAATCTGATAGTGGTAGTGGGGTGGTAGATGTCTAGTCTCCCTTATGGCTCTAATCTGATAGTGGTAGTGGGGTGGTAGATGTCTTGTCTCCTTTATGGCTCTAATCTGATAGTGGGGTGGTAGATGTCTAGACTCCCTTATGGCTCTAATCTGATAGTGGTAGTGGGGCGGTAGATGTCAAGTCTCCCTTATGGCTCTAATCTGATAGTGGTAGTGGGGTGGTAGATGTCTAGTCTCCCTTATGGCTCTAATCTGATAGTGGTAGATGTCTAGTCTCCTTTATGGCTCTAATCTGATAGTGGTAGTGGGATGGTAGATGTCTAGTCTCCCTTATGGCTCTAATCTGATAGTGGTAGTGGGGTGGTAGATGTCTAGTCTCCCTTATGGCTCTAATCTGATAGTGGTAGTGGGGTGGTAGATGTCTTGTCTCCTTTATGGCTCTAATCTGATAGTGGGGTGGTAGATGTCTAGACTCCCTTATGGCTCTAATCTGATAGTGTTAGTGGGGTGGTAGATGTCTAGTCTCCCTTATGGCTCTAATATGATAGTGGTTGTGGGGTGGTAGATGTCTAGTCTCCCTTATGGCTCTAATCTGGTAGTGGGTGGTAGATGTCTAGTCTTCTTTATGGCTCTAATCTGATAGTGGGGTGGTAGATGTCTAGTCTCCCTTATGGCTCTAATCTGGTAGTGGTAGTGGGGTGGTAGATGTCTAGTCTCCCTTATGGCTCTAATCTGATAGTGGTAGTGGGGTGGTAGATGTCTAGTCTCCCTTATGGCTCTAATCTGATAGTGGGGTGGTAGATGTCTAATCTCCTTTATGACTCTAATCTGATAGTGGTAGTGGGGTGGTAGATGTCTAGTCTACCTTATGACTCTAATCTGATAGTGGTAGTGGGGTGGTAGATGTCTAGTCTCCCTTATGGCTCTAATCTGATAGTGGTAGATGTCTAGTCTCCCTTATGGCTCTAATCTGATAGTGGGGTGGTAGATGTCTAGTATCCCTTATGGCTCTAATCTGATAGTGGTAGTGGGGTGGTAGATGCCTAGTCTCCCTTATGGCTCTAATCTGATAGTGGTAGTGGGGTGGTAGATGTCTAGTCTCCCTTATGGCTCTAATCTGATAGTGGGGTGGTAGATGTCTAGACTCCCTTATGGCTCTAATCTGATAGTGGGGTGGTAGATGTCTAGTCTCCCTTATGGCTCTAATCTGATAGTGGTAGAGGGGTGGTAGATGTCTAGTCTCCCTTATGACTCTAATCTGATAGTGGTAGTGGGTTGGTAGATGTCTAGTCTCCCTTATGGCTCTAATATGATAGTGGTAGTGGGGTGGTAGATGTCTAGTCTCCTTTATGACTCTAATCTGTTAGTGGTAGTGGGGTGGTAGATGTCTAGTCTCCCTTATGGCTCTAATCTGATAGTGGTAGTGGGGTGGTAGATGTCTAGTCTCCCTTATGGCTCTAATCTGATAGTGGTAGTGGGGTGGTAGATGTCTAGTCTCCCTTATGGCTCTAATCTGATAGTGGTAGTGGGGTGGTAGATGTCTAGTCTCCCTTATGGCTCTAATCTGATAGTGGTAGTGGGGTGGTAGATGTCTTGTCTCCTTTATGGCTCTAATCTGATAGTGGGGTGGTAGATGTCTAGACTCCCTTATGGCTCTAATCTGATAGTGGTAGTGGGGCAGTAGATGTCAAGTCTCCCTTATGGCTCTAATCTGATAGTGGTAGTGGGGTGGTAGATGTCTAGTCTCCCTTATGGCTCTAATCTGATAGTGGTAGATGTCTAGTCTCCCTTATGGCTCTAATCTGATAGTGGGGTGGTAGATGTCTAGTCTCCCTTATGGCTCTAATCTGATAGTGGTAGTGGGATGGTAGATGTCTAGTCTCCCTTATGGCTCTAATCTGATAGTGGTAGTGGGGTGGTAGATGTCTAGTCTCCCTTATGGCTCTAATCTGATAGTGGGGTGGTAGATGTCTAATCTCCTTTATGACTCTAATCTGATAGTGGTAGTGGGGTGGTAGATGTCTAGTCTACCTTATGACTCTAATCTGATAGTGGTAGTGGGGTGGTAGATGTCTAGTCTCCCTTATGGCTCTAATCTGATAGTGGTAGTGGGGTGGTAGATGTCTTGTCTCCTTTATGGCTCTAATCTGATAGTGGGGTGGTAGATGTCTAATCTCCTTTATGACTCTAATCTGATAGTGGTAGTGGGGTGGTAGATGTCTAGTCTACCTTATGACTCTAATCTGATAGTGGTAGTGGGGTGGTAGATGTCTAGTCTCCCTTATGGCTCTAATCTGATAGTGGTAGATGTCTAGTCTCCCTTATGGCTCTAATCTGATAGTGGGGTGGTAGATGTCTAGTATCCCTTATGGCTCTAATCTGATAGTGGTAGTGGGGTGGTAGATGTCTAGTCTCCCTTATGGCTCTAATCTGATAGTGGTAGTGGGGTGGTAGATGTCTAGTCTCCCTTATGGCTCTAATCTGATAGTGGGGTGGTAGATGTCTAGACTCCCTTATGGCTCTAATCTGATAGTGGGGTGGTAGATGTCTAGTCTCCCTTATGGCTCTAATCTGATAGTGGTAGAGGGGTGGTAGATGTCTAGTCTCCCTTATGACTCTAATCTGATAGTGGTAGTGGGTTGGTAGATGTCTAGTCTCCCTTATGGCTCTAATATGATAGTGGTAGTGGGGTGGTAGATGTCTAGTCTCCTTTATGACTCTAATCTGTTAGTGGTAGTGGGGTTGTAGATGTCTAGTCTCCCTTATGGCTCTAATCTGATAGTGGTAGTGGGGTGGTAGATGTCTAGTCTCCCTTATGGCTCTAATCTGATAGTGGTAGTGGGGTGGTAGATGTCTAGTCTCCCTTATGGCTCTAATCTGATAGTGGTAGTGGGGTGGTAGATGTCTAGTCTCCCTTATGGCTCTAATCTGATAGTGGTAGTGGGGTGGTAGATGTCTTGTCTCCTTTATGGCTCTAATCTGATAGTGGTAGTGGGGCAGTAGATGTCAAGTCTCCCTTATGGCTCTAATCTGATAGTGGTAGATGTCTAGTCTCCCTTATGGCTCTAATCTGATAGTGGGGTGGTAGATGTCTAGTCTCCCTTATGGCTCTAATCTGATAGTGGTAGTGGGATGGTAGATGTCTAGTCTCCCTTATGGCTCTAATCTGATAGTGGTAGTGGGGTGGTAGATGTCTAGTCTCCCTTATGGCTCTAATCTGATAGTGGTAGTGGGGTGGTAGATGTCTTGTCTCCTTTATGGCTCTAATCTGATAGTGGGGTGGTAGATGTCTAGACTCCCTTATGGCTCTAATCTGATAGTGGTAGTGGGGTGGTAGATGTCTAGTCTCCCTTATGGCTCTAATCTGATAGTGGTAGATGTCTAGTCTCCCTTATGGCTCTAATCTGATAGTGGGGTGGTAGATGTCTAGTATCCCTTATGGCTCTAATCTGATAGTGGTAGTGGGGTGGTAGATGCCTAGTCTCCCTTATGGCTCTAATCTGATAGTGGTAGTGGGGTGGTAGATGTCTAGTCTCCCTTATGGCTCTAATCTGATAGTGGGGTGGTAGATGTCTAGACTCCCTTATGGCTCTAATCTGATAGTGGGGTGGTAGATGTCTAGTCTCCCTTATGGCTCTAATCTGATAGTGGTAGAGGGGTGGTAGATGTCAAGTCTCCCTTATGACTCTAATCTGATAGTGGTAGTGGGTTGGTAGATGTCTAGTCTCCCTTATGGCTCTAATATGATAGTGGTAGTGGGGTGGTAGATGTCTAGTCTCCTTTATGACTCTAATCTGTTAGTGGTAGTGGGGTGGTAGATGTCTAGTCTCCCTTATGGCTCTAATCTGATAGTGGTAGTGAGGTGGTAGATGTCTAGTCTCCCTTATGGCTCTAATCTGATAGTGGTAGTGGGGTGGTAGATGTCTAGTCTCCCTTATGGCTCTAATCTGATAGTGGTAGTGGGGTGGTAGATGTCTAGTCTCCCTTATGGCTCTAATCTGATAGTGGTAGTGGGGTGGTAGATGTCTTGTCTCCTTTATGGCTCTAATCTGATAGTGGGGTGGTAGATGTCTAGACTCCCTTATGGCTCTAATCTGATAGTGGTAGTGGGGCGGTAGATGTCAAGTCTCCCTTATGGCTCTAATCTGATAGTGGTAGTGGGGTGGTAGATGTCTAGTCTCCCTTATGGCTCTAATCTGATAGTGGTAGATGTCTAGTCTCCCTTATGGCTCTAATCTGATAGTGGTAGTGGGATGGTAGATGTCTAGTCTCCCTTATGGCTCTAATCTGATAGTGGTAGTGGGGTGGTAGATGTCTAGTCTCCCTTATGGCTCTAATCTGATAGTGGTAGTGGGGTGGTAGATGTCTTGTCTCCTTTATGGCTCTAATCTGATAGTGGGGTGGTAGATGTCTAGACTCCCTTATGGCTCTAATCTGATAGTGTTAGTGGGGTGGTAGATGTCTAGTCTCCCTTATGGCTCTAATATGATAGTGGTAGTGGGGTGGTAGATGTCTAGTCTCCCTTATGGCTCTAATCTGGTAGTGGGTGGTAGATGTCTAGTCTTCTTTATGGCTCTAATCTGATAGTGGGGTGGTAGATGTCTAGTCTCCCTTATGGCTCTAATCTGGTAGTGGTAGTGGGGTGGTAGATGTCTAGTCTCCCTTATGGCTCTAATCTGATAGTGGTAGTGGGGTGGTAGATGTCTAGTCTCCCTTATGGCTCTAATCTGATAGTGGGGTGGTAGATGTCTAATCTCCTTTATGACTCTAATCTGATAGTGGTAGTGGGGTGGTAGATGTCTAGTCTACCTTATGACTCTAATCTGATAGTGGTAGTGGGGTGGTAGATGTCTAGTCTCCCTTATGGCTCTAATCTGATAGTGGTAGATGTCTAGTCTCCCTTATGGCTCTAATCTGATAGTGGGGTGGTAGATGTCTAGTATCCCTTATGGCTCTAATCTGATAGTGGTAGTGGGGTGGTAGATGCCTAGTCTCCCTTATGGCTCTAATCTGATAGTGGTAGTGGGGTGGTAGATGTCTAGTCTCCCTTATGGCTCTAATCTGATAGTGGGGTGGTAGATGTCTAGACTCCCTTATGGCTCTAATCTGATAGTGGGGTGGTAGATGTCTAGTCTCCCTTATGGCTCTAATCTGATAGTGGTAGAGGGGTGGTAGATGTCTAGTCTCCCTTATGACTCTAATCTGATAGTGGTAGTGGGTTGGTAGATGTCTAGTCTCCCTTATGGCTCTAATATGATAGTGGTAGTGGGGTGGTAGATGTCTAGTCTCCTTTATGACTCTAATCTGTTAGTGGTAGTGGGGTGGTAGATGTCTAGTCTCCCTTATGGCTCTAATCTGATAGTGGTAGTGGGGTGGTAGATGTCTTGTCTCCTTTATGGCTCTAATCTGATAGTGGGGTGGTAGATGTCTAGACTCCCTTATGGCTCTAATCTGATAGTGTTAGTGGGGTGGTAGATGTCTAGTCTCCCTTATGGCTCTAATATGATAGTGGTAGTGGGGTGGTAGATGTCTAGTCTCCCTTATGGCTCTAATCTGGTAGTGGGTGGTAGATGTCTAGTCTTCTTTATGGCTCTAATCTGATAGTGGGGTGGTAGATGTCTAGTCTCCCTTATGGCTCTAATCTGGTAGTGGTAGTGGGGTGGTAGATGTCTAGTCTCCCTTATGGCTCTAATCTGATAGTGGTAGTGGGGTGGTAGATGTCTAGTCTCCCTTATGGCTCTAATCTGATAGTGGGGTGGTAGATGTCTAATCTCCTTTATGACTCTAATCTGATAGTGGTAGTGGGGTGGTAGATGTCTAGTCTACCTTATGACTCTAATCTGATAGTGGTAGTGGGGTGGTAGATGTCTAGTCTCCCTTATGGCTCTAATCTGATAGTGGTAGATGTCTAGTCTCCCTTATGGCTCTAATCTGATAGTGGGGTGGTAGATGTCTAGTATCCCTTATGGCTCTAATCTGATAGTGGTAGTGGGGTGGTAGATGCCTAGTCTCCCTTATGGCTCTAATCTGATAGTGGTAGTGGGGTGGTAGATGTCTAGTCTCCCTTATGGCTCTAATCTGATAGTGGGGTGGTAGATGTCTAGACTCCCTTATGGCTCTAATCTGATAGTGGGGTGGTAGATGTCTAGTCTCCCTTATGGCTCTAATCTGATAGTGGTAGAGGGGTGGTAGATGTCTAGTCTCCCTTATGACTCTAATCTGATAGTGGTAGTGGGTTGGTAGATGTCTAGTCTCCCTTATGGCTCTAATATGATAGTGGTAGTGGGGTGGTAGATGTCTAGTCTCCTTTATGACTCTAATCTGTTAGTGGTAGTGGGGTGGTAGATGTCTAGTCTCCCTTATGGCTCTAATCTGATAGTGGTAGTGGGGTGGTAGATGTCTAGTCTCCCTTATGGCTCTAATCTGATAGTGGTAGTGGGGTGGTAGATGTCTTGTCTCCTTTATGGCTCTAATCTGATAGTGGGGTGGTAGATGTCTAGACTCCCTTATGGCTCTAATCTGATAGTGGTAGTGGGGCAGTAGATGTCAAGTCTCCCTTATGGCTCTAATCTGATAGTGGTAGTGGGGTGGTAGATGTCTAGTCTCCCTTATGGCTCTAATCTGATAGTGGTAGATGTCTAGTCTCCCTTATGGCTCTAATCTGATAGTGGGGTGGTAGATGTCTAGTCTCCCTTATGGCTCTAATCTGATAGTGGTAGTGGGATGGTAGATGTCTAGTCTCCCTTATGGCTCTAATCTGATAGTGGTAGTGGGGTGGTAGATGTCTAGTCTCCCTTATGGCTCTAATCTGATAGTGGTAGTGGGGTGGTAGATGTCTAGTCTCCCTTATGGTTCTAATCTGATAGTGGTAGTGGGGTGGTAGATGTCTAGTCTCCCTTATGGCTCTAATCTGATAGTGGTAGTGGGGTGGTAGATGTCTTGTCTCCTTTATGGCTCTAATCTGATAGTGGGGTGGTAGATGTCTAGACTCCCTTATGGCTCTAATCTGATAGTGGTAGTGGGGTGGTAGATGTCTAGTCTCCCTTATAGCTCTAATCTGATAGTGGTAGTGTGGTGGTAGATGTCTAGTCTCCCTTATGGCTCTTATCTGACAGCGGTAGTGGGGTGGTAGATGTCTAGTCTCCCTTATGGCTCTAATCTGATAGTGGTAGATGTCTAGTCTCCCTTATGGCTCTAATCTGATAGTGGTAGTGGGGTGGAAGATGTCTAGTCTTCCTTATGGCTCTAATCTGATAGTGGTAGTGGGTTGGTAGATGTGTAGTCTCCCTTATGGCTCTAATATGATATTGGTAGTGGGGTGGTAGATGTCTAGTCTCCTTTATGACTCTAATCTGTTAGTGGCAGTGGGGTGGTAGATGTCTAGTCTACCTTATGACTCTAATCTGATAGTGGTAGTGGGGTGGTAGATGTCTAGTCTCCCTTATGGCTCTAATCTGATAGTGGTAGTGGGGTGGTAGATGTCTTGTCTCTTTTATGGCTCTAATCTGATAGTGGGGTGGTAGATGTCTAGACTCCCTTATGGCTCTAATCTGATAGTGGTAGTGGGGTGGTAGATGTCTAGTCTCCCTTATGGCTCTAATCTGATAGTGGTAGATGTCTAGTCTCCCTTATGGCTCTAATCTGATAGTGGGGTGGTAGATGTCTAGTCTCCCTTATGGCTCTAATCTGATAGTGGTAGTGGGGTGGTAGATGTCTTGTCTCCTTTATGGCTCTAATCTGATAGTGGGGTGGTAGATGTCTAGACTCCCTTATGGCTCTAATCTGATAGTGGTAGTGGGGTGGTAGATGTCTAGTCTCCCTTATGGCTCTAATATGATAGTGGTAGTGGGGTGGTAGATGTCTAGTCTCCCTTATGGCTCTAATCTGGTAGTGGGTGGTAGATGTCTAGTCTTCTTTATGGCTCTAATCTGATAGTGGGGTGGTAGATGTCTAGTCTCCCTTATGGCTCTAATCTGGTAGTGGTAGTGGGGTGGTAGATGTCTAGTCTCCCTTATGGCTCTAATCTGATAGTGGTAGTGGGGTGGTAGATGTCTAGTCTCCCTTATGGCTCTAATCTGATAGTGGGGTGGTAGATGTCTAATCTCCTTTATGACTCTAATCTGATAGTGGTAGTGGGGTGGTAGATGTCTAGTCTACCTTATGACTCTAATCTGATAGTGGTAGTGGGGTGGTAGATGTCTAGTCTCCCTTATGGCTCTAATCTGATAGTGGTAGATGTCTAGTCTCCCTTATGGCTCTAATCTGATAGTGGGGTGGTAGATGTCTAGTATCCCTTATGGCTCTAATCTGATAGTGGTAGTGGGGTGGTAGATGCCTAGTCTCCCTTATGGCTCTAATCTGATAGTGGTAGTGGGGTGGTAGATGTCTAGTCTCCCTTATGGCTCTAATCTGATAGTGGGGTGGTAGATGTCTAGACTCCCTTATGGCTCTAATCTGATAGTGGGGTGGTAGATGTCTAGTCTCCCTTATGGCTCTAATCTGATAGTGGTAGAGGGGTGGTAGATGTCTAGTCTCCCTTATGACTCTAATCTGATAGTGGTAGTGGGTTGGTAGATGTCTAGTCTCCCTTATGGCTCTAATATGATAGTGGTAGTGGGGTGGTAGATGTCTAGTCTCCCTTATGGCTCTAATCTGATAGTGGTAGTGGGGTGGTAGATGTCTAGTCTCCCTTATGGCTCTAATCTGATAGTGGTAGTGGGGTGGTAGATGTCTAGTCTCCCTTATGGCTCTAATCTGATAGTGGTAGTGGGGTGGTAGATGTCTAGTCTCCCTTATGGCTCTAATCTGATAGTGGTAGTGGGGTGGTAGATGTCTTGTCTCCTTTATGGCTCTAATCTGATAGTGGGGTGGTAGATGTCTAGACTCCCTTATGGCTCTAATCTGACAGCGGTAGTGGGGTGGTAGATGTCTAGTCTCCCTTATGGCTCTAATCTGATAGTGGTAGTGAGGTGGTAGATGTTTAGTCTCCCTTATGGTTCTAATCTGATAGTGGTAGATGTCTAGTCTCCCTTATGGCTCTAATCTGATAGTGGGGTGGTAGATGTCTAGTCTCCCTTATGGCTCTAATCTGATAGTGGTAGAGGGGTGGTAGATGTCTAGTCTCCCTTATGGCTCTAATCTGATAGTGGTAGTGAGGTGGTAGATGTCTAGTCTATCTTATGGCTCAAATCTGATAGTGGGGTGGTAGATGTCTAGTCTCCCTTATGGCTCTAATCTGATAGTGGTATAGGGGTGGTAGATGTCTAGTCTCCCTTATGACTCTAATCTGATAGTGGTAGTGGGTTGGTAGATGTGTAGTCTCCCTTATGGCTCTAATATGATAGTGGTAGTGGGGTGGTAGATGTCTAGTCTCCTTTATGACTCTAATCTGTTAGTGGTAGTGGGTGGTAAATGTCTAGTCTCCCTTATGACTCTAATCTGATAGTGGTAGTGGGGTGGTAGATGTCTAGTCTCCTTTATGGCTCTAATCTGATAGTGGTAGTGGGGTGGTAGATGTCTAGTCTCCCTTATGGCTCTAATCTGACAGCGGTAGTGGGGTGGTAGATGTCTTGTCTCTTTTATGGCTCTAATCTGATAGTGGGGTGGTAGATGTCTAGACTCCCTTATGGCTCTAATCTGATAGTGGTAGTGGGGTGGTAGATGTCTAGTCTCCCTTATGGCTCTAATCTGATAGTGGTAGATGTCTAGTCTCCCTTATGGCTCTAGATGTCTAGTCTCCCTTATGGCTCTAATCTGACAGCGGTAGTGGGGTGGTAGATGTCTTGTCTCCTTTATGGCTCTAATCTGATAGTGGGGTGGTAGATGTCTAGACTCCCTTATGGCTCTAATCTGATAGTGGTAGTGGGGTGGTAGATGTCTAGTCTCCCTTATGGCTCTAATATGATAGTGGTAGTGGGGTGGTAGATGTCTAGTCTCCCTTATGGCTCTAATCTGGTAGTGGGTGGTAGATGTCTAGTCTTCTTTATGGCTCTAATCTGATAGTGGGGTGGTAGATGTCTAGTCTCCCTTATGGCTCTAATCTGGTAGTGGTAGTGGGGTGGTAGATGTCTAGTCTCCCTTATGGCTCTAATCTGATAGTGGTAGTGGGGTGGTAGATGTCTAGTCTCCCTTATGGCTCTAATCTGATAGTGGGGTGGTAGATGTCTAATCTCCTTTATGACTCTAATCTGATAGTGGTAGTGGGGTGGTAGATGTCTAGTCTACCTTATGACTCTAATCTGATAGTGGTAGTGGGGTGGTAGATGTCTAGTCTCCCTTATGGCTCTAATCTGATAGTGGTAGATGTCTAGTCTCCCTTATGGCTCTAATCTGATAGTGGGGTGGTAGATGTCTAGTATCCCTTATGGCTCTAATCTGATAGTGGTAGTGGGGTGGTAGATGCCTAGTCTCCCTTATGGCTCTAATCTGATAGTGGTAGTGGGGTGGTAGATGTCTAGTCTCCCTTATGGCTCTAATCTGATAGTGGGGTGGTAGATGTCTAGACTCCCTTATGGCTCTAATCTGATAGTGGGGTGGTAGATGTCTAGTCTCCCTTATGGCTCTAATCTGATAGTGGTAGAGGGGTGGTAGATGTCTAGTCTCCCTTATGACTCTAATCTGATAGTGGTAGTGGGTTGGTAGATGTCTAGTCTCCCTTATGGCTCTAATATGATAGTGGTAGTGGGGTGGTAGATGTCTAGTCTCCCTTATGGCTCTAATCTGATAGTGGTAGTGGGGTGGTAGATGTCTAGTCTCCCTTATGGCTCTAATCTGATAGTGGTAGTGGGGTGGTAGATGTCTAGTCTCCCTTATGGCTCTAATCTGATAGTGGTAGTGGGGTGGTAGATGTCTAGTCTCCCTTATGGCTCTAATCTGATAGTGGTAGTGGGGTGGTAGATGTCTTGTCTCCTTTATGGCTCTAATCTGATAGTGGGGTGGTAGATGTCTAGACTCCCTTATGGCTCTAATCTGACAGTGGTAGTGAGGTGGTAGATGTTTAGTCTCCCTTATGGCTCTAATCTGATAGTGGTAGATGTCTAGTCTCCCTTATGGCTCTAATCTGATAGTGGGGTGGTAGATGTCTAGTCTCCCTTATGGCTCTAATCTGATAGTGGTAGAGGGGTGGTAGATGTCTAGTCTCCCTTATGGCTCTAATCTGATAGTGGTAGTGAGGTGGTAGATGTCTAGTCTATCTTATGGCTCAAATCTGATAGTGGGGTGGTAGATGTCTAGTCTCCCTTATGGCTCTAATCTGATAGTGGTAGAGGGGTGGTAGATGTCTAGTCTCCCTTATGACTCTAATCTGATAGTGGTAGTGGGTTGGTAGATGTGTAGTCTCCCTTATGGCTCTAATATGATAGTGGTAGTGGGGTGGTAGATGTCTAGTCTCCTTTATGACTCTAATCTGTTAGTGGTAGTGGGTGGTAAATGTCTAGTCTCCCTTATGACTCTAATCTGATAGTGGTAGTGGGGTGGTAGATGTCTAGTCTCCTTTATGGCTCTAATCTGATAGTGGTAGTGGGGTGGTAGATGTCTAGTCTCCCTTATGGCTCTAATCTGACAGCGGTAGTGGGGTGGTAGATGTCTAGTCTCCCTTATGGCTCTAATCTGATAGTGGTAGTGAGGTGGTAGATGTTTAGTCTCCCTTATGGCTCTAATCTGATAGTGGTAGATGTCTAGTCTCCCTTATGGCTCTAATCTGATAGTGGGGTGGTAGATGTCTAGTCTCCCTTATGGCTCTAATCTGATAGTGGTAGAGGGATGGTAGATGTCTAGTCTCCCTTATGACTCTAATCTGATAGTGGTAGTGGGGTGGTAGATGTCTAGTCTCACTTATGGCTCTAATATGATAGTGGTAGTGGGGTGGTAGATGTCTAGTCTCCCTTATGGCTCTAATATGATAGTGGTAGTGGGGTGGTAGATGTCTAGTCTCCCTTATGGCTCTAATCTGGTAGTGGGTGGTAGATGTCTAGTCTTCTTTATGGCTCTAATCTGATAGTGGGGTGGTAGATGTCTAGTCTCCCTTATGGCTCTAATCTGGTAGTGGTAGTGGGGTGGTAGATGTCTAGTCTCCCTTATGGCTCTAATCTGATAGTGGTAGTGGGGTGGTAGATGTCTAGTCTCCCTTATGGCTCTAATCTGATAGTGGGGTGGTAGATGTCTAGTCTCCTTTATGACTCTAATCTGATAGTGGTAGTGGGGTGGTAGATATCTAGTCTACCTTATGACTCTAATCTGATAGTGGTAGTGGGGTGGTAGATGTCTAGTCTCCCTTATGGCTCTAATCTGATAGTGGTAGTGGGGTGGTAGATGTCTTGTCTCCTTTATGGCTCTAATCTGATAGTGGGGTGGTAGATGTCTAGACTCCCTTATGGCTCTAATCTGATAGTGGTAGTGGGGTGGTAGATGTCTAGTCTCCCTTATGGCTCTAATCTGATAGTGGTAGATGTCTAGTCTCCCGTATGGCTCTAATCTGATAGTGGGGTGGTAGATGTCTAGTATCCCTTATGGCTCTAATCTGATAGTGGTAGTGGGGTGGTAGATGCCTAGTCTCCCTTATGGCTCTAATCTGATAGTGGTAGTGGGGTGGTAGATGTCTAGTCTCCCTTATGGCTCTAATCTGATAGTGGGGTGGTAGATCTCTAGACTCCCTTATGGCTCTAATCTGATAGTGGGGTGGTAGATGTCTAGTCTCCCTTATGGCTCTAATCTGATAGTGGTAGAGGGGTGGTAGATGTCTAGTCTCCCTTATGACTCTAATCTGATAGTGGTAGTGGGTTGGTAGATGTCTAGTCTCCCTTATGGCTCTAATATGATAGTGGTAGTGGGGTGGTAGATGTCTAGTCTCCTTTATGACTCTAACCTGTTAGTGGTAGTGGGGTGGTAGATGTCTAGTCTCCCTTATGGCTCTAATCTGATAGTGGTAGTGGGGTGGTAGATGTCTAGTCTCCCTTATGGCTCTAATCTGATAGTGGTAGTGGGGTGGTAGATGTCTAGTCTCCCTTATGGCTCTAATCTGATAGTGGTAGTGGGGTGGTAGATGTCTAGTCTCCCTTATGGCTCTAATCTGATAGTGGTAGTGGGGTGGTAGATGTCTTGTCTCCTTTATGGCTCTAATCTGATAGTGGGGTGGTAGATGTCTAGACTCCCTTATGGCTCTAATCTGGTAGTGGTAGTGGGGCGGTAGATGTCAAGTCTCCCTTATGGCTCTAATCTGATAGTGGTAGTGGGGTGGTAGATGTCTAGTCTCCCTTATGGCTCTAATCTGATAGTGGTAGATGTCTAGTCTCCCTTATGGCTCTAATCTGATAGTGGGGTGGTAGATGTCTAGTCTCCCTTATGGCTCTAATCTGATAGTGGTAGTGGGATGGTAGATGTCTAGTCACCCTTATGGCTCTAATCTGATAGTGGTAGTGGGGTGGTAGATGTCTAGTCTCCCTTATGGCTCTAATCTGATAGTGGTAGTGGGGTGGTAGATGTCTAGTCTCCCTTATGGCTCTAATCTGATAGTGGTAGTGGGGTGGTAGATGTCTAGTCTCCCTTATGGCTCTAATCTGATAGTGGTAGTGGGGTGGTAGATGTCTTGTCTCCTTTATGGCTCTAATCTGATAGTGGGGTGGTAGATGTCTAGACTCCCTTATGGCTCTAATCTGATAGTGGTAGTGGGGCGGTAGATGTCAAGTCTCCCTTATGGCTCTAATCTGATAGTGGTAGTGGGGTGGTAGATGTCTAGTCTCCCTTATGGCTCTAATCTGATAGTGGTAGATGTGTAGTCTCCCTTATGGCTCTAATCTGATAGTGGTAGTGGGATGGTAGATGTCTAGTCTCCCTTATGGCTCTAATCTGATAGTGGTAGTGGGGTGGTAGATGTCTAGTCTCCTTTATGACTCTAATCTGTTAGTGGTAGTGGGTGGTAGATGTCTAGTCTCCCTTATGACTCTAATCTGATAGTGGTAGTGGGGTGGTAGATGTCTAGTCTCCCTTATGGTTCTAATCTGATAGTGGTAGTGGGGTGGTAGATGTCTAGTCTCCCTTATGGCTCTAATCTGACAGCGGTAGTGGGGTGGTAGATGTCTAGTCTCCCTTATGGCTCTAATCTGATAGTGGTAGTGAGGTGGTAGATGTTTAGTCTCCCTTATGGCTCTAATCTGATAGTGGTAGATGTCCAGTCTCCCTTATGGCTATAATCTGATAGTGGGTTGGTAGATGTCTAGTCTCCCTTATGGCTCTAATCTGATAGTGGTAGAGGGGTGGTAGATGTCTAGTCTCCCTTATGGCTCTAATCTGATAGTGGTAGTGAGGTGGTAGATGTCTAGCCTCCCTTATGGCTCAAATCTGATAGCGGGGTGGTAGATGTCTAGTCTCCCTTATGGCTCTAATCTGATAGTGGTAGAGGGGTGGTAGATGTCTAGTCTCCCTTATGACTCTAATCTGATAGTGGTAGTGGGTTGGTAGATGTGTAGTCTCCCTTATGGCTCTAATATGATAGTGGTAGTGGGGTGGTAGATGTCTAGTCTCCTTTATGACTCTAATCTGTTAGTGGTAGTGGGTGGTAGATGTCTAGTCTCCCTTATGACTCTAATCTGATAGTGGTAGTGGGGTGGTAGATGTCTAGTCTCCCTTATGGCTCTAATCTGATAGTGGTAGTGGGGTGGTAGATGTCTAGTCTCCCTTATGGCTCTAATCTGATAGTGGTAGTGAGGTGGTAGATGGTTAGTCTCCCTAATGGCTCTAATCTGATAGTGGTAGATGTCTAGTCTCCCTTATGGCTCTAATCTGATAGTGGGGTGGTAGATGTCTAGTCTCCCTTATGGCTCTAATCTGATAGTGGTAGAGGGGTGGTAGATGTCTAGTCTCCCTTATGACTCTAATCTGATAGTGGTAGTGGGGTGGTAGATGTCTAGTCTCACTTATGGCTCTACTATGATAGTGGTAGTGGGGTGGTAGATGTCTAGTCTCCCTTATGGCTCTAATATGATAGTGGTAGTGGGGTGGTAGATGTCTAGTCTCCCTTATGGCTCTAATCTGGTAGTGGGTGGTAGATGTCTAGTCTTCTTTATGGCTATAATCTGATAGTGGGGTGGTAGATGTCTAGTCTCCCTTATGGCTCTAATCTGGTAGTGGTAGTGGGGTGGTAGATGTCTAGTCTCCCTTATGGCTCTAATCTGATAGTGGTAGTGGGGTGGTAGATGTCTAGTCTCCCTTATGGCTCTAATCTGATAGTGGGGTGGTAGATGTCTAGTCTCCCTTATGGCTCTAATCTGATAGTGGTAGAGGGGTGGTAGATGTCTAGTCTCCCTTATGACTCTAATCTGATAGTGGTAGTGGGGTGGTAGATGTCTAGTCTCACTTATGGCTCTAATATGATAGTGGTAGTGGGGTGGTAGATGTCTAGTCTCCCTTATGGCTCTAATATGATAGTGGTAGTGGGGTGGTAGATGTCTAGTCTCCCTTATGGCTCTAATCTGGTAGTGGGTGGTAGATGTCTAGTCTTCTTTATGGCTATAATCTGATAGTGGGGTGGTAGATGTCTAGTCTCCCTTATGGCTCTAATCTGGTAGTGGTAGTGGGGTGGTAGATGTCTAGTCTCCCTTATGGCTCTAATCTGATAGTGGTAGTGGGGTGGTAGATGTCTAGTCTCCCTTATGGCTCTAATCTGATAGTGGGGTGGTAGATGTCTAGTCTCCTTTATGACTCTAATCTGATAGTGGTAGTGGGGTGGTAGATGTCTTGTCTCCTTTATGGCTCTAATCTGATAGTGGGGTGGTAGATGTCTAGACTCCCTTATGGCTCTAATCTGATAGTGGTAGTGGGGTGGTAGATGTCTAGTCTCCCTTATGGCTCTAATCTGATAGTGGTAGTGGGGTGGTAGATGTCTAGTCTCCCTTATGGCTCTAATCTGATAGTGGTAGTGGGGTGGTAGATGTTTAGTCTCACTTATGGCTCTAATCTGATAGTGGTAGTGGGGTGGTAGATGTCTAGTCTCCATTATGGCTCTAATCTGATAGTGGGGTGGTAGATGTCTAGTCTCCCTTATGGCTCTAATCTGATAGTGGTAGTGGGGTGGTAGATGTCTAGTCTCCCTTATGGCTCTAATCTGATAGTGGTAGATGTCTAGTCTCCTTCATGACTCTAATCTGATAGTGGGGTGGTAGATGTCTAGTCTCCCCTATGGCTCTAATCTGATAGTGGTAGTGGGGTGGTAGATGTCTAGTCTCCCTTATGGCTCTAATCTGATAGTGGGGTGGTAGATGTCTAGTCTCCTTTATGACTCTAATCTGTTTGTGGTAGTGGGGTGGTAGATGTCTAGTTTCCCTTATGGCTCAATTCTGATAGTGGTAGTGGGGTGGTAGATGTCTAGTCTCCTTTATGACTCTAATCTGAGAGTGGTAGGGGGGTGGTAGATGTCTAGTCTCCCTTATGGCTCTAATCTGATAGTGGTAGTGGGGTGGTAGATGTCTAGTCTCCCTTATGGCTCTAATCTGATAGTGGGGTGGTAGATGTCTAGTCTCCTTTATGACTCTAATCTGATAGTGGTAGTGGGGTGGTAGATGTCTAGTCTCCCTTATGGCTCTAATCTGATAGTGGTAGATGTCTAGTCTCCCTTATGGCTCTAATCTGATAGTGGGGTGGTAGCTGTCTAGTCTCCCTTATGGCTCTAATCTGATAGTGGTAGTGGGGTGGTAGATGTCTAGTCTCCCTTATGGCTCTAATCTGATAGTGGTAGTGGGGTGGTAGATGTCTAGTCTCCCTTATGGCTCTAATCTGATAGTGGTAGATGTCTAGTCTCTCTTATGGCTCTAATCTGATAGTGGGGTGGTAGATGTCTAGTCTCCCTTATGGCTCTAATCTGATAGTGGTAGAGGGGTGGTAGATGTCTAGTCTCCCTTATGACTCTAATCTGATAGTGGTAGGGGGGTGGTAGATGTCTAGTCTCCCTTATGGCTCTAATCTGATAGTGGTAGTGGGGTGGTAGATGTCTAGTCTCCCTTATGGCTCTAATCTGATAGTGGTAGTGGGGTGGTAGATGTCTAGTCTCCTTTGCTTTAATCAAATCGTATTTACCACATGCGCCAAATATAACAGGTGAAATGTTTACTTACAAGCTCTTAACCAACAATGCAGTTTTAAGAAAATACAAAAAAAAAGAAAGAATAACAAATGATTAAAGAGCAGCAGTAAATAACAATAGTAGGGCTATATACAGGTGGGGGGTGCAAATAGTCTGGGTAGCCATTTGATCAGCTGTTCAGAAGTCTTATGGCTTGGGGGTAGAAGCTATTTAGGAGCCTCTTGGACCTAGACTTGGCGCTCCGGTACCGCTTGCCGTGCGGTAGCAAAGAAAACAGTCTATGACTAGGGTGGCTGGAGTCTTTGACCATTTTTAGGGCCTTTCTCTGACAACTCCTGGTATAGATGTCCTGGATGGCAGGAAGCTTGGCCTCGGGGATGTACTGGGCCGTACTCACTACCCACTGTAGTGCCTTGCGGTCGGACGCCGAGCAGTTGCCATACCAGGCAGTGCTTCCTGCTTTCATTTTTGCTTGTAAGCAGGAATCAGGAGGATATAATTATTGTCAGATTTGCCAAATGGAGGGTGAGTGAGAGCCTCTGTGTCTGGAGTACAGGGGGTCTAGAGTTGTTTCCCCTCTGGTTGCACATTTAACATGCAGAGGAAATTAGGTAAAACTGATTAAAGTTTCCTTGCATTAAAGTCCCCGGCCACTAGGAGGGCCGCCTCTGGATGAGCGTTTTCCTGTTTGCTTATGGCGGAATACAGCTCATTGAGTGCGGTTTTAGTGCCAGCATCGGTCTGTGGTGGTATGTAGACAGCTACGAAAAATATAGATGAAAACTCTCTTGGTAAATAGTGTGGTCTACAGCTTATCATGAGATACTCTACCTCAGGCGAGCAAAACCTTGAGACTTCCTTAGCTATCGTGCACCAGCTGTTGTTTACATAAATGCATAGGCCCCCGCCCCGTGTCTTACCACAGGCTGCTATTCTGTCCTGCCGATAGAGTGTATAACCCGCTGTATGTTCTTAATGTCGTCGTTCAGCCACGACTTGGTGAAACACAAGATATTACAGTTTTTAATGTCTCATTGGTAGAATAAATGTGCTTTCAGTTCGTCCCATTTATTTTCCAGCGATTGAACGTTAGCGAGCAGGACGGAAGGCAAGGGCAGATTTGTCACTTGTCGCCTGATCCTCGCAAGGCACCATTAATCTCTTTCCGCGAAATCTCAGTTTCCTTCTCCAGCGAATCACGGGGATCTGGGCCTGGTCGGGGGTCTGTTTTATATCCCTCCCGTCCGACTCATTGAAGAAGAACTCTTTGTCCAGTTTGAGGTGAGTAATCGCAGTTCTGATGACTAGAAGCTCTTTTCGGGTCATAAGAGACAGTAGCAGCAACATTACGTACAAAACATATTACGAACAACGTGAAAAAACTAACAAAATAGCATGGTTGGTTAAGAGCCGATAAGACGGCAGCCATCATCACATGGTAGTGGGGTGGTTGATGTCTAGTCTCCCTTATGACTCAGATCGGGTGGATACATAGTACATACACCATAGACATACATCATTTACACACACACACAAGTCAGCTCAGACAGATCCAGCTCATAGAGGCCCAGCTCAGACAGATGCAGCTGAGAGAGGCCCAGCTCAGACAGATCCAGCTCAGACAGACCCAGCTCAGAGAGGCCCAGCTCAGAGAGATCCAGCTCAGAGAGATCCAGCTCAGAGAGGCCCAGCTCAGAGAGGCCCAGCTCAGAGAGGCCCAGCTCAGAGAGGCCCAGCTCAGAGAGGCCCAGCTGTGAGAGGCCCAGCTGTGAGAGGCCCAGCTGTGAGAGGCCCAGCTGTGAGAGGCCCAGCTGTGAGAGGCCCAGCTGTGAGAGGCCCAGCTGTGAGAGGCCCAGCTGTGAGAGGCCCAGCTGTGAGAGGCCCAGCTGTGAGAGGCCCAGCTGTGAGAGGCCCAGCTCAGACAGATCCAGCTCAGAGGCCCAGCTCAGAGAGGCCCAGCTCAGAGAGGCCCAGCTCAGAGAAGCCCAGCTCAGAGAGGCCCAGCTCAGAGAGGCCCAGCTCAGAGAGGCCCAGCTCAGAGAGGCCCAGCTCAGAGAGGCCCAGCTCAGAGAGGCCTAGCTCAGACAGATCCAGCTCAGACAGATCCAGCTCATGAGCTCCATCAACAGCAGATTTTAATTGAGAATCGAAAATTATGTGTTTATGCTACAAATGTTAGTGCATTGAATTGTATTGCATCGAACCGAATCGCATCGATTCCCTAATCAAACCGAATTGCATCGATTCCCTAATAAAACTGAATCGCACTGAATCGTTTCAAACTAAAACATATTGTCCCTATATCGTATTGGAGCACATGTATACAGTCGATACCTAAAGAATCGTCTTAAAAGTGTTGGATTCTGGCTTGAAATATACTTATTCAAGTTACTGTACTATAACTTATTGATTACTTTACATGTATAATAAATTGTATATTTTGGGGGTCAATGAAGGGTGAATAGGAACTTGATGTGTGGAAAGTTACTGAGTGAGACAAGGGGAAGTACAGAAAGGTCATATTCTGTTCAAAAATGTTATTGCTGAATATTAATATTTCTAAGGAGGAAAAGTCTAGTTTCAGTTCCTGATAAGGCAGGCCGGTTGCTGAGAAATCAGGACAAGGAGGGATGTGGAACTCAAATTGAGATCAGGTCAATAGTTGAAGAGAAAATAAAAATCTGGGAGGGTGGAGGGGGGTGGGGGGCAGAGGGGCCCACCCCGAAGACCATTTAACTACCGTCCTATCTCACATCTGGGAGGGTGGAGGGGGGGGGGGCAGAGGGGCCCACCCCGAAGACCATTTAACTACCGTCCTATCTCACATCTGCGAGGGTGGGGGGGGGGGGGGGGCAGAGGGGCCCACCCCGAAGACCATTTAACTACCGTCCTATCTCACATCTGGGAGGGTGGAGGGGGGGGCAGAGGGGCCCACCCCGAAGACCATTTAACTACCGTCCTATCTCACATCTGCGAGGGTGGGGGGGGGGGGGGGGGGCAGAGGGGCCCACCCCGAAGACCATTTAACTACCGTCCTATCTCACATCTGGGAGGGTGGAGGGGGGGGGCAGAGGGGCCCACCCCGAAGACCATTTAACTACTGTCCTATCTCACATCTGCGAGGGTGGGGGGGGGGGGGCAGAGGGGCCCACCCCGAAGACCATTTAACTACTGTCCTATCTCACATCTGCGAGGGTGGGGGGGGGGGGGCAGAGGGGCCCACCCCGAAGACCATTTAACTACCGTCCTATCTCACGTCTGCGAGGGTGGGGGGGGGGGGGCAGAGGGGCCCACCCCGAAGACCATTTAACTACCGTCCTATCACACACACACTTCCACGCTTATGAATGTTCTAGACTTCGGCAGGGCCATGACAATACCAGTAGGAGGAACAAACTGTGTTTCTGCCCAGCAACAGAGGAGTGTTTATCTTAGTCATACAAGGACAAGGGCTCCTAGTCAGAAGGTGTAAATATGTGCTTGTGTGACTTGTATGTTGTGTCTGCAGCGAAATCACCCAGTGGGCTGAATAAACTTGGTTTGAACCAAACAAAAGGGAAAACCATTCAAAAAATGACATGCCCTCCTAAAACTGGTTATAACACATGTTCTGTTTGTGATATTAAGATTCTAACAACGACAGTGTGTTTTATAGACTTAGTTAAGAAAAGTCAAGGACGGAGCGGGGTTTGACTTTAAATATGACTGCTTTGCGGTTTTAGTGTGGATTTTATAGTAAAAACATGTAAAAATGTATTACCTTGTAATGTGACATGAACACATCCATTCATGATCAAATCAAATCACATTGTATTTGTCACATGCGCCGAATACAACAGGTGTAGAACTTACAGTGAAATGCTTACTTACAAGCCCTTTAACCAACAACACAATTTTTATAAAAATAAGTATTAAGAAAATATTTACTAAATAAATTGAAGGAAAAAAATAAGGAAAAATACAAAGAAAAAAGAATAAAAAATAACAAACAATTATAGAGAAACAATAAAATAACAGTAACGAGACTATATACAGGGGGTACCGGTAGAGTCAATGTGAGGGGGTACAGGTTAGTCGAGGTAATTAAGGTAATATGTACAGTTGAAGTCGGAAGTTTACATACACCTTAGCCAAATGCATATAAACTCAGTTTTTCAAAATTCCTGACATTTAATCCTAGTAAAAATTCCCTGTCTTAGGTCATTTAGGATCACCACTTTATTTTAAGAATGTGAAATGTGAGAATAATAGTAGAGAGAATGATTTATTTCAGATTTTATTTCTTTCATCACATTCCCAGTGGGTCAGAAGTTTACATACACTCAATTAGTAGATGGTAGCATTGCCTTAACTTCTCTGGGGTATGTGGGACGCTAACGTCCCACTTGGCCAAAAGCCAGTAAAAATGCAAAGCGCCAAATTCAAATAAATTACTATAAAAATCAAACTTTCATTAAATCACACATGAAAGACACCAAATTAAAGCTACACTTGTTGTGAATCCAGCCAACATGTCTGATTTCAAAAAGGATTTACGGCGAAAGCACACCTTGCGATTATGTTATGTCAGTACATAGCCACAGAAAAAAACAGCCATTTTTCCAGTCAAAGAGAGGAGTAACAAAAAGCAGAAATAGAGATAAAATGAATCACTAACCGTTGATGATCTTCATCAGATGACACTCATAGGACTTCATGTTACACAATACATGTATGTTTTCTTTGGTAAAGTTCATATTTATATCCAAAAATCTGAGTTTAGGCGGGACGCTACTGTCTCACTTGGCCAAAAGACAGAGAAAATGCAGAGCGTCAAATTCAAATAAATTACTTTTTCGGCGAAAGCAAACGATGCTATTATCTGAGTTAGCACCATAGTAAACAAAGAAAGAGAAGCATATTTCAACCCTGCAGGCGCGACACAAAACGCAGAATTAAAAATATCATTCATGCTTTACCTTTGACGAGCTCCTGTTGTTGGCACTCCAATATGTCCCATAAACATCACAAATGGTCCTTTTGTTCGATTAATTCCGTCGATATATATCCAAAATGTCAATTTATTTGCCGCGTTTGATCCGGTTCCAACTTGTGAAACGTGACTACAAAATATCTCAAAAGTTACCTGTAAACTTTGCCAAAACATTTCAAACTACTTTTGTAATACAACTTTAGGTATTTTTTAACATAAATATTCGATAAAATTGAAGACGGGATGATCTGTGTTCAATACAGGATTAAAACAAACTGTAGCAAGCTTTCTGGTCACGCGCCTCTAACTAACAGGACACTTCCAGTGACCCTTGTTCAAAATGGCCGTACTTCTTCATTACACAAAGGAAAAACCCTCAACCAATTTCTAAAGACTGTTGACATCCAGTGGAAGCGGTAGGAACTGCAAGAAGATCAATTAGAAATCTGTATTCCCAATGGAACCACATTGAAAAAAAAAAATCTGAATGGTTTGTTCTCAGGGTTTTGCCTGATAAATAAGTTATGTTATACTCACAGACATTATTCAAACAGTTTGAGAAACTTCAGAGTGTTTTCTATCCAAATCTACTAACAATATGCATATCTTATCTTCTGTGGATGAGTAGCTGGCAGTTGAATTTGGGTATGCTTTTCATCCAAACGTGAAAATATCCTAGAGAAGTTAAACAATTTAAACTTGGGTCAAACGTCAAACCTTCCACAAGCTTCCCACACTAAGTTGGGTGAATTTTGGCCCATTCCTCCTGACAGAGCTGGTGTAACTAAGTCAGGTTTGTAGGCCTCCTTGATGGCCACTCCAATACCTTGACTTTGTTGTCCTTAAGCCATTTTGCCACAACTTTGGAAGTATGCTTGGAGTCATTGTCCATTTGTAAGACCCATTTGCGACCAAGCTTTAACTTCCTGACTGTCTTGAGATGTTGCTTCAATATATCCACATAATTATCCTACCTCATGATGCCATCTATTTTGTGAAGTGCACCCGTCCCTCCTGCAGCAAAGCACAGCCACAACATGATGCTGCCACCCCCGTGCTTCACGATTGGGATGGTGTTCTTCGGCTTGCAAGCATCCTCCTTTTTCCTCCAAACATAACGATGGTCATTATGGCCAAACAGTTCTATTTTTGTTTCATCAGACTAGAGGACATTTCACCAAAAAGTACGATCTTTGTCCCCATGTGCAGTTGCAAATTATAGTCTGGCTTTTTTATGGTAGTTTTGGAGCAGTGGCTTCTTCCTTGATGAGCGGCCTTTCAGGTTATGTCGATATAGGAGTCGTTTTACTGTGGATATAGATACTTTTGTACCTGTTTCCTCCAGCATCTTCACAAGGTCCTTTGCTGTTGTTCTGGGATTGATTTGCACTTTTCGCACCAAAGTACGTTCATCTCTAGGAGACAGAACGCGTCTCCTTCCGGAGCGGTATGACGGCTGCGTGGTCCCATGGTGTTTATGTTTATACTTGTGTACTATTGTTTGTACAGATGAGCGTGGTATCTTCAGGCGTTTGGAAATTGCTCCCAAGTATAAACTAGACTTGTGGAGGTCTACAATTGTTTTTCTGAGGTCTTGGCTGATTTCTTTTGATTTTCCCATGATGTCAAGCAAAGAGGCACTGAGTTTGAAGGTAGGCCTTGAAATACATCCACAGGTACACCTCCAATTAACTCAAATGATGTCAATTAGCCTATCAGAAGCTACTAAACCCATGACATCATTTTCTGGAATTTTCCAAGCTGTTTAAAGGCACAGTCAACTTAATGCATGTAAACTTCTGACCCACTGGAATTGTGATAGAGTGAATTATAAGTGAAATAATCTGTCTGTAAACAATTGTTGGAAAAATTACTTGTGTCATGCACAAAGTAGATGTCCTAACCGACTTGCCAAAACTATAGTTTGTTAACAAGGAATGTGGAGTGGTTGAAAAACGAGTTTTAATTACTCCAACCTAAGTGTATGTAAACTTCCGACTTCAACTGTATGTCAATACATTGCAGTCCCTTGAATATATTGACATAGCTCATCTTTTCCCATTGAGTGCAATGTATCGACACAAGCATCAATCGGTTGACAGTTATCTTTTCCCATTGGCAACGGCAAAGCTTGATAGGAGCGTGGCCAGTCGACACAAGCATCAATCGGTTGACCTCTAACTGATAATGAGCTGCAATGTATTTCTCTTGTAGGACTTCCTTACGGAGCGAAAAGAGGGCCTGGTAGAGTTGTTCCAGGGATTAGATAAAGAGGGAAGCAGGTCTATGGAGGAGTTCAGGAAGCAGGTCTGTGGAGGAGTTCAGGAAGCAGGTCTGTGGAGGAGTTCAGGAAGCAGGTCTGTGGAGGAGTTCAGGAAACAGGTCTGTGGAGGAGTTCAGGAAGCAGGTCTGTGGAGGAGTTCAGGAAGCAGGTCTGTGGAGGAGTTCAGGAAGCAGGTCTGTGGAGGAGTTCAGGAAGCAGGTCTGTGGAGGAGTTCAGGAAGCAGGTCTGTGGAGGAGTTCAGGAAGCAGGTCTGACGCCACGAGCAGTAGACTGACAGAATACTGTCTCTCACACTCACAATTGATTGAACATGACTAGATCAATCAATCAGCCAAGCAACAACCAATCAATCAATCAACCAAACAACAACCAATGAATCAATCAACCAAACAACAACCAATGAATCAATCAACCAAACAACCAATGAATCAATCAACCAAACAACAACCAATGACTCAATCAACCAAACAACAACCAATGAATCAATCAACCAAACAAACAATGAATCAATTGTAGTAGTAACATAAAACACATGGATAAAATATAAGGACATAAGACAGCTGAACATTAAAGTAACGAACCACATGTTCACATTTATCATGAGACTGTGGTAATGGAGATATACTAAGGGATGTTCTGGCCCTCTTATTTTCTCCATTGTGCTGACAGACTGACCAGACACATGGGCACCTAGAATAATTGGACACACTAGACTTATAGTCTACACATTCCACTAAAAGCACACATACCAGAGAAATATGCTTAAGGCAACTGGACACTAATGACAAGAAGAGACATAGAGTCTGCCAATTCCAATAAGGACATACCAGAGAACATGCTGGGGCATTGAATTAAATACAGGGTTGAGTCATAGGCCTAGAGGGTAGATGGACATAGATTATTTTTAAGACAAGCATGGGTCTGGCCACTATTATAATTTAACTGAAAGCAGATAATGGGCGTTAGTAGGCGTGAACAAGCAGGAAGCCTGAACTAAAAAGATAATGATGGCAGGGAAAATTAGGGGAAGTATGCTTATTTGCATATGGGGTGGACCCATATGCTATTTATGTATAAATGTTGGAACCGGGGTTGGGAAGCGGTGTGTGTTCCGCGGGGTGTGTGTTCCGCGGGGTGTGTTCCGCGGGGTGTGTGTTCCGCGGGGTGTGTTCCGCGGGGACATGCCGGTGGGCTGTACAGTTGTAATAAAGAGCATGTTTGATTTTAAAAGTTCTGGTAAGCGTTGTATTTGAAAATGATTTTCCACGACACAATCAACCAAACAACCAATGAATCAATCAACCAAACAATCAATCAACCAAACAACAACCAATGAATCAATCGACCAAACAACAACCAATGAATCAATCAACCAAACAACCAATGAATCAATCAACCAAACACCCAATGAATCAATCAACCAAACACCCAATGAATCAATCAACCAAACAACCAATTAATCAATCAACCAAACAACAACCAATGAATCAATCGACCAAACAACAACCAATGAATCAATCGACCAAACAACAACCAATGAATCAATCGATCAAGATTCTTTTGAATTTGGTGGTTAAGATAAGCTTTGTGTTTGTGTATTGCAACAAGATAATATACTTATTGTTTCAACTGCAGATTGCCCCTTTAAGGAGATTAGAAAGTCATAGTTTGTACATAGAGTCAAATGTGTTTTGTTCATGGCACTATTTAATACTACTACTGTCTTTGTCATTGCTGGATTCATTCCACAGTCAGTTTGCTGAGCAGTAATAGGCAACCATCGGTAGCGAGAGAAGCAGAATGGACAGTGACCACTGGTGTAAAGTGAACAAGATGGAGGACGACATAAATAAACATCAGGCTGTGAACCAACGAACAAACAAAACAAAACTGAATATTCAAGGTGGTATTGTAGGGATCTACACTCGTCTTCCCCACTCAAACCCTTCGTGGTGATTGGTGAATATGTTTGACCTTTAACCCCCCCCCACCCAGCCAGCCAGCTGCGATGCAAGGAGGGCACGTCAGTTCAGCCAGGTGTTCCAGAGCCTGATCTCTCCCTCTGTCTCTCTTCCGGTCTCTCCTCGTCGCCTCCGGCTCATTCTACAGCCGGCATTAATCTTCTGCTACGACAACAATAGACCCAGAGAGAGATACACAGACTGAGAGGCAGGAGGAGGAAGAATAGAAGGCCTTGGTCCGGGCTTGTATCAAAGGCAGCCAGAGGGAGGCAGGAAGAATAGGGCCAGATGCAGCCAGGCGTGTGTCTGCTTTGTGATTGTACGCACGGCCTGTAAAGGAGACGGACGGACGGACAAACTCTTGATGAATATGCACGCAGATGATTACTTATGCAGGCACAGCGTTGGGATGGAAATAAGTCTGATTGTGTCTCAAGGTGTGTTTCTTTATGGAGAGACTTTCGGTATCTGAAAAGGCTTCGGTATAACAGCAGCTGGTGAGTAACCGTGCCTGTGGTTTGGTGAGTAAACATGCCTGTGGTTTGGTGAGTAACCGTGCCTGTGGTTTGGTGAGTAACGGTTCCTGTGGTTTGGTGAGTAACCGTGCCTGTGGTTTGGTGAGTAACCGTGCCTGTGGTTTGGTGAGTAACCGTGCCTGTGGTTTGGTGAGTAACCGTGCCTGTGGTTTGGTGAGTAACGGTTCCTGTGGTTTGGTGAGTAACCGTGCCTGTGGTTTGGTGAGTAACCGTGCCTGTGGTTTGGTGAGTAACCGTGCCTGTGGTTTGGTGAGTAACCGTGCCTGTGGTTTGGTGAGTAACCGTGCCTGTGGTTTGGTGAGTAACCGTGCCTGTGGTTTGGTGAGTAACCGTGCCTGTGGTTTGGGAGTAATGGTGCCTGTGGTTTGGGAGTAACCGTGCCTGTGGTTTGGTGAGGAACCGTGCCTGTGGTTTGGGAGTAACGGTACCTGTGGTTTGGTGAGTAACCGTGCCTGTGGTTTGGGAGTAATGGTGCCTGTGGTTTGGGAGTAATGGTGCCTGTGGTTTGGGAGTAATGGTGCCTGTGGTTTGGGAGTAATGGTGCCTGTGGTTTGGGAGTAATGGTGCCTGTGGTTTGGGAGTAACCGTGCCTGTGGTTTGGTGAGTAACCGTGCCTGTGGTTTGGTGAGTAACCGTGCCTGTGGTTTGGTGAGTAACCGTGCCTGTGGTTTGGTGAGTAACCGTGCCTGTGGTTTGGTGAGTAACCGTGCCTGTGGTTTGGGAGTAATGGTGCCTGTGGTTTGGGAGTAACCGTGCCTGTGGTTTGGTGAGTAACCGTGCCTGTGGTTTGGGAGTAACGGTACCTGTGGTTTGGTGAGTAACCGTGCCTGTGGTTTGGGAGTAATGGTGCCTGTGGTTTGGGAGTAATGGTGCCTGTGGTTTGGGAGTAATGGTGCCTGTGGTTTGGGAGTAATGGTGCCTGTGGTTTGGGAGTAACCGTGCCTGTGGTTTGGTGAGTAACCGTGCCTGTGGTTTGGGAGTAACGGTACCTGTGGTTTGGTGAGTAACCGTGCCTGTGGTTTGGGAGTAATGGTGCCTGTGGTTTGGGAGTAATGGTGCCTGTGGTTTGGGAGTAATGGTGCCTGTGGTTTGGGAGTAATGGTGCCTGTGGTTTGGGAGTAACCGTGCCTGTGGTTTGGTGAGTAACGGTTCCTGTGGTTTGGTGAGTAACCATGCCTGTGGTTTGGTGAGTAACCATGCCTGTGGTTTGGTGAGTCAATTTAGAAAGTAAACCAAATTCCAAATTCTCCTCATTGAAAATAATTGTAATCTTAGACGTCGTTTAGACAGGCAGCCTAATTCTGATATCTGTTCCACTAATTGGTCTTTTGACCAATCACATCAGACGTTTTCACAAAATATATTTTCACAAAATATGATCTGATTGGTCAAAAGACCAATTAGTGAGAGATTTAAAAAAACAAAAACAGAATTGGGCTACCTGTGTGAAAACACAGCTTTTGTGTACTCTCTGAATTGACTGGAATGAAAATGGAATTGACCCCAACCCGGACCATCTCTGGTAAAGAGGCATCACAACTCGCCAGATGATGATGAGGAGGATGTTCTCACCCTTCTCCTGATGTTTTGATGTGACAGATGTGTGTGTTCAGCTCAGATAGTGTGGATGGAACCTGACTACAACCACTTGTTTCCTAAAGTGCTTTTAAAAGCCCACTGATTTGCTTTCGTTTACTGTTGGGACTGTCATGTGAGGAAATATCTGGTACAAAAGGCTTTTGTCTTTTTAAAATAGATTTGATTTGGTACTACGTTTCTCAGTGAAAAAGATAGATACGTATTATATTGGTAACGACCTAGCCGTCTGTAATGCGCAAAAAAAATTGACATTTTTGTGGATCTGATGCATTTGACATCAAGGTGCGGGACATTTTGGTGCATGTGTCCTCTGCTAACCTGATAACTGTTCATTGCTCTGCAGTGAAGAGGCCCCATTGCACCAAGACATAGTGGTTTTGAAACTGAGCTTTGATACTGTTGTATGAAGCATTACAACGGACCAATCAGCTTCATCATGTGATACTGTTAGCCATGGAATAGTGATGGTAATATAGTAGTACTGTATTCAACTAGATACAGCAGGAGTATAGTACAGCTCTATTCCCTACACTGAAGAAGTTGTATCTGTTATAAAATATCCCCTTAGATGCTAATGCATGGTAAGCTCACCTAAACCCAGAAAAGAAGACTCGCCAACAGAGAATAACAAGACTAGTCCAACAGAGAATAACAAGACTAGTCCAACAGAGAATAACAAGACTAGTCCAGCAGAGAATAACAAGACTAGTCCAACAGAGAATAACAAGACTAGTCCAACAGAGAATAACAAGACTAGTCCAACAGAGAATAACAAGACTAGTCCAACAGAGAATAACAAGACTAGTCCAACAGAGAATAACAAGACTAGTCCAACAGAGAATAACAAGACTAGTCCAACAGAGAATAACAAGACTAGTCCAACAGAGAATAACAAGACTAGTCCAACAGAGAATAACCAGACTAGTCCAACAGAGAATAACAAGACTAGTCCAGCAGAGAATAACAAGACTAGTCCAACAGAGAATAACAAGACTAGTCCAACAGAGAATAACAAGACTAGTCCAACAGAGAATAACAAGACTAGTCCAACAGAGAACAACAAGACTAGTCCAACAGAGAATAACAAGACTAGTTCAACAGGCCTGTTCGGGGGAAAAAATGGAAGAAAAAAAAATAACCCGAATAATTTAGGTAAATTACCTCTCTGATGTTGGTTTAATGAAAACCAATAGCTAGTTCTGCCATTCCTAATGGTCCATCTGTCATCTGAATCAACACAAAGCCTTTTGGAGGCCTTATTGGACAAGCTTCATTGGATATTCATATGTTGGGTGCAAATGTTCAAGACAACAACAACAACAACAAAAAACTCCATCACAACCGAATGAATGAATATCTATGCACCTTGCAGCGTAGGCTTGGTCTAACGGAGCTAAAGGAATCTTGAGTGGCCAATAAAAGTAAATCATTAAATCAAAAAGACCCCATGGTGTTATTAATCCCTGTATTGATCAACCATTAATAAAAGGCCTCCTGTATTATCATGCTCATCTAACATTATCAACCTGGTTTTTAAAATTTATTTTATTGAAATTTCGAATGAACGAACTTGTGTTTAGTTTTTTTTCTCCTTCCAAATGGCGTTGTTCAAACGTTTGTGGATGGTAGATGCTGGCACAGAAACAAAGACGCAGCCATTAGTAGCCATTGTCCTCGATGATTATTAAAGTAAACAGAGAGTGTAGAGGGGAGCGCTCGCCTTACGGAGGCAGCTGCAGGCACTTGAGAGGAGCGTCCGTGAAGAGAGGAGGAAAAGAGGGGAGGAAGGGCCCGGGCCAAGCAACCCACAAGACTCGCTATTAGAGAGGTGAGCCCATTATTCTGAGGCTTTCTAGAGAACAGCAGAGCGCTACGATAATTAGCTTAGAAGATCAGGGTGGTCGTCATTACACACCAAACGGAAGAAAACGGATTAAACCAGGAAGGGAATATCAGGACTCAATAAGAACTGCTCGTTTTCCCTTTCTGTTGAAAAAGGTTTCGCTACAGTGTGCTTTAATGAATAGGGCCCCAGATCTATCTCTGGGTTAGGATTCATCTGGGTGTAGTACAGCAGTGTAATGACAGACACGGCAAGGAACAAAAACGTTCTGTTCCTGCTTCCTATTAAGGGCCAATCTGTCATTTCTACATTCATTTCTGGACTTTTAAATGAATTATATACAGAGTGTACAAAACATTAAGAACACCTGCTCTTTCCATGACAGACTGACCAGGTGAAAGCTATGACCCCTTACTGATGTCACTTGTTAAATCCACTTCAATTGGTGTAGATGAAGGGAAGGAGACGGGTTAAAGAAGGATTTTTAATATTTGAGACGTGGATTGTGTATGTGTACCATTCAGAGGGTGAATGGGCAAGACAATAGATTTAAGGGCCTTTGAACAGGGTGTGGTGGTAGGTGCCAGGCGTACCGGTTTGTGTCAAGAACTGCAACGCTGCTGGGTTTTTCACACTCAACAGTTTCACGAGTGTATCAAGAATGGTCCACCACCCAAAGGACATCCAGCAAACTTGACACAACTGTGGGAAGCAATGGAGTCAACATGGGCCAGCATCCCTGTGGAATGCTTTCGACACCTTGTAGAGTCCATGTCCCCGACGAATTGAGTCTGTTCAGACAGCAAAATGTGTTCTTAATGTTTGGTATACTCTGTGCGTACCAATTGATTCTTGAAGAATACAACGTATAAATTGCCTTGTGAGCATAGTTCAACTGTCGTACCCCAACAGAACCCAAACTACACTCTTGTTCATAGAAATAAAACAATGGCAAAAAAACAACTATAGCCTAAAAAATATTGTTAAAGCCCCCATGCAGTCTTTGTAATTGTATTATTTATTCATCACTGTGTTTATTTTATGAACATTTCCATGAGTCTCCTTTGACCCAGGAAATGCTCAGTCTGATTGTGTGGCCGTTAGGAAACAAATTGGAAGATATTTCCATACACAGCCCTAATTGGCTGATAGGACGGTCTAGAGACCACCCCCTTTACCCAGATGAACAGTCATTGGTCTATTATAATCGGATCACATTGTGAAGTCATGATGTGGGCCCAAAGTTCCATCCCACCTGAACAGGCAGAAATTCCAGGAAATTGTTTTCTAATCAGTTCTTAGACAAAAAGGGAATGACCATTTTCACAATTTGAGAGTGTAATTTTAACCTGTGTGGAAATTTTATTTTTTTAAACAGGCAAATACATATTTTTTTACTGCTCTGCCCCTTTAAAAACAATTTGAATATCATGATGGTCAGTCCTTGCATCCATAGCCCTGTCTATGTATTTGAGGGGGGTTACATTTCTCCAGCCTTCTCAGTTGTTTACCAAAATAGTGTTTTTGGGGGGGGGGTTCTGCTTTGTTATTATTTGAACTGCAGATACCCCTTTAATTACACCCCGTTACCAGTCCACTAAGAAGGTAGTCATGCCGTCTGGTTGACTGGTTCCTCATAAGGTTTCTTCCTTACGAAATAAAGAGTCGACACCAGAACACTGAAAAAAAATCTCCCAGTTTTATTGCGCAACGTTTCGACCCATGATGCATCTATCCTGTATTTCATGGTTGTTTTTATGTTTTTTGTTGTAAACAACACCTGCATGTTATTAGATGTGTTGTGTGCGTTTGAAACCAATCTGCCTTTTCCTTGCCACTGTGCTGCTGCTTGCTCTAGTGGGGGTTCTGTGATCCATGTAGGGAAAGCTAGAAATACACTAGATAAGATCAGAGAGGAGAAGAAAAAAACCACAAGTACATAAAACTCTGGGATGTTTAAAATGGTTTCCTTTAAATTAAGTTACAAGTATTGTATACAGCACATAGAGAATCTGCTTCCTGGGTTCGACGAAAAAGAGTTCTTCATGAAATACAATTGTGCATGCTGCTAAATTGTGCGACTTGAAAACTGTACCCGAACACTGGTCCGGGTGTTACACTGCATGTTGCCTTGTCATGGACTGACAGAACTCTCTCCAGAGGGAGGTGGTTTCTCTTCAATACAATGTGGAAATGCCTGAGTATGAAATGGAAGCCTACTCCCTGTATAGGAGCCCTAAACTTGTCGTGCCCTAATATAGTGAATCGGATGCCATTTAGTTTGCAAACAATGTTTGCGGTGGTTTCGATGAGAGGAGCAATGTCACTCAGTGGACAGTCATCCCAAAGATGCAGCAGAAGTTCCTGCAACAGGGGAAGCCATGAGACTAGACATGAAGAGGTGACCCTTTAACCAACCCCCAGGAATAGCACTGTCAAAACACAGAACCATGACATTGGACAGCCATACAGAACAGAGTCATGACATGGGACAGTCATACAGAACAGAGTCATGACATGGGACAGTCATACAGAACAGAACCATGACATGGGACAGCCATACAGAACAGAGTCATGGCATGGGAAAGTCATACAGAACAGTCATGACATGGGACAGACATACAGTACAGTCATGACATGGGACAGCCATACAGAACCATGACATGGGACAGTCATACAGAACAGAGTCATGACATGGGACAGCCATACAGAACAGAGTCAGGACATGGGACAGTCATACAGTACAGTCATGACATGGGACAGCCATACAGAACAGGCGATCTAGAATGGACTTCATCTTGTATCCGACTGAGCAATTCTTTAGGCTAGAATGCTAAAAACACAAATTTGGCGTTAAAATCGGTAGCATGGATAGACTACATGTACAGATGATTGAAAAGCTCTCTGGTGCTAAGAGGAACACCGTAAAATCATGACGCTTTTTTGGCACGTGACCATTTCTTGATGTAAGTGCTTTGAATGGAAAAGTCTAATATTGACACAGAACAGACCTGGTCGGTTCATCAGTCAGTCTAATATCGAGACAGAACAGACCTGGTCGGTTCATCAGAGAGTCAGTCTAATATTGAGACAGAACAGACCTGGTCGGTTCATTAGAGAGTCAGTCTAATATTGAGACAGATCAGACCTGGTCGGTTCATCAGAGAGTCAGTCTAATATTGAGACAGAACAGACCTGGTCGGTTCATCAGAGAGTCAGTCTAATATCGAGACAGAACAGACCTGGTCGGTTCATCAGAGAGTCAGTCTAATATTGAGACAGAACAGACCTGGTCGGTTCATCAGAGAGTCAGTCTAATATCGAGACGGAACCGACCAGGTCTGATCTCAGTCAGTGACACACTGTATGATGTTAAATCAATCTGACATTTCAATCTGAGCAAAAACTGGTGAATGAAACCAACTAATAATAAGTGAATAATCTCAACATTACATTTTCTCTTAGCCCCAGTCCCATATCTGTCTGTGCCTTTCAGCCAACTATAATGTCTTTGTCACTTAAAACAGATCGAGGACTCTCTCTTCAACCTAAAGTAAATAACAATGGATTTGGCTGTCGCTTGTTTTTGGGATGGGTTGGTTTTATACAGATGCCGAGCGATGTTTAAAAATCGCTGGGGGTGTGTTCAGCAGGACACAACGTTGTGGAGCATTATGTACAACCACATACCTCTCTGAGGTAGAAAAGAGAGTCAACAACACTGCTATTTGTAAATGCTCAACAACGTTAGTGCCTACTGAACGTGGCCCCGCTGCAGTGATGGAAGGTTGGAATCACATGTCGAGCAGAAGAACGCGGGGATCCTCCACCACAGACTTGACTTTACGCAGGAAGGTGACTGCCTCTCTGCCGTCGACCAGCCGATGGTCGTAGGTCAGAGCCACGTACATCATGGGCCGGATCTCCACCTGATGGAGAGAGAGAGAGAGAGAAATAACTATACAGCAGACATCAGAAACTGTTAATTAAAATGTATAAAATTTGCCTTCGGCTTCAAAATAATATCCAATTCAAGTTCTGGATGGAGATGAATTTAACTTGTTGACATACAGACGGGAATGCACTGAGGGTGAGACCCACCTTGCCGCCGATGGCCACAGGCCTGTCGAAGATGCCGTGCATGCCCAGGATGGCAGACTGGGGTGGGTTGATGATGGGCGTGCCGAACATGGAACCGAACACTCCCCCGTTACTGATGGTGAAGGTACCTCCGTCCATGTCCTCCACAGCCAGCAAATTATTACGAGCCTGGACAAAACACAACAGGCGAGTTTGGTCATTATTCAATGCCATTCGTTTCATTTCATTTATTGATTTTCTTGAAAGAACTTCTTGGCAGCTTTAAATCACGAGGTGATGTCATCATATTGACGTTGTGATAAAACGAGTCAAATCAAACTTTATTAGTCACCTGCGCTAAATACAACAGGTGTAGACCTTACAGTGAAATGCTTACTTACAAGCCCCTAACCAACAGTGCAGTTTCAAAAATTTGAGATAAGAATAAGAGATAAAAGTAACAAGTAATTAAAGAGGATCAGTATAAAATAACAATATATACAGGGGGGTGCCGGTACAGAGTCAATGTGGAGGCTATATACAGGGGGTACCGGTACAGAGTCAATGTGGAGGCTATATACAGGGTATTACGGTACAGAGTCAATGTGGAGACTATATACAGGGTATTACGGTACAGAGTCAATGTGGAGACTATATACAGGGTGTTACTGTACAGAGTCAATGTGGAGACTATATACAGGGTGTTACAGTACAGAGTCAATGTGGAGACTATATACAGGGTATTACGGTAGAGTCAATGTGGAGACTATATACAGGGTGTTACTGTACAGAGTCAATGTGGAGACTATATACAGGGTGTTACAGTACAGAGTCAATGTGGATGCTATATACAGGGTATTACGGTACAGAGTCAATGTGGAGACTATATACAGGGTGTTACAGTACAGAGTCAATGTGGAGACTATATACAGGGTATTACGGTAGAGTCAATGTGGAGACTATATACAGGGTGTTACTGTACAGAGTCAATGTGGAGACTATATACAGGGTGTTACAGTACAGAGTCAATGTGGATGCTATATACAGGGTATTACGGTACAGAGTCAATGTGGAGGCTATATACAGGGTGTTACTGTACAGAGTCAATGTGGAGACTATATACAGGGGGTACCGGTACAGAGTCAATGTGAAGGCTATATACAGGGTATTACGGTACAGAGTCAATGTGGAGGCTATATACAGGGTATTACGGTAGAGTCAATGTGGAGACTATATACAGGGTGTTACTGTACAGAGTCAATGTGGAGACTATATACAGGGTGTTACAGTACAGAGTCAATGTGGATGCTATATACAGGGTATTACGGTACAGAGTCAATGTGGAGGCTATATACAGGGTGTTACTGTACAGAGTCAATGTGGAGACTATATACAGGGGGTACCGGTACAGAGTCAATGTGAAGGCTATATACAGGGTATTACGGTACAGAGTCAATGTGGAGGCTATATACAGGGTATTACGGTACAGAGTCAATGTGCAGGGGCACCGGTTAGTTGAGGTAGTATGTATAAGGCTCAACCTCAAAGTTCTCCACAGCCAGCTCACTGTTACGAGCATGGAGAAAACACAGGGGGGACAATGGCCATGTCTCGATACTTTAAAATGGTTCCATAAATTGTATTGAGTAAATGGCCATGTCTCGATACTTTAAAATGGTTCCATAATTTGTATTGAGTAAATGGCCATGTCTCGACAGTCTACATTGGATCACGTTGGCACTTTGGATTTGAATCTTTTTGTTTTCACGGATCTCCGTTAAAACTTCTTGGTGCCGTTTATCACAAGGTGACGCAATCACCCTCTGTGCCTCAGTTGGTATAGCATGGTGCTTGTAAACACCAGGGTTGTGGGTTCGATTCCCGGGACCACCAGTACGTAAAACGTATGTACTTTGGATAAAAGCGTCTGCTAAATGGCGTATGTTATTATTTTGTATAATTATTATTGATAAAGCACAACATCATGAACTGATGTATCGTATGTTTACTATAGTGAGACTCATTCATCCCATTCTGACAAAGCTTGGTTACCTTCTCTCCCAGACCGTTGATGGTTTTCTCAATGTCAGCAAAGTTCATGGTCTCTACGTTGCGAATAACCGGTACAACCAGTCCCTGGTGAAGAGGAGCACATATACAAGCAAAAGACTGCAGACCTGTGTGGTCAAAACACCAACAGAGCCAGACAACCAACCCAGTCAACACCCCACACAGAGACAAGGAGCTCCAGCCCCTCAGAAATAAATAATCAAATAAAAACAACAATTCAATGTATAGATTAGGTCACGCCTCCCACCAACAGGCCTAGACATGACAAATATATATAGGTTCATAATTAAGTTAAGAGAGAATGTATAGGTCACATGTCCTTTGTGCCTTACCTTCGGAGTGGCCACAGCCACACTGATGTCGACATAATCCCTGTAAACTATCTCTTTGGTTGTATCATCAATCACTGGGAAGAGCAAGAGAAGAAATAGCAATCATTCTCACAAAAAAAATAAAAAATAAAACTTCAATAGCATTTACCGTTTTAATCCAATGCATTCTGGGCTCTCTGGCAAAGACATTGAGTTAGAAGTCTCAGAGCTATTATGAGTTGATGTGTATACGCTTCCTTCTATAAACAGAAGACCATAACTTCATCAAAGCCAGGTTACTTTAACATGTAACCGTTGAAATAAGTGTCTGTGGTGTTGGAAGCAGAGTTAACTTCTACACCTGCACTTGGTTTTGGCCTTTCTAGGGAGTTTTTCCTAGCCACCGTGCTTCTACACCTGCATTGCTTGCTGTTTGGGGTTTTAGACTGGGTTTCTGTACAGCACTTTGAGACATCAGCTGATGTAAGAAGGGCTATATAAATACATTTGATTTGATTTAACAATCGGGGGAAATGTTTTGTTGTTGTTGTAAATTCCATAGTTTTTCTAGTAATCCTGGTTCGAGGATTCCGGATTTGTTGCTTATTCCGGGAATTTTCCAACTAGGATTTCTGGAAAAACCTTAGTTGGGAGAAAGACAGAGAGAGTCTTAACCTCCGTTGACAGAAGGCTGGTCCATGAGAGCGTGGGCTGAAGCCTTAACGAAGGCCGACATGAAGCCAAGCTTGATGTTATGTTTCTTCAAGAAAGCATCTTTATGGAGCTTCCTCATCTCCTGGATGTTGCTACAGAGGGAGGGGGAGAGAAGAAGCGTTAAAGCAGGCTGTGTCTGTAGGAAGCATCTTTATGGGGTTTTCCTCATCTCCTGGAGGAATTACTGTGTCGTTTTTTGGAAAACATGCCATTTTGAAGTGTCTATGTATCTGTATGGTGGCAGCCATTTTGAAGTGTCTATGTATCTGTATGGTGGCAGCCATTTTGAAGTGTCTATGTATCTGTATGGTGGCAGCCATTTTGAAGTGTCTATGTATCTGTATGGTGGCAGCCATTTTGAAGTGTCTATGTATCTGTATGGTGGCAGCCATTTTGAAGTGTCTATGTATATGCATCTGTATGGTGGCATGTGCATCCGTGAAAACACTGGGCCTTCTGGGATGAATAAAGTGATATTCTATCGCACATCAACAGCAGCATTGTGTTGCATCGTCTCACCTCATGTCTATCTCGTTGAAGGTGGTGAGCATGGCACAGGTCTGCTGAGCCTCCTTCAGTCGCTGGGCGATCCTCAGCCTCATACGATTCATCTTTACCTGGAACGAATAACGAGACAAAATCGGTTGGTTGTTGATTGGACGCATCTGTACGTTTTTTTCTCCCTTCTCAATAAACGAGAGTAAGACACTTGTCTTGGTTAGAAACCAGCCTAAGGCTTTATCCCTGCTATTTCATCTCGCTCTGTCAGTATGGGAGTGTTGGCCTGAAGCTGGCCTGGTGTAGAGAGGTCGTACCCTGCTCTCTGTCCTGGCTCCGTGGGCTGCTGCTGCTGGTGGTGCTGGTGCTGCTGCAGTGGGCTTGACCGCAGAAACTAGAAAGAGAGGGAAAAAATACTTTATTATGCAAAAAAATATATAAGTTTAAGTGAGACCCCAACCCCACTTAAATGTTTTTATCATTCCACTAAAGTTAACATGAATGAAATGTTTGTTTATAACAGCAGCAGACAACGTACAAGGTTTGGCTTGTGCTGCCACGGGGGGTACGGCGACAGGGACGGCGGCCGGCGTTGGGGGAGGGGCAGCGGCTGCTGCAGGGACCTCTGCTGCTGGGGCGGCTTTGGCTGCTGCTGCTGACCAGAGAAGAAGAGACATTCAGATCTAGCTACAGATTGCTACACCAGATAACGTGACAGAACCAGAGATTGTTGGTATCCATTATACTGGCCGTTCCAGGTTTGCCTATCTTTGTTCTCGAATTCTGGACAAACATGTATCTACTAAAATCTCTGTGTCCCATTTGCAGGTGGTGCGTTTGAATTAATTAAAATAAATACATGTTTTGCCATTTTTAGTCTAGTTCAAATCTTCCCTCATTGATCGAGACAGCGGAGTGGTTGGAGATGGATCCACTTGTCTCAATGACTGCATCACTACACAACGTCAGCTACTGAAATGACTGCATCACTACATAACGTCAGCTACCTCAGCGACTGAAATGACTGCATCACTACACAACGTCAGCTACTGCAGCGACTAAAATGACTGCATCACTACATAACGTCAGCTACTGCAGCGACTGAAATGACTGCATCACTTAAAGATGCAGTTAGTCTCAGAGTGGGTGGCAAGGAATAAGTTAAAGTCCTAAATATTTCCAAAAACTAGAAGCATTGTGTGTTTGGGACAAATCATTCACTAAATCCTAAACCTCAACTAAATCTTGTACTAAATAATGTGGAAATTGAGCAAGTTGAGATGACTAAACTGCTTGGAGTAACTCTAGATTGTAAACGGTCATGGTCAAAACATATTGATACAACAGTAGCTAAGATGGGGAGAAGTCTGTCTGTAATAAAGCGATGCTCTGCCTTAACAGCACTATCAACAAGGCAGGTCCTACAGGCCCTAGTTTTGTTGCACCTGGACTACTGTTCAGTCGTGTGGTCAGGTGACACAAAGAGGGAACTTAGGGAAATTGCAATTGGCTCAGAACAGGGCAGCACGGCTGGCCCTTGGATGTACACAGAGAGCTAATATTAATAATATGCATGTCAATCTCTCCTGGCTGAAAGTGGAGGAGAGATTGACTTCATTACTACTTGTTTTTGTAAGAAGTGTTGACAAACTGAATGTACCGAGGTGTCTGTTTGAACTACTGGCACACAGCTCAGACACCCATGCATACCCCCACAAGACCTGCCACCAGAGGTCTCTTCACAGTCCCCAAGTCCAGAACAGACTATGGGAGGAGCACAGTACTACATAGAGCCATGACTACATGGAACTCTATTCCACATCAGTTAACCAGCAGTAAAAACAGTGTAGCTAATTTTTTAGATTCTACAAGGCCATCAGACTGTTAAACAGCCATCACTAGCACAGAGCAGCTGCTGCCTACCTCCTTTTTTGAGCTTGAAGAGGGGATTCCCGGCCTCTACCCTCCCTCCATCTGGCACCAGGAGCTCCGTGACCACACCGGCCGCCGGAGACGGCACCTGCAATGAGGTCTGAGACAAAACGCATTGTTGTTATCAAACCGTACACACAGTTAGTCAAATTAGAAACACACTACAGTATTTAATAGCTTGACTTTTCTAAATATCTGATCATCAATGACATCATAAGGCTAGGCCCCATTTTTTTCTCCACTTCCTGTCTGAATGACGTGCCCAACGTAAACTGCCTGTTACTCAGGCCCTGAAGCCAGGATATGCATATAATTGGTACCATTGGAAAGAAAACACTTTGAAGTTTGTAGAAATGTTAAATTAATGTAGGATGATATAACACAATGGATATGGTAGGAGAAAATCCAACCGGGAAATGTTTTAAACAGTTAAAGGCTATATTGTGTATATATCCTATATATAAATGTGACTTAGTGTTTACAGGACCTTGTCAGTCTCGATCTCACACACCACCTCATCCTCTTTCACTGAATCTCCAACAGCTGGAAAAGACCAAAGGAAGGTATTACTGTCCTGCACAAAACCTAGATGGCAACAAGACAGTACACATGAGCCGAGTGGATTTTCCCCGAGACTACCTTTCTCCCACCTGATGTCCCCTTCTGTGATCGACTCAGAGAACGGAGGGGTGTTGACGGTGACAACTTCATCCCCTGTTTAAAAAAAAAAAAAAAAACTAAGATGTCAGGCAGATTTGATTTAAAACAGTAACTAGTTTAATACACAGAGAAAGACGAGAGAGATGTTTGAATACATACTACGTGCTGCAGACGTCTTGAAGGATCTAATGTAGAAGACAACAATTGAGGACGGAGACTCACATCTAAAACACAGAAGAAGAAAACATGTTTATTATGTAGCAGCCTATAAACTAGCCTATAAAGTAGCCTCTTGTAAAACAAGGGGTTTAAAATCAGCGCAACGCCCATTAAAAGACTCTCAAACATAATTATTGAAACAAACATTTTCTGTATCAAACAACAACAAAAAACGCATGTGAAACCTTCAGATGACTCCAGATTTGTTCATCAGCCCGAGGCCAAACATACTGAGATAAAACTCAGGACCAAGAGAGGACACTTACAACTGACTGTTCCCGTAGACAACCCTGTTGCCAGTGGAGAGGCCTTCAACGAGATAAAAGGAGAGAGAGAGAAAGAGAAAAAATAAGAGTGGGAGAGAGAGAGCGGAAGAGAAAAGAGTGAGAGAGGAAGACAGCGAGAAAGAGAGGAAGAGGGAGAGCGGGGAATTGAGGATATTATTATTATCATCAACAGAGTGATTACCACTGTTGAGTCAGTCTATTCTTGAGAACACTGGGTGTATAGCTACATTAACAGCTCCATGATGATGGGGATATATTATCTACTTACAGGTCCTTCCAGTGCTCTTTGATACTTAATGGACATGACAGTCATCATACATACAGAGCATGTTTTTCTTAGATTTATAAACCAGAATAAAAGGCCCGTTTTTCTTACATTAGTCCTGGGTGGGCCGTGTTAATCATGCACAAAACAGAACAAAAAAAGGACTGAAAAGGACTTGTTTAAAGAGGAAAGCTTGTTTTTTTAGTTTTTTTAGTTTGTGAAACATTTTGTTACGGTGTGCACAAAAAAAAAAAGAGGTCCTTTTAACGCTAAACCCTAACAACCTGAACAGAGAAGGAGAGAGAAAGGCCTACTCACCTGAAGGAGTCCTTCCAGCCAGCACATTATTACCCTGAAAATAAATGTTTAAGGGAGAAAGATACAAATCCAGTTTAATTCACCACTGGGCTGCATCAGAATCAATAGGCCTACATAGGAGGTAGTGTTAGGCCTGTAGGAGGTAGCCCATAGGAGGTAGCCTCCTCCTATAGGCCTAACACTACCTCCCACGGTTAGTCGGGCTGATTGAGGTAGTATGTACATGTAGATATGGTTAAAGTGACTATGCATATATGATAAACAGAGAGTAGCAGTAGTGTAAAAGAGGGGTTGGTGGGTGGTGGGACACAATGCAGATAGCCCGGTTAGCCAATGTGTCCTGGAGCACTGGTTGGTCGGCCCAATTGAGATAGTATGTACATGAATGTATAGTTAAACTTTTACGCAGTAGCGTAAAAGAGGGATTGGGGGGGGCACACAATGCAGATAGTTCATGGTCACTCTGCATCTCAGTAAGTAGTCTAGACATGTTCCAATAACATTTACATGTTAGTCACTTAGCAGACGCTCTTATCCAGAGAGACTTACATGTTAGTCACTTGGCAGACGCTCTTATGAGAGACTTACATGTTAGTCACTTAAGTGCCTTGCTTATGGACAGATTGTTCACCTAGTTGGCTTAGGGATTCGAACCAGCAACCTTTTGGTTACTGGCCCAACGCTCTTAACCGTTAGGCTACACGTAATAACATGCAGGAGTTCAACGCCACAGAACTGACAGATAATCAGTGAGTCACCTCTGATACACGCTATCCCCCACTTTCCTCCCCCTCTGATACACGTTATCCCCCACTTTCCTCCCCCTCTGATACACGCTATCCCCCACTTTCCTCCCCCTCTGATACACGCTATCCCCCACTTTCCTCCCCCTCTGATACACGCTATCCCCCACTTTCCTCCCCCTCTGATACACGTTATCCCCCACTTTCCTCCCCCTCTGATACACGTTTTCCCCCACTTTCCTCCCCCTCTGATACACGCTATCCCCCACTTTCCTCCCCCTCTGATACACGTTATCCCCCACTTTCCTCCCCCTCTGATACACGCTATCCCCCACTGATACACGTTATCCCCCACTTTCCTCCCCCTCTGATACACGTTATCCCCCTCTGATACACGTTATCCCCCTCTGATACACGTTATCCCCCACTTTCCTTCCCCTCTGATACACCGCTCTCATTTATCCTTTTTAAATTCTCTCTCTTTTTCAGTCTATGGTTTTCATCTGTAGTACCCCATCACCTAACAACCTTCATACAATACAATTACTGGATAACATTTCCTATCGACAAAAAAAAGGAATCACCTACGGAGTCACCAAACAAGTGGATGGTTACGCCAGTTGAATTGGTTGCTGTTCAAACAAACATTTGATGAAATGCATGCAAACTGATCCAGCACAATACCCCAGTACAGCCATTGCCTTTACCGGAGCAATGCATGTTATGTATTGGCCTTAGGCCTAGCTCTGATCAGGCCATTGATAACAAACTAGTTTGGCAATGTGTGTTTACTCAAAAGGGGCGCTGGAATAAACCCTCTTCGGAAAAGTCATGTGTGGCGTAGTGTTTAACACAAACACCTCAATCAAGTAGCTAATGATTTGTCATGGGCATAGAAATCTGACTCTTCTCTATCTGGTAGTGGGTCAGTGTGAAATATTCAAAGAGTAGCTAGTTATAGTTATGCTTACACTGGCCACGGTATAGGTTAGGTTGTGTAGGTTGGTGTAGGTGAAAGTGGGGTTGCAGAGACACCTGAAGACTCGCTGAACTACACACAAGGCTAGTTCATGCATGGCATGACACGGGCTAATTCTAGCATAGGTTTCAAGCAGAGGTCAAGCTGTGAAATGGACGAGAAAGTCACATGTACTGCTAGCTGGGTAATAACTCGCTTCAGTCTGTGCATGAGAGTTGTGATGTGTATAGCTAGCTAGCTAACGTTACTACCTAAGGCAGTGGTTCACAACCAGGGGTACTTGAGGGCTCATAGGAGGTACTTGAGAAAACTCATGAGACCATAGGCTTACTACAGTAAAATGCATATGAGGGGGTAGGCTACCTCAGGGGTACCCAGGGCAGAGCAAAATTCAGTTGGAGGTACAAGAACCGAAAAGGCTTGGGAACCACTGACCTAAGGCATTAGAGCAGTGTTACATGCCTGACAAGTCACACTCACGCTTCTTAATTTGGAAGCTGGATTCTAGAGAACATCAGTAACGTTAGTAAGCTAACTAGTTAATTTGGCTAGCTTGGTAGCTAGCAATATTATGGTAGTTAGGTGAACAACTGACACCAGAGTTAGAAAAACCATAATGCTAGCAAAACTAGCTAAATAGTTAGCAAATACGCTCATAATCGCTAGCTAGCAAGCTAACGTTAGCGTCACCGATTAAGCTAACATTAGTTCTCTATTCGATCCTCAAATAATTTACTTAGCTAGCTAAGTGAATGGTTCTAGTGATATTCATACCAACTAAGCACAGCTAGCTATTCAAATATGTATATTTAAGAGGGAAACGCAAGCCATTTCCTTAGCAGCTTAGCTAGACACGGACTGGTGGCATTCTGTCCTTGGGTTGGGCTAAGGCCTATTCCCCGGTAGCTAACGTTATGGCCTTGAAAAAAAGCTTTGCCGAACCCAACCATTCGGTACACGTGGACATTTAATTGGTACTTCTCTCCTACCTGACTTAGCGCAGACAGAGAGCGCCCAAGTGTCCTGCAAAGACATCGGGAATGCGATAACATAGCGTCAACAGCGGTGGCAAACCGACTAAGGAAGCAGTACGGAAGTTCAGAACACCTGGGATAGTAGTAGGGGCGGTACCGTGGGTTACGGCTAGAAGGGATCCACCTTTTGTCAAATAAACGTCAGATTTTATTTTTCGTGGCAGCAGATTAGGAGCATTTACGCAGTGTGTTAAGAGAATTGACGTGGCAGTTTAGGATCATTAGGTTAGGGTTAGATAAAACTGTCTATTTTTTACGTTTATTTGACAAAAGATGGATCTCATCTAGCTATGACTGCTGCCGACAGGAAAAAACGAGGGACAAACCAATGTCGTTTTTATGACAGGGGAGGTAGCTCATACCAAATAAATGATGTACAACTACAGACAGTCCAGAAGTTTAGGCTGCCTTTTGTTATTTTAAATATTTAACACAACTTTAAATACGGTTTTAATTGCTTTAGAGGCTTATTAATTCAATCGTCTTGGGGTTTTATGTGACCAATGTGTGAAAAGAAAATGCGTGTGTGTAAAATGGTGGTGGGGGAACAAAAATAAGAACCTCACATACTTTCTACACGCAAAATTGACATAAAATTTTCCAAGAAATGTCGGATATTTTTTGTCTTTCATCCAGTTCCCACAGAGGCAGTAATGGTACGTGCTAATTTCTATGACGTTGATTTAATTATAGTGTGCCACGCCCCCTCCTCATGTGGATTGATTGTGGATGAAATACAGTAACCCTATTTATAATAACCCTTCTCCCCTGTGGCACGCATCATTCCAGCTCCCGTCTCTGGACAGCTACTGGACTTCTACATTCACTCAGAACAACTGGTAGGCAGTCATCTTTTTGTTGCCGGTGTTTTGTGGGGTCTTTGGAAGTAGATACGTGAAAAGTAGGCACTAGGCTGCAACAAAAATCGTCTCAACATAGAGTATGCTAATTTAAAGTAACTATGCAGATATTCATGTTCTTTTTATTCAAATAAAATAGTGTGATTGGATTTGATCAAATTAATAACAGATATTCTCATTTGGGTCTTAACTTGTCTGCTGCTGCTTTGATATATGGAGCATTTATATATATATATATATAAAAATGCTCCATATATCAAAGCAGCAGCAGACAAGTTAAGTATATAATATATATAAAAAAAGAAAAGGCTAGTGCCAGTCATTTCAGTTTACAGTTTTCTTTAAAAATGTGATTTGAATTGTGCTTCTACAGGATGCATATTTGCATAATTCTAGCATTGACATTACCTTAACAATCTTTTTGAGGTAAAATGTGAGTAATATTGTTTGCTTCTGCATCATTGCTGCACACTATGAATACATACAAATATTGTTGTCTAGTAGATGACTTCACAAAATGTCTAACTTTCAAACTGCCAGTAAAATACAGTGTTTTATATTTATTACCAATGCCAAAATTATAGTTTTAATCACAAATACACTATGAGTTAATCTGTTAAATATAGTTTTGTTCTGTAATTAAAATTATATGTTGTTTTTCTGGGGAAAATAACTTTACATTTTGCAGTATTGATGATTTTCCACAAACAATATTGTTATCCTTTAAAGATTTTATTACAACAGTTTCTAATGTTAAATGCTTTCTAAAGACCTGTTTTTCCTATAAACTATATTTGTGGTTTATGTATGTTTATTTTGCATGAAGCATGGAGCCAAGCCTTTTGGACCACAGCATGAATCATTACTCCAGCAGCACCTACCCAGAGGACAGGACAGAGAATCCTCCCTCCTTTCTACACAACGACACATACAACTCCTCCTCCCCTCAGTCCTCCTCTCAGTCAAGTGGTGGATCCCTTATGTCTACGCTCCTACAGACAACCATAGAGAGTAAAAGAACCCTGCAGGAGAGCACCACTGCATACTACCCCCCAGACGCTCCCATGTCCAGCTCTGCCGCCACGAATCTTAACCAGGTGGACCACCACAGCAGCAGTACCACCATGGCACCTCTGTCTCCAGCCAGCCAGGCATCCACCGGGGCCAGTCCCACTAGATTCAGACTCAATGAGCCCGGGTTGACCCAGGACTGGATGCTGGTTGACAGACACCGGGCGAAGCGTGCCAGAGTGGAGAACATCATCAGAGGCATGGCAGGCTCTCCTCTCAGTGTTTATTTCACAGGTGAAGGGTTTGGTGAAGGGGAGACCACTCCAACCAGTCACCTTCAGAGTGAGACGTTGGAAAACAAGAGGAAACAGAGGGTGCCACAGCACCAGGACGTCCCCAGGACGGGGGGCGTTAGCAGGAAGAGTACGGACGAGGGACATACACTGAGGAAGCAGCTTCAGACCATGCAGACGCTCCTGGGTCAACTCCAGGCCAGGTTCATCCAGGTCTACGAGAATCAATCTGAAGAGGAGGACCACCATAGTACTTGGAACAAAGAATATGTGGAGACAAAGACATCTCCTGGTGAGGTGTTCTTGGACCCTTACAGTGAGTTTAACAATAAGACGCCTTTAGATAAAGGTCACCTGGGATGGATGAATAACAAGCAAACTGACTACCTCCACTCAAACCCAGACAACGAAGACAAACTCCTAGCAGATATTCTCAAGTATGAACTCTCCAGAGCTGTAAACTCGAGCGTTGACTCAATTTTCAAAAACACATCACATACTTTCGTCAAGTCACCACAGCTACACGTCGAGGATGGTGGAATGGTGGAAACAGACGATGAGACCGTGTTCCTCAGCTCTCGCGAGCCAGCGTCAACGTCCACCCATGTAGACAGCATGTCACGACTCCCCTCATGTTCCGAGAGTGGTATGGCCCAACAACTACCAGAGATTCAAACCGAGGCTCTATCTCTGGTTGTTCAAAAGCCTGCTTCAATGACTCGCCCATGTTCTCTAAACCTAACAGTGAAAAGGCCTCTCCATTTCCACCAGCCTCCATTCCTATACAACCACCCCACTGCTCTACAGGAAAACCACCAAGTACTGGACAACCTGAAACACAACAGCTCCCATCACGATACCTTCGGAGGGCTCCAGTGTAGACCCAGTACCATGGGTCTGTCTACCCCAGAGATAGTTGACTTACCGTGGGATCCGGTCGTAGTGAGGTCCAAGGGGACCTCCAGGCCATCCGGGAGTCCTCAGGCTCACCAACCCATGGCCACGGGGCATCATGTGCTTCTGGACAGTCTCGGTCTCCCTCACATCAAGATGGACTGTGGTAGCTTTCAGAGTATGGTGAAAAGGACCTCGTATGTGCTGAATGTATCCTTTTCAAAAGTGTTCTATTCTTTATTTTTTTATTGAAGGTGTTTTTCCACTTTATTCAGACCGTAAGGAAATGAGGTGGGGTGACAGGCAAGTGGGAGAAACCGTGTTTAACTATATAATACTACCATATACTTTACACTGAGGGAAGTCAGTGAATCTGTGATGTTATAGTTGAGTCAGTGAAATCAGTAATTTATTAACCATCATTTTACAGGGTCAGATGCCTGAAAACATATAGTCTCTTTTACAGTAATAACCTGGGGGAAGAGTTACAGGGGGAAGAGAGGGGATGAATGAGATTATTGGAAGCTGGGAATGATTAGGTGGTCATGATGGTATGAAGGCCAGATTGTGTATTTAGCCAGGACACCGGGGTTAACACCCCTACTCTTACCATAAGGGATGAATCAACATTTACAGAATGGTTACATGGAGGAAAATGGAGAGGGTCATGCTTTTTCAATTTCAGTCAAGGGGAGGGTCTAGTCTTTCTAAATGTAGTCTAGTGGAGGGTTTAGCCTATAGGCTAGTTAGAGTGGTCTCAATCACATGATCCCTAGCCTATAGGCTAGTTAGAGTGGTCTCAATCACATGATCCCTAGCCTATAGGCTAGTTAGAGTGGTCTCAATCACACGATCCCTAGCCTATAGGCTAGTTAGAGTAGTCTCAATCACACGATCCTTAGCCTATAGGCTAGTTAATGTGGTCTCAATCACATGATCCTTAGCCTATAGGCTAGTTAATGTGGTCTCAATCACATGATCCTTAGCCTATAGGCTAGTTAGAGATGTGTTTTTATGCAGCTTAACCAGTGGCTGTGCTGTGTAGGGCTACGGTAGCAGTTCAGGAGGAGAGTCAAAGGCATCTGCCTGAAAATAATGTTTGATGACTTGCCTAGTTAAATAAAGGTTAAATTAAATAAGAAGATATATATATATATATATAACAGTGTTTTGGTCCGTGATGCTTTATGCTATAAACAAGCTGTAAAATACCTGGGAAATCTTGACTACGATGCAAATGGAGATATCATTGTTTCATTTCTTTGACATTCACAGGCTGAGCTACAACCTTCTATAGCCAAGAAGACAAAAAATGTACTTTGCTTGGGAAGAAATCTAATTCTGTCACAATCAATTGATTAAGCGATTCACTTTCTGTACAAAAGAAGATGTTTAAACTCAGACAGCTTTAAGGAAAACACATGTGACCTTCTCTTGTTGGGTTAAACCACAGAAGAAGAGTAGCCAGCAGTTAAAGCTGCGTCATGAGATCTACTCTGTCTGGGGTGGAAAGGTAGGTCCTAATCTGTCTGAGGTGGAAAGGTAGGTCTACTCTGTCTGGGGTGGAAAGGTAGGCCCTACTCTGTCTGGGGTGGAAAGGTAGGCCCTACTCTGTCTGGGGTGGAAAGGTAGGTCTACTCTGTCTGGGGTGGAAAGGTAGGTCCTACTCTGTCTGGGGTGGAAAGGTAGGTCCTACTCTGTCTGGGGTGGAAAGGTAGGTCCTACTCTGTCTGGTGTGGAAAGGTAGGTCCTACTCTGTCTGGGGTGGAAAGGTAGGTCCTACTCTGTCTGGGGTGGAAAGGTAGGTCCTACTCTGTCTGGGGTGGAAAGGTAGGTCCTACTCTGTCTGGGGTGGAAAGGTAGGTCCTACTCTGTCTGGGGTGGAAAGGTAGGTCCTACTCTGTCTGGGGTGGAAAGGTAGGTCCTACTCTGTCTGGGGTGGAAAGGTAGGTCCTACTCTGTCTGGTGTGGAAAGGTAGGTCCTACTCTGTCTGGTGTGGAAAGGTAGGTCCTACTCTGTCTGAGGTGGAAAGGTAGGTCTACTCTGTCTGGGGTGGAAAGGTAGGTCTACTCTGTCTGGGGTGGAAAGGTAGGTCCTACTCTGTCTGGGGTGGAAAGGTAGGTCCTACTCTGTCTGGGGTGGAAAGGTAGGACTACTCTGTCTGGGGTGGAAAGGTAGGACTACTCTGTCTGGGGTGGAAAGGTAGGTCTACTCTGTCTGGGGTGGAAAGGTAGGCCTACTCTGTCTGGGGTGTAAAGGTAGGTCTACTCTGTCTGGGGTGGAAAGGTAGGCCCTACTCTGTCTGGGGTGGAAAGGTAGGTCTACTCTGTCTGGGGTGGAAAGGTAGGTCCTACTCTGTCTGGGGTGGAAAGGTAGGTCCTACTCTGTCTGGGGTGGAAAGGTCTACTCTGTCTGGGGTGGAAAGGTAGGTCTACTCTGTCTGGGGTGGAAAGGTAGGACTACTCTGTCTGGGGTGGAAAGGTAGGTCCTACTCTGTCTAGGGTGGAAAGGTAGGTCCTACTCTGTCTGGGGTGGAAAGGTAGGTCTACTCTGTCTGGGGTGGAAAGGTAGGTCCTACTCTGTCTGGGGTGGAAAGGTAGGTCCTACTCTGTCTGGGGTGGAAAGGTAGGTCCTACTCTGTCTGGTGTGGAAAGGTAGGCCCTACTCTGTCTGGGGTGGAAAGGTAGGTCTACTCTGTCTGGGGTGGAAAGGTAGGTCCTACTCTGTCTGGGGTGGAAAGGTAGGTCCTACTCTGTCTGGGGTGGAAAGGTAGGTCCTACTCTGTCTGGGGTGGAAAGGTAGGTCCTACTCTGTCTGGTGTGGAAAGGTAGGTCCTACTCTGTCTGGGGTGGAAAGGTAGGTCCTACTCTGTCTGGGGTGGAAAGGTAGGTCCTACTCTGTCTGGGGTGGAAAGGTAGGTCCTACTCTGTCTGGGGTGGAAAGGTAGGTCCTACTCTGTCTGGGGTGGAAAGGTAGGTCCTACTCTGTCTGGGGTGGAAAGGTAGGTCCTACTCTGTCTGGGGTGGAAAGGTAGGTCCTACTCTGTCTGGGGTGGAAAGGTAGGTCCTACTCTGTCTGGTGTGGAAAGGTAGGTCCTACTCTGTCTGGGGTGGAAAGGTAGGTCCTACTCTGTCTGGGGTGGAAAGGTAGGTCCTACTCTGTCTGGGGTGGAAAGGTAGGTCCTACTCTGTCTGGGGTGGAAAGGTAGGTCCTACTCTGTCTGGGGTGGAAAGGTAGGTCCTACTCTGTCTGGGGTGGAAAGGTAGGTCCTACTCTGTCTGGTGTGGAAAGGTAGGTCCTACTCTGTCTGGTGTGGAAAGGTAGGTCTACTCTGTCTGGGGTGGAAAGGTAGGTCTACTCTGTCTGGGGTGGAAAGGTAGGACTACTCTGTCTGGGGTGGAAAGGTAGGACTACTCTGTCTGGGGTGGAAAGGTAGGTCCTACTCTGTCTGGGTGGAAAGGTAGGTCCTACTCTGTCTGGGGTGGAAAGGTAGGTCCTACTCTGTCTGGGGTGGAAAGGTAGGTCTACTCTGTCTGGGGTGGAAAGGTAGGCCTACTCTGTCTGGGGTGGAAAGGTAGGCCTACTCTGTCTGGGGTGGAAAGGTAGGTCCTACTCTGTCTGGGGTGGAAAGGTAGGTCCTACTCTGTCTGGGGTGGAAAGGTAGGACTACTCTGTCTGGGGTGGAAAGGTAGGCCTAACTTTTGAAAGTACCATGCTCAGATTTCTAATGACATCTCAGATGTAATTATTTGCAAACAGGGACAGTTTCATTGCAAACAACACACACTGATTTTACATTGGAGCAATATGAAACGGTGAAAACATAGGCCTACTCTGTCCATCTCCCTGTCATTTGTGTGGTATTAACAATATTCTGCTAATATGTAAATCAAATCAAAGTATATTTTTGTCACGTGTGCTGAATACAACAGGTGTAGGTAGACCTTACAGTGAAATGCTTACTTACAGACTCTAACCAATAGTGCAAAAAAGGTATTAGGTGAACAATAGGTAGGTAAAGAAATAAAACAACAGTAAAAAGACAGGCTACATACAGTAGAGAGGCTATAAAAGTAGCGAGGCTACATACAGACACTGGTTAGTCAGGCTGATTGAGGTAGTATGTACATGTAGATATGGTTAAAGTGACCATGCATATATGATGAACAGAGAGTAGCAGTAGCGTAAAAAGAGGGGTTGGGGGGGAGGGCACACAATGCAAATAGTCCGGGTAGCCATTTGATTACCTGTTCAGGAGTCTTATGGCTTGGGGGTAAAAACTGTTGAGAAGCCTTTTTGTCCTAGACTTGGCACTCCAGACCGCTTGCCATGCGGTAGAAGAGAGAACAGTCTATGTCTGGGTTGGCTGGGGTCTTTGACAGTTTTTAGGGCCTTCCTCTGACACCGCCTGGTGTAGAGGTCCTGGATGGCAGGCAGCTTAGCCCCAGTGATGTACTGGGCCGTACGCACTACCCTCTGTAGTGCCTTGCGGTCAGAGGCCGAGCAGTTGCCATACCAGGCAGTGATGCAACCAGTTAGGATGCTCTCGATGTTGCAGCTGTAGAACCTTTTGAGCATCTCAGGACCCATGCCAAATCTTTTTAGTTTCCTGAGGGGGAATAGGCTTTGTCATGCCCTCTTCACAACTGTCTTGGTGTGTTTGGACCATTCTAGTTTGTTGTTGATGTGGCCACCAAGGAACTTGAAGCTCTCAACCTGCTCCACTACAGCCCTGTCGATGAGAATGGAGGCGTGCTCGGTCCTCCTTTTCCTGTAGTCCACAATAATCTCCTTAGTCTTGGTTACGTTGAGGGATAGGTTGTTATTCTGGCACCACCCGGCCAGGTCTCTGACTTCCTCCCTATTGGCTGTCTCGTCGTTGTTGGTGATCAGGCCTACCACTGTTGTGTCATCTGCAAACTTAATGATGGTGTTGGAGTCATGCCTGGCCATGCAGTCTTGGGTGAACAGGGAGTATGGAGAATGCCGGGTGTTTGGAGAATGTCTTGTGCGTCTTGTTTGTTGAAGAAAAAATCTTAGTCTAATCCGAGGTGAGTGATCGCTGACCTGATATCCAGAAGCTCTTTTTTTGCCGTAAGATACGTTGGCAGAAATATTATGTACAAAATAAGTTACAAATAATGTGAAAACCCCCACATAATAGCACAAATGGTTGGGTGCCCGTAAAACTGCTGTCATTTCTTCCGGCGCCATTTTGTAAAATGACTATCATGAAATGTTTTATAAAAGGTAAAACAAATTTGGACCTGCAAATACGATGATAGATTCATTCTTTTAGATTCATGCAATGCTTTTTACTATGAAAGGAGATCTTTCCACCCCTGCTCTTGTCCACGGTGGTCTGTGAACCCACGACCTTCTGGCCCGCAGCCCGGTGTGCTATCAACATTCCTGTGTTGCCATGTAATGCTGACAGGAAGAAGAACAGTTTCTAAAACTGCATATCTAAGGCTCTGGTCTGTCAAAGAGGTGAGGGTAAAGGGTAGACATGTTCTCTGCTATCCAAATGATATATATATTTTTTTAAGTGACCCCCCCTATAACAATTAAAACAGTCATGGAGGGTTTAGGTCAAATATATTTTGCTGAAAGGAAGGCCATTCATTTTCATTTCACGTACAGTGGGGAGAACAAGTATTTGATACACTGCCGATTTTGCAGGTTTTCCTACTTACAAAGCATGTAGAGGTCTGTCATTTTTATCATAGGTACACTTCAACTGTGAGAGACGGAATCTAAAACAAAAATCCAGAAAATTACATTGTATGATTTTTAAGTAATTAATTTGCATTTTATTGCATGACATAAGTATTTGATCACCTACCAACCAGTAAGAATTCCGGCTCTCACAGACCTGTTAGTTTTTCTTTAAGAAGCCCTCCTGTTCTCCACTCATTACCTGTATTAACTGCAACTGTTTGAACTCGTTACCTGTATAAAAGACACCTGTCCACACACTCAATCAAACAGACTCCAACCTCTCCACAATGGCCAAGACCAGAGAGCTGTGTAAGGACATCAGGGATAAATTGTAGACCTGTACAAGGCTGGGATGGGCTACAGGACAATAGGCAAGCAGCTTGGTGAGAAGGCAACAACTGTTGGCACAATTATTAGAAAATGGAAGAAGTTCAAGATGACGGTCAATCACCCTCGGTCTGGGGCTCCATGCAAGATCTCACCTCGTGGGGCATCAATGATCATGAGGAATGTGAGGGATCAGCCCAGAACTACACGGCAGGACCTGGTCAATGACCTGAAGAGAGCTGGGACCACAGTCTCAAAGAAAACCATTAGTAACACACTACGCCGTCATGGATTAAAATCCTGCAGCGCACGCAAGGTCCCCCTGCTCAAGCCAGCGCATGTCCAGGCCCGTCTGAAGTTTGCCAATGACCATCTGGATGATCCAGAGGAGGAATGGGAGAAGGTCATGTGGTCTGATGAGACAAAAATAGAGCTTTTTGGTCTAAACTCCACTCGCCGTGTTTGGAGGAAGAAGAAGGATGAGTACAACCCCAAGAACACCATCCCAACCGTGAAGCATGGAGGTGGAAACATCATTCTTTGGGGATGCTTTTCTGCAAAGGGGACAGGACGACTGCACCGTATTGAGGGGAGGATGGATGGGGCCATGTATCGCGAGATCTTGACCAACAACCTCCTTCCCTCAGTAAGAGCATTGAAGATGGGTCGTGGCTGGGTCTTCCAACATGACAACGACCCGAAACACACAGCCAGGGCAACTAAGGAGTGGCTCCGTAAGAAGCATCTCAAGGTCCTGGAGTGGCCTAGCCAGTCTCCAGACCTGAACCCAATAGAAAATCTTTGGAGGGAGCCGAAAGTCCGTATTGCCCAGCGACAGCCCCGAAACCTGAAGGATCTGGAGAAGGTCTGTATGGAGGAGTGGGCCAAAATCCCTGCTGCAGTGTGTGCAAACCTGGTCAAGAACTACAGGAAACGTATGATCTCTGTAATTGCAAACTAAGGTTTCTGTACCAAATATTAAGTTCTGCTTTTCTGATGTATCAAATACTTATGTCATGCAATAAAATGCAAATTAATTACTTAAAAATCATACAATGTGATTTTCTGGATTTTTGTTTTAGATTCCTTCTCTCAGAGTTGAAGTGTACCTATGATAAAAATTACAGACCTCTACATGCTTTGTAAGTAGGAAAACCTGCAAAATCGGCAGTGTATCAAATACTTGTTCTCCCCACTGTAGGTCCGTTCACTCCCTAATTGCAATGGGACCTGTAGTGACCACAGAGAGTCAGGACAGCCGTTTTAACGTCCCATCCGAAAGACGGCACCCTACACAGGGCAATGTCCCCCGCACTGCCCTGTGGTATTGGGATGTCCTTATAGACCAGAGGGAACAGTAACCCCCTACTGGACCTCCAACACCACTTACAGCAACACCTGGTCTCCCATCCAGGGACCAACCTAGTGGGATGCAGGGTGGAATGCTGCTGGCATAGAATATTAGTTATAGTCAGTAATATTAGAGTTATAGTCAGTAATATTAGAGTTATAGTCAGTAATATTAGAGTTATAGTCAGTAATATTAGAGTTATAGTCAGTAATATTAGAGTTATAGTCAGTAATATTAGAGTTAGTCAGTAATATTAGTTAGTCAGTAATATTAGAGTTATAGTCAGTAATATTAGAGTTATAGTCAGTAATATTAGAGTTATAGTCAGTAATATTAGAGTTATAGTCAGTAATATTAGAGTTATAGTCAGTAATATTAGAGTTATAGTCAGTAATATTAGAGTTATAGTCAGTAATATTAGAGTTAGTCAGTAATATTAGTTAGTCAGTAATATTAGTTAGTCAGTAATATTAGAGTTATAGTCAGTAATATTAGAGTTATAGTCAGTAATATTAGAGTTATAGTCAGTAATATCAGAGTTATAGTCAGTAATATTAGAGTTATAGTCAGTAATATTAGTTAGTCAGTGAATTAGTAAAATCAGTGTTATATGTTGTGGTCATGAACTGTGTTTTTTTAAATGCATGGCATTTCCACCCAAGAGATTCTTTGGTAGGCTTTCTTTAGTGAGGCATCTGGCTTCTGATATAGTACAACTCATATCAATAATACCGTGTCTAAGAAAGCTTCTTGCCTGTCTTTGAGGTTTAGCGAAGTGTCTCATAATAATAACCTTCCTCTGCCCACAAGGATAATCCATAAACAAATATCCAATGTTCTTCTTCTCTTTCCAGGAGAACAATATCTATGAGGCATTAGGAGCCGTAGGATGCATTTCAAGGAGAATTTGCCCTTTTGATCTTGTGATCTCTACTCCTAAGGAAATTGCCTCTACTATCTGAGTGTAGTCTAATGATTGCAGAACAGAGGAAAAACATTGATGTAAAAGAATAGCTGTCTTAAGAATTGTCAGGATTCAGGAACCCGAAAGCTTGTTTTCAAAGGAAGTCTATGCTTCGGGTATAATGAAGTGTAGCAATATAGTGAAAACCTATTTTGTGATGAAAACAATCAAAAGGGTACAGGACATGATTCACTCTAGGAATACAATATATATTTCATCCATTCATATTCTGATGTATGCATGGTTCGAGTACATTGTGTTAGCTACATAACCTGACATGGTCTGAGCACACAGCACCTGAATGTGTTAGCTTCATCCCCCCCCCCATTTTTTAATTGAACCTTTATTTAACAAGGCAAGCCAGTTAAGAACAAATTCTTATTTACAATGACGGCCTACCCCGGACGACGCTGGGCCAATTGTGCGCCGCCCTATGGGACTCCCAATCACGGCCGGATGTGATGCAGCCTGGATTTGAACCAGGGACTCTTGCACTGAGATGCAGTGCCTTAGACCGCTGTGCCTTAGACCACTGTGCAAGTCGGGAGCCCCAAATTCATAATCTGCCGTGTAGGAGGGTCGGTCCACACAGCACCTGAATGTGTTAAGCTCCATAACCTGACATGTAGGAGGGTCTGACCACACAGCACCTGAATGTGTTAAGCTCCATAACCTGATCTGTAGGAAGGTCTGACCACACAGCACCTAAAGAAAGCCAAGCTGATGTTCTTCTACACTCGCTACCCTAGTTCCAACGTACTCAAAACCTTTTTCTCCGATGTCCAGGTATTTTTTTTAAAGTATCTTGTTAATGAATGACCTATCCTATGGCGTGTTCTACTGGTAGAGTGAATGCCTGAATGGGCAAACCAATGTTGAGATAAAAATCCCCTCATTGAAAACAATCACTGAACACATAACTGTGGGCAATTTGCTTTTATTCAAATAGTTCATACATGATTTATTGACAAAGACAGTCGAAACAGTGGGATGACCAACACACACAAACACACACCCACCAACTAAATAAAACGCTACAAAATGAAATAACAAAAAAGCATCACTAACTCAGAATGTACTTACCCAAACTGTTTTGTGTCTTTGTGTCCCCGTACAGCTCACTCGCTGCATCACGTCCCAGCTGATTAAATGGTTCAGCAACTTCAGAGAGTTCTACTATATTCAGATGGAGAAGTTTGCCCGTCAGGCCCGAGTGGAAGGGGTTAACAGTGTGAAGGATGTAGCAGTGAGGAGAGACTCAGAGCTCTTCAGAGCCCTCAACATGCACTACAACAAGGCCAATGACTTTCAGGTAGGCTAAAAACATCTCGTTGTGTATTCAAATAGAATCTCGCTCGTGTCGTCATTTAGCCTCACGTGACCATCCTGATGTAGCGAGTTTACATTCTGTTTTGCTAAGTGGATTTACACCGATTTAAAAAAAGAAAGAAAAGCGGAACAGAATGTAAGATCAGGATGGTCGTAAGAGGCTAGTATTCATTGTGCTGCTCATGTCTTCACCTCTCTAATGTATTTATAGAATGCATATCTTCACCAATAAATACATTTTAAGTTTGCTCAGGTGGATCAGACAGTCAATCTGATCAAAGTATAAAATGGTATGCATAATGCATTGTTTATGGGTGGTTGGCATGTACAACAGGTATGTTAGTGGAAGTCTGCCAGTACAACAGGTATGTTAGTGGAAGTCTGCCAGTACAACAGGTATGTTAGTGGAAGTCTGCCAGTACAACAGGTATGTTAGTGGAAGTCTGCCAGTACAACAGGTATGTTAGTGGAAGTCTGCCAGTACAACAGGTATGTTAGTGGAAGTCTGCCAGTACAACAGGTATGTTAGTGGAAGTCTGCCAGTACAACAGGTATGTTAATGGAAGTCTGCCAGTAAAACAGGTATGTTAGTGGAAGTCTGCCAGTACAACAGGTATGTTAGTGGAAGTCTGCCAGTACAACAGGTATGTTAGTAGAAGTCTGCCAGTACAACAGGTATGTTAGTAGAAGTCTGCCAGTACAACAGGTATGTTAGTGGAAGTCTGCCAGTACAACAGGTATGTTAGTGGAAGTCTGCCAGTACAACAGGTATGTTAGTGGAAGTCTGCCAGTACAACAGGTATGTTAGTAGAAGTCTGCCAGTACAACAGGTATGTTAGTAGAAGTCTGCCAGTACAACAGGTATGTTAGTAGAAGTCTGCCAGTACAACAGGTATGTTAGTGGAAGTCTGCCAGTACAACAGGTATGTTAGTGGAAGTCTGCCAGTACAACAGGTATGTTAGTGGAAGTCTGCCAGTACAACAGGTATGTTAGTGGAAGTCTGCCAGTACAACAGGTATGTTAGTAGAAGTCTGCCAGTACAACAGGTATGTTAGTGGAAGTCTGCCAGTACAACAGGTATGTTAGTGGAAGTCTGCCAGTACAACAGGTATGTTAGTAGAAGTCTGCCAGTACAACAGGTATGTTAGTGGAAGTCTGCCAGTACAACAGGTATGTTAGTGGAAGTCTGCCAGTACAACAGGTATGTTAGTGGAAGTCTGCCAGTACAACAGGTATGTTAGTGGAAGTCTGCCAGTACAACAGGCATGTTAGTAGAAGTCTGCCAGCACAACAGGCATGTTAGTGGAAGTCTGCCAGTACAACAGGTATGTTAGTGGAAGTCTGCCAGTACAACAGGTATGTTAGTAGAAGTCTGCCAGTACAACAGGTATGTTAGTGGAAGTCTGCCAGTACAACAGGTATGTTAGTGGAAGTCTGCCAGTACAACAGGTATGTTAGTGGAAGTCTGCCAGTACAACAGGTATGTTAGTGGAAGTCTGCCAGTACAACAGGTATGTTAGTGGAAGTCTGCCAGTACAACAGGTATGTTAGTGGAAGTCTGCCAGTACAACAGGTATGTTAGTAGAAGTCTGCCAGTACAACAGGTATGTTAGTGGAAGTCTGCCAGTACAACAGGTATGTTAGTGGAAGTCTGCCAGTACAACAGGTATGTTAGTAGAAGTCTGCCAGTACAACAGGTATGTTAGTGGAAGTCTGCCAGTACAACAGGTATGTTAGTGGAAGTCTGCCAGTACAACAGGTATGTTAGTGGAAGTCTGCCAGTACAACAGGTATGTTAGTGGAAGTCTGCCAGTACAACAGGTATGTTAGTAGAAGTCTGCCAGTACAACAGGTATGTTAGTGGAAGTCTGCCAGTACAACAGATACACGGCACTATATGGACAGATCTTCAAATTAGTGGATTCGGTTATTTCAGCCATACCCGTTGCTGACAGGTGTATACAATCGAACACACAGCCATGCAATCTCCATAGACAAACATTGGCAGTAGAATGGCCTTACTGAAGAGCTCAGTGACATTCAATGTGGCACCGTCATAGGATGTCACCTTTCTAACAAATCAGATTGTCAAATTTCGGCCCTGCTAGAGCTTCCTCGGTCAACTGTAAGTGCTGTTATAGTGAAGTTGAAACGTCTAGGAGCAACAACGGCTCAGCCGCAAAGTGGTAGGCCACCAAAGCTCACAGAAAGGGACCGCCAAGTGCTGAAGCGCGTAAAAATCGTCTGTCCTCGGTTGCAACACTCACTGAGTTCCAAACTGCCTCTGGAAGCAACGTCATTACTAGAACGGTTTGTCGGGAGCTTCATGAAATGGGTTTCCATGGCCGAGCAGCTGCACACAAGCCTAAGATCACCATGTGCAATGCCAACCGTCGGCTGGAGTGGTGTAAAGCTCGTTGCCATTGGACTCTGGAACAGTGGAAATAGATTATGTGGAGTGATGAATCACACTTCACCATCTGGCAGTCTGACGGTCAAATCTGGGTTTGGTGGATGCCAGGAGAACGTTACCTGCACGAATGCATAGTGCCAACTGTAATGTTTGGTGGAGGAGGAACAATGGTCTGGGGCTGTTTTTTATGGTTCAGGCCCCTTAGTTCCAGTGAAGGTAAATCTTAACACTACCGAATACAATGACATTCTAGATGATTCTGTGCTTCCAACTTTATGGGAACAGTTTGAGGAAGGCCCTTTCCTGTTTCAGCATGACAATTCCCCCATGTACAAAGCGAGGTCCATATAGAAATGGTTTGTCAACATCGGTGTGGAAGAACTTGACTAGCCTGCAAAGAGCCCTGACCTCAAGCTCGTCCAACACCTTTGGGATGAATTGGAACGCTGAACGCCAGGCCTAATCGCCCAACCACAGTCCCTGACCTCACCAATACTCTTGTGGCTGAATGGAAGCAAGTCTCCGCAGCAATGTTCCAACATCTAGTGCAAAGCCTTCCCAGAAGAGTGGAGGCTGTTATAGCAGCAACGGGGGGGGGGGGGGGGGGGGGGACCAACTCCATATTAATACCCATGATTTCGGAATGAGATGTTTGACAACCAGGTGTCCACATACTTTTGGTCATGTAGTGTACTGTATTTTAGTGGAAGTCCAAACACATAGATTTTTGTTTGAGCATTATATTTGTACACATCTATAAAGATCAATGCAGTATGGTGAGTTGGTGAATACACACAAATAAAAAATAAAAAACTTTTGTTTGTTTATAAAGATGCGTTATAAAAAGGTTTTGTTTTGAAAGTCACAAGCCAAAAACGGGGCCCCGAATCAAAATAGCCCCATAACATCAAAGATCCACCACCATACCTACATACAAAATACTACAGTTTACTATAGAATTATATTGTATTCTGTAGTATACTATTGTATACTATACTACTCTAGTATCCCTTGATCATGTAGTGCTTACTGTATAATTGTGTAGTATACTGTAATATGTTATACTCCAAACTGTAGTATACCTCGGTCATGTAGTACTTACTATAGCATTTGGTAGTATACTGTACGCCAAATTGTATCAATATGCTAATATTAATTTGCATATGCCCTGCCCATTCCCCTCCCCCATATCCCAATTTGTGCCCCACCCATGAGTAAGAAACCTGCATGCCAAGTATAGTCTATATATTGTGTTCCCTACAGGCTAGAGAAATTAGTAGAAGCTATGAACTGAGCTGGTCAGACTCCAGTCCAACTTATAGGTTTTGGACAATTTGCTCTTTAAATATTTGTCCAGTAGATTTCCTCAAGGACAAAGCCTTATAAAAACTAGAAAAGTAAGATAAAACAAAAATACCATGGTAAATACTACAGGCTACTGCAGTAATGTTCACATAAATACCATGGTGAATACTACAGGCTACTGCAGTAATGTTCACATAAATACCATGGTAAATACTACAGGCTACTGCAGTAATGTTCACATAAATACCATGGTGAATACTACAGGCTACTGCAGTAATGTTCACATAAATACCATGGTAAATACTACAGGCTACTGCAGTAATGTTCACATAAATACCATGGTGAATACTACAGGCTACTGCAGTAATGTTCGCAACAATACCATGGTGAATACTACAGGCTACTGCAGTAATGTTCACATAAATACTGCAGTAAATGTTCACAAAAATACTACAGTATATACTAGTCTACTGCAGTAGTTCACAAAAATACTACAGTGAATACTACATTATACTACAATCATATCAACAAAAACACCATAGAGTAAATACCACAGTATTCAGTGTAGTGTTTTTTGTGCAAACAAAAACAGTAGCACTTTTTTCCCCTATGGGTATTTTACAGTAGGCATGGGGTTCTTTTCTTCAAATGCATCATTCTTTCAACAACAAAACCAAACACTGATGTGCGTGGCCAAAGAGCTCTATTGTCATCTGACAATAACACCGGTTCCAATCCAAGTGCCAATGCCGTTTAGCGAACTCCAGGTATTTTTTATTTTTTTTTACATTTGTTGGATGATATTACACTAGAATGATGCAGAAAATAACCTAAAATTTGATGGTGTATCTTTTGAAGTTATGGGGCTATTTTGCTTCCAATGGTCCTGGGGCCTTTGTTAAGGTCAACAGCATCATGAACTTCACCCACTACCAGGATAATTTAGCCCAAAACCTGGTTGCCTCTGCTAGAAGACTGAAACTTGGCTGCAAGTGGATATTCCAGCAAGACAACAACCCCAAACACACATCAAAATTCACAAAGAAATGGTTAATTGACCACAAAAAAAAAATCACAATTTTGCACCGAAAACCGGTGGTTTGAATCCAAGAGGACAGTCCATAAGCGCAGAATATGAATATCAAGGGTCTGGATTCTGTATGGAGGAATGATGTCAGATCCTTTCCACTGTGTTCTAGAATCTCATAAAACATTGTAGAAAAATGCTCAGTGCCATTATCCTCACAAGGTGAGGTATTGAAAACAGGGGTACCAATATTCACCCACCCCATCTTTTAGATAATTTGTTGTAAATCTCTTTCTGTGCTAAAATATCACATTTTTTATTGTACAATCGCTCAGCATTTGTATTATTTATTTGCAATTTTTTGTTGTTGTAGTTGCTAATCTTTATCTCGGGTGCCAATAATTTTGGGCCTGATGTACAACGTTCGTTCAGAGGGGTAGAGTTGGAGAGTTCATTACTTTTGTTGTTGTTGCATATTCTGTCAGATGTCTTGCTTGCTAAAGCTGGTTGGAGACTAGAATACTTTTCATTAGTCCATCAACAAGAGACTGAAATGTTTATTCTGCTCTGTAAACCTTCAAACAAGCCTGCTGCCAGCCTGTTTACTTACCCCAAGCATTGTGATCTCCTCTCTCAGGCCACTGAGCACATGACACAACACGTCATTTAGAACAAGAGATGGTGCCAAAGATCCACAGAAAGGAATACATTTCCTGCTGAAGAAATATCCATTTATTTTGGCATAAAAAGCATGTATAACTTACCTTACCATCAACATGTCTGACAAAAGTGACAGAATTACATTGTATATCAGAAAATGTTCCAAATGCTACCCAGACGTCATCATACAGTCCTTGGTCTGTATAGGTTAGCGCTGTAATGTTGATCTCAGGGATGGTCAGTCATTGCATCTATAGCTCTGTCTATACATTTGCAAGTGGTTACATTTCTCGAGCCCCGTCATCTTTTTATCCAAAATGGTTGCGGCTTCGTTTGAATTGCAGATTGCCCTTTTGAAATCTAACCGATTGTGCCTTTTTATCCACAGGTCCCTGACAGGTTTCTTGAGGTGGCTGAGATCACACTACAGGAGTTTTACATAGCCATCACTCTGGCCAGAGACTCAGACCCATCATGGAAGAAAGTAATCTATAAGGTCATCTGTAAACTGGACAGTGACGTACCAGCTGAATTCAAAGCCCCCTTCACAACATAGAGCCAGACAGAGAGGAGTTTAACCCAGGATGATTGGCGCTGTATTAAAAAAAAAAAACTATTTCGCTGCATGTCCCACTGTACTTATGCATCCGTCAAAAAGCTCACCTCACAACATAGACCTCCACGATTCCTCTCCTCCTTTAAAAAAAAAATAATAAATATGAGGGAAGAGGAAACTTGTAAACAAATGCACGGGTAAGAAAAGACTCCTACAGTCAGAGAGGTGTGTTTAAATCCTTTATGTATAAATATTTCCCCTCATGGGACTTTCTTTGTGCCAGAGGCCTCTACTGAATATGTGTGTCACTATCAATGTTGACAGTTCTGGATAAAAGCATCTGCAAAATACTATAGTAACTGCAGTAGCCCTACAACTAAATACCATATTAACTGCAGTAGACCTACAACTAAATACCATATTAACTGCAGTAGACCTACAACTAAATACCATATTAACTGCAGTAGACCTACAGCTAAATAGCATATTAACTGCAGTAGCCCTACAGCTAAATAGCATATTAACTGCAGTCGACCTACAGCTAAATACCATATTAACTGCAGTAGCCCTACAGCTAAATAATATATTAACTGCATTAGCCCTACAGCTAAATACCATATTAACTGCAGTAGGCATACAGCTAAATACCATATTAACTGCAGTAGCCCTACAGCTAAAATACCATTGTAACTGCAGTAGCCCTACAGCTAAAATACCATTGTAACTGCAGTAGACCTACAGCTAAATAGCTTATTAACTGCAGTAGACCTACAGCTAAATAGCATATTAACTGCAGTCGACCTATAGCTAAATACCATATTAACTGCAGTAGACCTACAGCTAAATAGCATATTAACTGCAGTCGACCTACAGCTAAATACCATAGTAACTGCAGTCTGGTCTTCCGCAGCATGCCACAAACAGAAAGATCTGCCATGTGCGAGTGGCTGTAGTTGTGTGAATCTCTGGGCAAATTACATTTCTGTTCGACAGACATGTGAATCAAAATGAAATTGGCCTGTCGAGCAGACAGCCTTATCAACCAGTATGTCATTAAAACAGGCATAATGAATTGTACAATGTGTATTGTTTTGCTATATCAACACGATTAACAATACAAGAGGCCTTGGTTCATGTTTCTTTTTTAATACATACAATTGAAATAAGCATTTCGCAGGCATATTAAGTAGTTGCAGTATGTTGGGATTATTTGATTAGATAAATGTTCTCCAACTTTCAAGAGGACAGAAGGCAGACTGTGGCAAAGGAAAAGACACAGAGACAAAAAAAAGCCACAAGAACAATATTCTTTAATATTAAAGCACGTATGGTCTTAAGGAAACAAGTGAGCATTTTTTTCTTCTTCTTTCTACTCAAGACAATATTTTTTTTTGTAAAAACATAAATTGTTGCAATTGATGTGACATGTATACAGTCACGGCCAAAAGGTTTGAGAATGACACAAATATACATTTTCACAAAGTCTGCTGCCTCAGTTTGTATGATGGCAATTTGCATATACTCCAGAATGTTATGAAGAGTGGTCAGATGAATTGCAAAGTCCCTCTTTGCCATGCAAATGAACTTAATCCCCCAAAAACATTTCCACTGGATTTCAGCCCTGCCACAAAAGGACCAGCTGACATCATGTCAGTGATTCTCTCGTTAACACAGGTGTGAGTGTTGATGAGGACAAGGCTGGAGATCACTCTGTCATGCTGATTAAGTTCGAATAACAGACTGGAAGCTTCAAAAAGTGGGTGGTGCTTGGAATCATTGTTCTTCCTCTGTCAACCATGGTTACCTGCAAGGAAACACGTGCCGTCATCATTGCTTTGCACAAAAAGGGCTTCACAGGCAAGGATATTGCTGCCAGTAAGATTGTATCTAAATAAACCATTTATCAGATCATCAAGAACTTCAAGAAGAGCGGTTCAATTCTTGTGAAGAAGGCTTCAGGGCACCCAAGAAAGTCCAGCAAGCGTCAGGACCCTCTCCTAAAGTTGATTCAGCTGCGGGATCGGGGCACCACCAGTACAGAGCTTGCTCAGGAATGGCAGCAGGCAGGTGCGAGTGCATCTGCACGCACAATGAGGCAAAGACTTTTGGAGGATGGCCTGGGGTCAAGAAGGGCAGCAAAGAAGCCACTTCTCTCCAGGAAAAACATCAGGGACAGACTGATATTCTGCAAAGGGCACAGGGATTGGACAGCTGAGGACTGGGGTAAAGTCATTTTCTCTGATGAATCCCCTTTCCGATTGTTTGGGGCATCCGGAAAAAAGCTTGTCCGGAGAAGACAAGGTGAGCGCTACCATCAGTCCTGTGTCATGCCAACAGTAAAGCATCCTGAGACCATTCATGTGTGGGGTTGCTTTTCAGCCAAGGGAGTGGGCTCACTCACAATTTTGCCTAAGAACACAGCCATGAATAAAGAATGGTACCAACACATCCTCCGAGATTAACTTCTCCCAACCATCCAGGAACGGTTTGGTGACGAACAATGCCTTTTCCAGCATGATGGAGCACCTTGCCATAAGGCAAAAGTGATAACTAAGTGGCTCGGGGAACAAAGCATCGATATTTTGGGTCCATGGGCAGGAAACTCCCCAGACCGTAATCCCATTGAAAACTTGTGGTCAATCCTCAAGAGGCGGGTGGACAAACAAAAACCCACAAATTCTGACAAACTCCAAGTATTGATTATGCAAGAATGGGCTGCCATCAGTCAGGATGTGGCCCAGAAGTTAATTGACAGCATGCCAGGGCAGATTGCAGAGGTCTTGAAAAAGAAGGGTCCACACTGCAAATATTGACTCTTTGCATCAACTTCATGTAATTGTCAATAAAAGCCATTGACACCTTATGAAATGCTTGTAATTATACTTCAGTATTCCATAGTAACATCTGACAAAAATATCTGCAGACACTGAAGCAGTAAAATTTGTGGAAATTAATATTTGTGTCATTCTCAACTTTTGGCCACGACTGAAGAGTAACAATATAAAGAAAATACACTGTAGAAAAATCCCATTTCACTTCATACAGCTGAAACGAAAGACAGTTGAATGTCACAGAACAAAAAATATAAAAACGCAACATGTGAAGTGTTGGTCCCATGTTTCATGAGCTGAAATAAAAGATCCCAGAAATGCTCCAAACGCACAAAAATCTTATTTCTATAAGATGTTGTCCACACATTTGTTTACATCCCTGTTAGTGAGCATTTCTCCAAGATAATCCAGCTGGATCATTACACAGGTGCACCTTGTGCTGGGGACAATAAAATGCCACTCTAAAATGTGCAGTTGTCACAAAACATAATGCCACAGATGTCTCAAGTTGAGGGAGCGGGTAATTGGCATGTTGACTGCAGGAATGTCCACCAGAGCTGTTGTCAGATAATGTAATGTTCATTTCTCTACCATAAGCCACCTCCGTCATTTTAGATAGTTTATCAGTACGTCCACCTGGCCTCACAACATGTATGGTGTGTGGTTTGCTGATGTCAACGTTGTGAACAGAGTGCCCCATGGTGGTGGTGAGGTTACGGTATGAGCAGGCATAAGCTACGGACAATGAACACAATAATTTTATCGATGGCAATTTGAATGCAGAGAGATACCGTGACGAGATCCTGAGGTCCATTTTTTGAAGGTATCTGTGACCAACAGATGCATATCTGTATTCCCAGTCATGTGAAATCCATAGATCAGAGCCAAATTAATTAATTTCAATTGACTGATTTCCTCATATGAAACTGTAACTCAGTAAAAATCTTTGAAATTGTTGCATTTATATTTTTTGTTCAGTCTAAATATCCATTCGCTACTACATATTGATTGGTAGAAATGTGCTTTATTAGCTATTTCAGTATTAGAAACAATCTATAACTAACCACATTTTTAATTCAATATTACTCACCTTGACTCTGCTGAAAGTTCTAGTCATCGCCCAGGAAACGTCTCAGCTCCCATATCGGGCTATGCTAATTGAACAAGGTCTTCAACAGGTGTTCAGGTGATATCTTCATAGCCAGCGACATCTGTTGATTGTCACTCAAAGCAGATGCTTCAGAGGCATGTAAATCTAGGTCTTGTGTATCTTCAGTAAAATCGCCATCACACAGCAATAGGACAATAGCTATCGCTGGGGCAAAGAGATGTATAGAGATCGAAATGTTGTATTTGTCCCGTTACGGCGTCTGTGAGCACACGGGCCATCTCCATTTTAAAGTTGTACCTTTATCTTCTACTACTTCCTGTGAGTAGGTAAACAAACTGAAAGGGTGCATATTGCCATCTGGACTGTGTTGTTTGTTCCAGGTATAAAAGACAAGGTTGGTGACTGCCACCCACAGTTATGGAACATTTCCTCACAAGTATAATTATTTGGCTGATCCCTCCTGATGACCAGAATAAAAATTGTGTGATCCTTCCTTAACCCATAGGAAGTCCCACCCAGTTGACTACTTCAAAATGGTGAAAGTCCTCAATTAAAACGCCAAAATAGTGAAAGTCCTCAATGCATGCTAAAACAGTTTTTTTTGGAGCACTAGAGTATTAGAGCAGTTGTTTAAATTCAAAAAGGAAGTATGTCCGTCTATACAGTGAGACAAGGTGGCAGCACAGAGACAGCCCCTATGGTCTCTGGTCAAAAGTAGTGCACTAGAAAATGGGAATAGGGAGTCATTTGGGATGCAGACTTTGAGCTACAGTACAGAACATTTGATACAGTAACAACAACAACTATTCACAACTACAGGATACAGTGTATTCCTCTCAGATTGTCATAATTGACAATATTCCCTCAATAGGATCATATAACCACTGCCATGATAATCTCAGATTGACAGGTCAGAACACAGACAGTCTGGATATTATATCTTGTGTAGTCAGAATTAATTTCAGTCAATTAGCAATAGGAATAACAGTCATGTGACGAGAATACAGAAGTAGAAAGCCTCCTTGGTGGAGTTAGGGCCGGTAATGCTTGATATTGCTGAGGAGAGCCAGGCTAATAACCTGCCCAGCGACTGCGGTTGAAAATTAGCCGGTTGGCTAAAACCGTCACTTTTACTGAAACGTTGATTAATGTGCACTGTCCCTGTGTAAAAATAAACGAACCTCAACTGTGAAAAAGAGAGAGGTTGATGACCATTGATGGCTTAGTTTTCTTTTTGGCTCGATACCTATTAGGGCAGGGGTGTCAAACTCATTCCACGGAGGGCCTAGTGTCTGCAGGTTTTTGTTTTTTCCTTTCAATAAAGCCCTAGACAACCAGGTGTGGGGAGTTCCTAACTAATTAGTGATGTTAATTCATCAATCAAGTACAAGGGAGGAGCAAAAACCCGCAGACACTCGGCCCTCCGTGGAATGAGTTTGACACCTGTGTATTAGGGCATCTTCATTCAATATTAGGAACACGGTATTTTCTTCAGTTAGCAAGGTGATAGTGTAGAATTTACCATGATCAGAAACGTCATATTTTCTGGGGGTTGTGTTTCACAAGCAAGGTGATTCTGTGTGACTGTCACGTTATAACATGGATTGTTTATTTATTTGTAAGATCATGTAAACGGCACAAAATATATACTGGACTTTTCAATTCAGTATTTTATTTGTTGCAAGAAACAATGAGTGTGAACTTTCTTAAAAAGTTTATAGATTTAAGTTATGTGAAATGCAAATGAGGTAACAGATTTTGAATTAAAATTAAAAATAAAGTGATACTATGTGGTTTGATTGAGTACTGAAAACTAATTTCATTTTGCGTTACCCCCCCCGACACACACATGCACTTAGAGGCAAAGGGTAAGACACAGCGCAGCCTCCGTGTAGCAGTTTGAGAGTTCCTTGCTCATGGGCAGAATGGCAGCCAGTGGCTTAGACACCAGCAGTCCAGTTTCCACTTCATCGCCTGGCTCAGGGCCTGAACCAAGAACCTTCCGGTTCCACCACTCTAACCTAGGCTACATACTTCCTGTAACGCAGTAGAACCTTAGAGATACGAACACACCGGGAAACTGAGGTTGTTTTGAAATACTGAAATGTTTGTAACTTTGAAAAGAGACAAAAAATAAATTAAAAAAATGTGGTTTTGTATCTTTGAGGTTCTACTGAATGTGGTTCACATGAAAACAGACATCACAGAAGACTCTCCATGACGTAGCCCATATGACCACTCACATGAGACTCTCCTGGTTGTTTTGTGTGTGTGAAACCTTTATTGTTTCTTCAGTTTATTTCTTAAAATAAGCAACAGTGCTAACATACACGTAGACATTACAGCTTGTACAGTATAAAATGAGAAGCACACTGGTGCAAGAACTTACCAAATCGAAAGGATGAAAGAAAATAAAATAAAAATTACAAATATTCTAAATGAACATCAAGAATGTCTAACGCAAACAGAAAACTATATCCTGTATTCTAATAATGGAATAAACAGCTATGGATTTCCTAAACGTCAGGCCTGTTGTAGAGTGTGTAGTCCTGATATCTTCTGATATTCAGTCTGCAGACCTAGAGGAAAAAAAATGAAAACTGATTGAAATATATGCAACATATATAACAAAACAAAAGGGGAAATCTGATACATCCATCCAAATGGATTTTTCAATGAATGATCTTACAATGACAAAACATCTTCCAAAATTAGGAAAACATAATAGACAACGGATGAAAATAAAATAGTTTTGTTATAATGTAATAAAATTGTGACAATTTAACTACACTGAGCAAAAATAAAAACGCAACTTTTAAAAGTGTGAAGTAAAAGATCCCAGAAAGGTTCAATTTCCTCTCAAATCTTGTGCACAAATTTGTTTACATTCCTGTTAGTGAGCATTTCTCTTTTGCCAAAATAATACATCCACCTGACCAGGTGGCACATCAAGAAACTGATTAAAAAGCATGATCATTACACAGGTGCTGGGGACTAACGGCCACTAAAATGTGCAGTTTTGTTACACAACCCAATGCCACAGATGTCTCAAGTTTTGTGGGATTCTGCAATTGGCATGCTGACTGCAGGAATGTCCACCAGAGCTGTTGCAAGAGAATTTAATTGTTGCCAGTTAATTTCTCTTCCATAAGCCGCCTCCAATGTTGTTTTAGAGAATTTGGCAGTACGTCCAAACGGCCTCAACCTCAGACCGCGTGTAACCACGCCAGCCCAGGACCTCCACATCCTGCTTCTTCACCTGCGGGATCGTCTGAAACCAGCCACTCGGACAGCTGATTAAACTGTGGGTTTGCACAACCCAAAAAGTTCAGGGAAGCTCATCTGCGTGCTCGTCGTCCTCACCAGGGTCTTGACCTGATCGGCGTCGTAACAGACTTTAGTGGGCAAATGCTGACCTTCGATGGTCACTGGCACGCTGGAGAAGTGTGCTCTTCACAGATTAATCCTGGTTTCAACTGTACCGGGTAGATGACAGACAGCGTGTATAGCGTTGTGTGGGTGAGCGGTTTGCTGATGTCAACGTTGTGAACAGAGTGCCTCATGGTGGCGGTGGGGTTATGGTATGGGGCAGGCATAAGCTACAGACAATGAACACAATTGCATTTCAATCGATTGCAATTTGAATGCAGAGAGATACCGTGACGACATCCCGAGGCCCATTTTCGTGCCATTCATCCGCTGCCATCACCTCGTGTTTCAACACACAGCCCAATGTTTCAATGATCTGTACACATTCCACAGGCCACAATCAACAGCCTGATCAACTCTTATGTGAAGGAGATGTGTCACGCTGCATGAGGCAAATGGTGGTCACACCAGATACGGACTGGTTCTCTGATCCATGCCTCTACTTGTTTTTTTAAAGTATCTGTGACCAACAGATGCATATCTGTATTCCCAGTCATGCGAAATCCATAGATTAGGGCCTAATGAATTTATTTCAATTGACTGATTTCCTTATATAAACTGTAACTCAGTAAAATATTTGAAATTGTTGCATGTTGCGTTAATATTTTTGTTCAGTGTAGATGCATTCTCAGATTTAAGTCATTGCTTTTCTCCAAAAATTAGTAGTTACTTCTAATCAAATCACATTTTATTGGGTGCTTTCACACAGAACAGCTGTTTCATAACTCCCAAATTAAGTCAAAAATAACTACTAGCCCTCTCTCCTAACTGTAATAAACAAAGACACATCATTACGTCAATGCCCCTCCAAAAACACAACAATACCGTATCAAATTAGATTATTAATAGAATGTAATGGACATACCTATAAACGAAGAAGCACGGGGTGAGGGCAATGATCTTCTGCTACTAGAAATACTTAGTGCGGTTGAGAGCTCTCTGAGCTATCTGTCCGCTCTGGTCGGTGATTTTCTCCCAGTCTGTTTGACCCACCACAAAGCCGATATCGCGCTTGCGTTCGGCGTCCTTCTGCTCTTCGAGGTCAGCCCAGCGAACCTAGACGACAGGAAGGAAAACATCCAGCGGGGTCACGAGCAGGAAATGGACGAAGTGTAGGCACGCTAATGTTCATGCTAGCTAGCTGGTCTGACATTGTATTTCAAGTTAAATATTCTAGTAATATTGCGAAATAGTATTTAGGGAGCACACCAAACCACGACCAAAACCACATTTTTCACCAATAGATAATCCAGATTGTGATGAAATTCTCCAGGCACCTTGGATTATAGAGATGTTGTGACTGGTCAAACGATCACATATCTCTATAGTCAGTCAGGCTGTCATTGTAAATAAGAAGAGTTGCCTAAATAAATAAAGGTTATATAAAACAATATAATAAATAAGACGCGACATGATGGAGATGTTTTGGGAAATGTCAAACAATCAATATTTCATGGTTTGTTAAAGAGAAACAAGTAAGACAAGAATATAAATATGGTAATGCCACTTTACCCTCTTCTTGCCAGGCTCAGAGTGGCGTGTGGCGTAGTCGTCCGTTAGCTGAAAGTCATCTCCCTCCCTTTTCCTCTTCCCCCCCATCACCAGGCCGTCCAGCTTGTCTGTAAGGAGAAGAGCGCTCGCCACGTCACCTCACGACTCAGCAAAAAATAATAAACACTATGCTACTTCACCGATATCACGGTCACCGTGACGACGATGACCCACCGATATCACGGTCACCGTGACGACGATGACCGTGCTCCTTAGATTCTGTATTTTGCCATTTCCTTTTTCTGTCTATAAATATTTAGAAAGTTCTTTTAGAAAGTTGACATGTTGTCCGGTTGTATTACCAAGGATCCCCTCAAATCAAAGAGTCGCCTCCTCTCATTTTGATATTGAAGCAAGGATAAATTGAGCACCTTTTTTTTTTTGCCCTTCAAACTGTGTGTACAGTTTAAAGCAAGCGCAAATGGTAATTGTAAATATGGAATTGATGTTATTTATTTGAAAATTTACTATTTTGAATCACACCTGTGTGTTTTTGATCAGATCATTTGTATTTCAGCACGTCTGCTTATAATAACAGGAGACTGGAAACTGTTTTAGACAACAGGTGTCAAACCTCTCCTAGGGGATATCCAGCCAGTCCATGTATATGAACCATTCCAGAGCTAGCACACCTGATTCAACTTGCCAACTAGTTATCAAGACATTGAACTACTTAAAATCAGGTGAGCTAGTTTAGGGCTACAACAAAATTGTGAAATCGTCTGGGGGGGGGGGGGGGGGTCCCCGGCGAGAGGTTTGAAAACCAATGGCTTAGATCATGAAGTTGAAGAGCATATCACTGTGGCGCAACAGAAACATTACTGGAAGCTAGAGTTGTTAAGTGAACATCATGTACATTAGTAAGAGGGAATACCTACCTAGTTTCGCATCAGAAGTGTCCATCTCCCATTTGCTTTGTGGAATGTAACCCTAAATTATACAGAGAAGAGACTGCAACGGTTAGGCCTCGGAACGGCAAGGAGCTAGGGGTCAGGAGGAGAGAGAGAGAGAGAGGGTGTGGGAAGGGTTTCGGTGACGGGAGAGAAGGCGTTCAAATAGGTTAGGTTAATCAAACAACACTTGTACAAATCACGACAAATCGCAAAGAATGACACGACATGAGACGACATAAAATAGCTTTAAAAAGACGTTGGCATGCAAACAATGTCAGATGTCATTACGACACCTCAGTTGAGAGGATGTGCCTTTGGTATAAAGCCACGATCAAAGCATTTAGAGAGACAGTTGTGACTTCAGAAGCCAGCGAGTTGATACACAAGCCAGCCTACTGCAAGAGCAACAACTACAATTTCATCAACACCTTTTGTGTTCATCGTGGTTCCACTTTGGTAGGACACCAAGTTGAAACAACTCACTTCATTATATTGCCCTAGTTGCCCTACTAAAAAGAAAAATAGAAGATAGTCTACTAGTTAGGGAGTAACAACACCGGTATACACAAGTTGGACCTTAATAGTCTTTGAGTCTGAAGTATTTCGTAAATAAATGAAGCAATAAGTGAATTCTGACTAAAAACTCTTCAGTTCTAAACACAAGTTAGAAAAGGTCAAAATCCAGCAAGTTATTTAACCTCCCCAACCATTTCCTGAATAACAGATGGATGTAGTCATTTCCTGAATAACAGATGGATGTAGTCATTTCCTGAATAACAGATGGATGTAGTCATTTCCTGAATAACAGATGGATATAGTGGATGTAGCCATTTCCTGAATAACAGATGGATATAGTGGATGTAGCCATTTCCTGAATAACAGATGGATATAGTGGATGTAGCCATTTCCTGAATAACAGATGGATATAGTCATTTCCTGAATAACAGATGGATGTAGCCATTTCCTGAATAACAGATGGATGTAGTGGATATAGCCATTTCCTGAATAACAGATGGATGTAGTCATTTCCTGAATAACAGATGGATGTAGTCATTTCCTGAATAACAGATGGATGTAGTGGATATAGCCATTTCCTGAATAACAGATGGATATAGCCATTTCCTGAATAACAGATGGATGTAGTCATTTCCTGAATAACAGATGGATGTAGTCATTTCCTGAATAACAGATGGATATAGTCATTTCCTGAATAACAGATGGATATAGCCATTTCCTGAATAACAGATGGATATAGTCATTTCCTGAATAACAGATGGATGTAGTCATTTCCTGAATAACAGATGGATGTAGTCATTTCCTGAATAACAGATGGATATAGCCATTTCCTGAATAACAGATGGATATAGTCATTTCCTGAATAACAGATGGATGTAGCCATTTCCTGAATAACAGATGGATATAGTCATTTCCTGAATAACAGATGGATATAGCCATTTCCTGAATAACAGATGGATGTAGTGAATTATAGCAATTTCCTTAACAATTGATTTGTAGAAACTTGCGCTAACTATAGTATGTTTCAAAGGACAAGAGCCAACAATAAAAACATGAAGCGTTTTAATCTTAAAAATCGTACCATTGTGATAAGTCTAACTTTAAATGTTGTGTTTAGGTCGTTAAATCACAATCAAATGCTCCAAAACTATGTATAAAAAAAAAACAATATGAATTTAGTCAATTTATCTAAGCATTTTTGTCGTAATCCCATTTATTTACAGCTACAGCCCAGTTAAACAAGTTGGAAAGTACAACTTAAAATATATATAGTAAAAGTAGCAAACTGAAGTGAAGCCTTCTTACACTTTTTATATGCTACATTTTGAAATCCTCAAAATATTAGCCTCTGATACGGTTTAATAAATACTACTTTAATATGCTTCAAATATTTTGATATTCAAAATCACACTTACACAAAGCTACTTTGTGGCAAATTTGCTGCAAACTACATGGTGTGCCACAAATTGTACACAGCTTTTTTTGACACTAGTGGTGAAATTGTGGCAAACCTTTGGCAACAATAATATTTATTGCCACGAGTGGCAAAAGGTTTGCCAGAGGTTGTTTTCTGGCCAAAAATTCTCAATATTGTACTTGAGTCTGTTGCAAACCTGTGGCAACAATATCTATTGCCAATAGTGGCAAATAGTTTACCAGAAGCCGTTTCTGGTGAACACGAGTTCCAAGACCAGTAACCATTGATGACCAATCAGGGGGATTAGAAAATGTTGGAAAATGGAAACCAAGCTATCTAGCTAGCTAGCTACCTACCTACCAAAGTTGTCCAGTGAGTGTCTAACTTAATTAAACTTCCTAATATACTTAAATTATGTTAGCTAATTGATGCTTGGTTAGCAATGTCATGTTTTATAGGATAGAGTGAAACACATTTAGTTGATCCCCAGTTTCAAATCAGTCAGCGCCATCGATTGGCAAGCGCTAAGCTAGCTAACTTTAGCAATCATATTTTTTGCACAATTAATGTGAAAGCTACCTAGCTAACGATTTGCCTAAACACTTTTTTTTAGGCGAATACGTTTCCTGTCTTTTAAAATCAATATGCATGTCAATATGCTAGTGTCATTGTGCAGTAGCATGTTAGCTAGCACAACAGCTAAGGTAGCAACAATATGAGCTGACTTGACATCAAAGCGAGACTTCACTTTCGCAGATGGATACCCTCTCTCTACCCGTAGTGTGGGAAGAGGCTGTATTGGGAGAAGGATGCATCGACACCCTGGAAAGATGTTTGGGATGCACTCATACTCATTTATAACTCAAAAAAGCATTTGTCTTCAAGCTTGATACAGTAAGTAAATGCATGTACTATTCTCATAAAATGTAGTCCATACTTTCATTCTTTGTAACAATTCAATATTTCATTGCTTTTAAACTAGTAGGTAGCTCATCTTCATCACTTGTTCCTCATCCTCTTTCTAGAAGCGATCAGTTACAAGGCAAAAATACAGATTGAGACCTTCAATCAAACTGAAGACAGAGAAATGTGTGTTCACCAGGTCAAGGCTTCTTACATGCATGGCGTTGAGATGCAAGTTAACAATTCATTTAGGAAATATTATTTGAATTGGCATATTGCCATACTTCCACCCAAGCCATATACACTTGAGTCAGGAAGAAGAGACAACTACAGTAGTAGACAACTGGCTCTTTAATGATGAAGTCCCCAGTCGAGATAGAATATCATAATTAGTTGATTAGTTTAAATCAATTGTGTTGAAGTCGCTCTGGATAAGAGCGTCTGCTAAATTACTTAAATGTAAATGTAAATGTTGAGGCTTGGCTAGAGACAAATATTGTACTCTAGGAACAGTTGGCCACATATTTAAAAAAGGTAAATTTAGTAGGCCTAAGTCCATCGTTTGTTTATATAGCATTTATACAAGGCAGAAACATTGTTTCCTTGCTGAAAGAAATAGAGAATGACAGTTTCAGTAAGAAGCATTGCAACGTCATCAACTGATGATATTGATCTGTTACGACATTGAATGTTTAGTATATTTACTACATTTAATATGTTCAGTTCTCTGTGAGAAGCACGTTCATTTACAATTGTGTGTGATTTGGTTTTGTAGATGCATTTCAATGTTGTTGACACACAGTAACCAAAAACCTGAATTAACTTACATATTCATACTGAGTTTGCAGCAAATTTGCTGCAAACAGTAGAATGTTAGCCACAAGTTTCCCAGAATTGTTTACCAGAAGTTCACAAGTCGCAAATTTACCGCAACAGTTTGCCACAAAACTAATTTGCATGGGAAAATGAGAAAATTGGTCAAAAGTTTGCCAGAAGCCTGCTTTTCGGTAAGGGCAGTCACTTCCCCTACCGGCATGCCGAAAGGCACTGCACCTCGTCCACCAGACTGCACTCTGACTATATTCTGTATCAATAGCTTGGGGATGAGGATACCTTGTTACTAACAGCACAAAGCTAATGGAGGAGTGAGTTCCAGCAGGTTTGAGGTAAATTCTATTTCAATTCAAAAAGTACACTGAAATTCCAATTCCAATTCTCTTCATTGCTTTTTTCAATGAGGGAAATATGGAATTTGGTTTACGTTCGGAATTGAAATGGAATTGACCCAAAGCCTGTAGCATGATAATGTCCAATCCCATTCAACTTCTGAGTGAGTTGTTTCCTGGTGTAGTGTAGCTGTAACAATTTCTAATACACTGAATAAAAATAGAAACAACATGTAAAGTGTTGGTCTCATGTTTCATGAGCTTAAATAAAAGATCCCAGAAATGTTCCATAGATACAAAAAGCTTATTTCTCTTAAATTTTGTGCACACATTTGTTTATATCCCTGTTAGTGAGCATTTCTTCTTTGCCAAGATAATCCATCCACCTGACAGGTGTGGCATATCATGAAGCTGATTAAACAGCATGATCATTACACAGGTGCACCTTGGGCTGGGGACAATAAAAGGCCACTAAAATGTGCAGTTTTATCACACAACACAATGCCACAGATGTCTGTGTAGTTGCCGGAGCGTAGTTGAGCGTACAATTAGCATTCTGACTGCAGGAATGTCCACCAGAGCTGTTGCCAGATGTTAATTTCTCTACTATGAGCCGCCTTCAACGTTGTTTTAGAGAATTTGTCAGTACGTCCAACCGGCCTCACAAACGCAGACCACGTGTAACCATACCAGCTCAGGACCTCCACATCCAGCTTCTTCACCTGCGTGGTGGTCTGAGACCAGCCACCCAGACAGCTGATTAAACTGTGGGTTTGCACAACTAAAGAATTTCTGCACAAACTGTTATAAACCATATCAGGGAAGCTCATGTGTGCTCGTCGTCCTCACCAGGGTCTTGACCTGACAGCAGTTCAGCGTCGTAACCGACTTCAGTGGGCAAATGCTCACCTTCCGATGGCCACTGGCACAGTGGAGAAGTGTTCTCATTGTCATGCCATTCATTCACCACCATCTCCTCCCGTTTCAGCATGATAATTTACGTCCCCATGTCGCAAGGAGCTGTACAGAATGCCTGGAAACGTCCCAGTTCTTCCATGGCCTGCATACTCAACAGACATGTCACTCATCGAGCATGTTTGGGATGCTCTGGATCGGCATGTATGCCACCGTGTTCCAGTTCTCGCCAATATCCAGCAACTTCGCACAGCCATTGAAGAGGAGTGGGACAACATTCCACAGGACACAAATCAACAGCCTGATCAACTCTATGTGAAGGAGATGTGTCACGCTGCACGAGGTAAATGGTGGTCACACCAGATACGGACTGGTTTTCTGATCCACGTCCCTACTTCTCTTATACAGATACTGTATCAGCAACCAACAGATGCATATCTGTTTTCCCAGTCACTTGATATCCATAGATTAGGGACTAATGAATGTATTTCAATTGACTGATTTCCTTATATGAACTGTAACTCAGTAAAATATTTACAATTGTTGAGTTAATATTTTTGTAAATAGACTAACGAGTCATCTTAATAATAATAATAGTTTTGGCAGACCTCCCCCTTGAGCGTTTCAGCTGTTAATCTGGTGCCGGTTGAGATTAATTATATACGAACAGATTTTCAATTAAAACACATGGACAATTAAATCCAACGAATCAGACCAGTTACAAGGAGTAGGGCTGGATTGAAAAAGGGTTTCAGGAGGCACATTTTGTTCCTTTATTTGCTAAATACATGAGAATAACATTATATAGCAAAACTTTAACATGGTGCTGTTTGTAAAAATAGCTTCACAAATTGTTATCAACTGGACTGTGGAAGTGCATATTATCAAGTCATATCAGTTATTTGCATCAGAAATTAGAGAACGAACGATAAATCGGCCGAGCCGATATATCGGGATGATATTGTCCTTTTCTAGATTAATCGGCCGTTCTCTATCGGCTTTGCAGATAGTCTCTCTAATGCCAGCCTCCACTCACCGCCTGAGCATTACACAATGTCTAGCTGGAAAAATCAGCAGCAAGCTATCTTATTCTCCAACAGAAAGGTGCAGTATTGAGAAATGGTTGAACTGACAGTGACCAAAATCCAATTATATTAATTTTGTTAATTCACTAATAACAAGGCTTGTGTCGACGTGCCCGGACATGCACGAAATAAGCAAGCTAGCTAGCCAAGCAGATAGCTATGAGACCTGTTAGCAAAGATTACAATAACTAACCCTTTCATCTGTGGTGTTAGCTAGCTAACTATATTAGCTACTATGCTAGCTATCTGGATAAACACAGTGCTAAGATATCAGCTAGAAGCTAATAGCCAACGTAGCTAGCTAACGTTAGCTGGTTATCATTTTAAACATGGCTCATTGCCGAAGATGGTGCATCTGATTTACGGTGTAACGTTAGCTATTTACTGGTGTGCTGATCTGACCAGCCGCAATTGCATCCGTAAATTGACAGTTGATCGTCGGATTAGATGATTGTCGTAATAGGGAAAGATGGAAGTGTTTTAAAATGCCTAAATTAAAAACAAAATTAGGCTGGCAATAGGTTTAGCTACCTAAGAATCTTCCTGTACGTTTATGGACCAAGAAAATTGTAGATCAGCGTGTGTCATTTCAGACAGAACGAGCATCGTTGTTTCATCTTTTTCCCCATCCTCGCTCTCCTTGTTAGATATTATGCACATTTATGGCTTGGTAGCAAATGTCATTGTCATTGAGCAAGTTGTCATTGTAGCAGTAAACAGCAGTAAGTGATACTGGAGGGAGATGTGAAAAGGGGGCAGAGTTACAGCCTCACCTCTAACCAATTGTAGTAGTAGGATCAAGGTACAATCCGCCAATTTCTTTGACAGATATCTGAACTAGCCAACTGAGTCGTTTCGAAATTCATCCTGGCAGCTGAGTTATTAAGAGATGGGTCTTGACAGCTGAAAAAAAATGTTTTCCAGATAATGGAAAATGACTAAAAATACAAGTTTCATAAGCTTCCGTGATCACAAAATCAAGACGTTAACATTAGACCCATTTGCATTGAATATATGTTATGTTATATGGTCAAACTAACAGCAATACCTACATGATGTCCTTTACATACAGACGTGACATGCTGTAGTGATGCTTCTACGCAAGTGTTGTTGAGCCGTAGGTTAATATGAATCCCAAAGTGGAGAGATCTGGCAAATCATGTGTAACAGTATAACTTTAAACCGTTCCCTCGCCCCGACACGGGCGCGAACCAGGGACCTTCTGCACACATCAACAACAGTCACCCACGAAGCGTCGTTACCCATCGCTCCACAAAAGTACCCGCTAACTAGCTAGCCATTTCACATCCGTTACACAACTCGATGCATGAAAACACTCCTACTGAATATTCATTCACCTAAATTGAGAGTAGGCCCATTGCCATCGGAACATTTACCCAGTTTAAAAGTACCATTATGTTGGTAAAAACAAAGTCACATGTATTGTTTTGATTGTGGCTGTTCTTGGCATCGCGTTTTTTCAAATTGAACGATACTGAATATCAGTCTAAAAACATAGTCAGAGTACTAAGTAGGCTAGTCATTTTCAAGAAGACAAGTTTGATGAAAGACTCGTGTGAAACCTCTCATATGCTTCAGGAGGAGCTTTCACACCTTTTTCATTCAATTTGATTTACCTACCATTTGAAAGTTTGGCCTACAACACCACAATAGAGTTTTACATGGGTCTCCTATGTACGACACCACAATAGAGTTTTACATGGGTCTCCTATGTACGACAGGTCTCCTATGTACGACACCACAATAGAGTTTTACATGGGTCTCCTATGTACAACACCACAATAAATGTAGAAATTCATTTGGATATAGGATGTGTTAATCACAGACTTTCAAGATTATGTGTGTCAAAAACTGAATGGAAATCTCTGAATCTTAATTCTAAAAGCTATGCTTATACTTACCATCTAGTAAGGAACTAACACCATAGCATCAAACATATTTTGTCTTACTCATAGTAGAGTTCGATTACAGAAGAAATCCAGAACTAATTTAGGCTTATTTGATTAACAATCAAAAATTATCTAGGATATTTCAAATCACTTTCAACCATTATCCTCAGAACCAATCCACATTACCTCGACAAAAGGTTACCATGAAATGTTTCATCTATTTATTTGGAATAAAATTTTTTTTTAAATGGGTGGAAAATCCCACTCCTTTAGTTATTCTTGGTTTTATTGAACAGATAGGACAGTGACGAGACAACAGGAAAGGTCAGCGTCAGAAGGGTTATGGGTCGGATTCGAACCCATGCTGACTCTGGTAAATGTGTGTGTGTGTGTGTGTGTGTGTGTGTCGGGGTCAGTCAGGGGCACTAACCATTAGACCACAATGCTTTCTCAATTATGATTTCCGAATCTCATGATCTTCCTCTGGTACACTTGCAGTATGTATCACTGTATATAGGATGTTCGACTTGGCAAAAGTTTGAGAAGTTATCAATGATTTAAAAAAATATGATTCATCTCAGGACACAAAGAATAGTAAAATCGACCAAACAAGACCAAAATAAAAAAATAAAAACATAAACCAAAAGACATTCAGCTTCTTGACCTAAACCCATTTACTACCATAGCTGCAGTTCATTCGTCAACAGCCTATGGTCTTTAAAAGAGCCAAGGGCTGAAGTCATCATCTCTCCACTGTACCTGTAAACTACCTAGCATGTCTCTCCACTGTACCTGTAAACTACCTAGCATGTCTCTCCACTGTACCTGTAAACTACCTAGCATGTCTCTCCACTGTACCTGTAAACTACCTAGCATGTCTGTCCACTGTACCTGTAAACTACCTAGCATGTCTCTCCACTGTACCTGTAAACTACCTAGCATGTCTGTCCACTGTACCTGTAAACTACCTAGCATGTCTGTCCACTGTACCTGTAAACTACCTAGCATGTCTCTCCACTGTACCTGTAAACTACCTAGCATGTCTGTCCACTGTACCTGCAAACTACGTCAGTCCTGGAGAGCCTACTGTCCTGTATGTTTACACCAGGGCTCTCCAACCCTGTTCCCAGAGAGCTACTGTCCTGTAGGTTTACACCAGGGCTCTCCAACCCTGTTCCCAGAGAGCTACTGTCCTGTAGGTTTACACCAGGGCTCTCCAACCCTGTTCCTGGAGAACTAACATCCTGTAGGTTTACACCAGGGCTCTCCAACCCTGTTCCTGGAGAGCCTACTGTCCTGTAGGTTTACACCAGGGCTCTCCAACCCTGTTCCTGGAGAACTAACATCCTGTAGGTTTACACCAGGGCTCTCCAACCCTGTTCCCAGAGAGCTACTGTCCTGTAGGTTTACACCAGGGCTCTCCAACCTTGTTCCTGGAGAGCTACTGTCCTGTAGGTTTACACCAGGGCTCTCCAACCCTGTTCCTGGAGAGCTACCCCCCTGTAGGTTTACACCAGGGCTCTCCAACCCTGTTCCTGGAGAGCTACCCCCCTGTAGGTTTACACCAGGGCTCTCCAACCCTGTTCCTGGAGAGCTACCCCCCTGTAGGTTTACACCAGGGCTCTCCAACCCTGTTCCTGGAGAACTACTGTCCTGTAGGTTTACACCAGGGCTCTCCAACCCTGTTCCTGGAGAACTAACATCCTGTAGGTTTACACTTCAACCCTAATCTAGCACACCTGATTCCAATAATTAGCTGGTTGATAAGATATGAAAACCTACAGGAGGTTAGCTGTAAGGGCATGTTTAGGGAACATTGACCAACACCTATAAGGGCATGCTGACTGGGTCCTACCTTAACGTCTTCTTCCTCCTCCTCCTCCTTCTTCTTCTTGGGCTTCTTCAGCGACTCATCATCAGGATTGAAGTCTTCCATCTCAACCTTAAAAAACAAAATGTTTCTATTGAATTTGATGTGGGTCCTCCTGTAGCTCAGTTGGTAGATTACTGCGCTTGTAAACGCCAGGGTAAAATGTACGTACGCACCGACTAAGTCGCTTTGGATAAAAAGCGTCCTCTAAAATGGCTTCTAGAACACTTCTAGAACATTTCCAGAATTCTAGAACACAATTACAGCCACACAAGAGGATAAAGTGCATCTAAAATCATGGAGGACAGCACCGACAGGTAGTACACCTTGTTCCCTGGTCCTCGGGCCATAGAGAGGACTAGGGTTCACTCTTAAAAACAGGAACCCAGAACCTAGCTGTATTTCATTAGGTCTCATGTAATAGAAAACCATTAGCCCGACATATTGTGGAAAGAAAAATGTACGTTTCCATAGTAACATACCTCCTCAATAGCAGCGTCCTGAAGCAGGGAGCGGACATCCAGCCGCATCATGTGACGTGGTGACGACTCCCAGTTACTGGACATCTATATAGACAACGGAAAATAAAATATAAAATACAAATATAAAAACAGAAAATGAATAGATATACTTATGGACTGTCCCTGTTATATACTGAATAAAAGTATACAGAGTACAGAAAATGAATAAACACAATATGGTCTATCACTGCCATTATCAATGCCTTGAGAAATATGACACCATTGAAAATGTATGCGAGCGCTGCACTTGTGGAAGCAAGGACACTCAGTACGGTACCTTTTGAATATCCTTTATCTTCCGCCCGTGGGCATTTCTTTTAGCACAAGTCTGATAGTCTGCCGAGATTTCAGCCAAGTACACCTAAGAAAATAAACATTTACACGTTTATAATATACAGTGCCTTGCAAAAGTATTCAGACCCCTTGGATTTCTTCACATTTTATTGCTACAAAGTGGGATTAAAATGGATTTAATTGCTTAAAATGTTTTTTTTTATAAAAATAAAAAAAGTATCTAAAAAAACAAAAATAAAAGTCAAAGTGGAAGAAAAACGAAACAAACTAAAATAGTCGTTGCGTAAGTATTTGGCCCCTTTGGTTACGCAAGCTTAAATTAGCCCAGGAATAAAACGTGGCTTAACAAACCACATGAGTTACATGGACTCACTGTGTGAAATAATAGGAGTTGCCATGATTTGTGAATGACTACCCCTTCCTCTGTCAACATCTTTAAGGTCCCTCAGTCAAGTATTGAATATCAAGCACAGCTGCAACTAAAAAGAAACAGCGAGATTTTCAAAAGCCTCAAAAGGGCAGTGATTGATAGAAGGGTGACAACAAATCAGATATTGAATATATCTTTAAGCATGGTCAAGTTAATCATTATTATATATTAAACCACCCAGACACATCCAAGAACTGAGCTGCAGGATAGGAAGGAAACTGCTCAGGGACGTCACCATGAGGCCATTGGTGATTATAAAACGGCTACAGTGTTCAATGTCTGATGGTAGAAAACTGAGGATGGATCAACAACATTGTAGTGACTCCACAATAATGACCTAAATGACAGAGTGAATAGAATACAAAAATATACAGAATAAAAATATTCTAAAACATGCATCCTGCAACAAGGCATTAAAGTAATACTGCAAAAAAAAAACACAGGAATACACTTTTTGGCTTAAATGCAAAGCCTTATGTTTGGGGGCAAATCCAGCAACACATCACTGATTAAATGTCTCCTTATTTTCAAGCATGATGGTGGCTGCACCATGGTATGTGTATACTTGACATCGGAAAAGAGGGAGGGTTTTCAGAATTAAAAGAAACAGTATGGGGTTAAGCACAGTAAAAATCCTAGAGGAAAACCTGCTTCAGTCTGCTTTACACCAGTCACTGGGAAAGAAATTCACCTTTCAGCAGGACAATAACTTAAAACAAAAGGCCAAATCTACACTGGAGTTGCTTAGCAAGACGACACTGAATGTTCCTGAGTTGCCTAGTTACAGTTTTTGACTTAAATCTGCTTGAAAATCTATGGCAAGACATGAAAATTGCTGTCTAGCCATGATCCCCAACATCTTGACAGAGCTTGAAGAATTTGTAAGAAATATTGTACAATCCAGGTGTGCAAACCCTCTTAAGAGACTTAGGTGTTTCTAACATGTATTGACTATGGGAGCTGAAAAAATTTGCAACGGCTATATTTTAGGTATTTAATTTCTATTAAATCCTTTTAAAAAATGTGAATTTTTCGTCCACTTTGACAAGAGTATTTGTGTAGATTGTCGACATGAAAATACAATACCTGTTCTAACATCGACAGAAGGACACTACTTAAAATGAAGTCATTTTATTTGAATTAGTTTCCACCCCCTTTCTCTCCCCAATTTCGTGATATCCAATTGGTATTTACAATCTTGTCTCGTCGCCGAAACTCCTCTACGGACTCGGGAGAGGCGAAGGTCGAGAGCCATGCGTCCCCCGAAACACGACCCTGCCAAGCCGCACTGCTTCTTGACACACTGCTCGTTTAACCCCGGAATCCAGCCGCACCAATGTGTCGAAGGAAATACCGTCAGCTTGCAGGAGCCCGGCACGCCACAAGGAGTCGCTAGAGCACGACGAGACAAGGAAATCCTGGCCGATCAAACCCTCCCCTATCCCGGATAACGTTGGCCCAATTGTGCGTCGCCCCATTGGTCTCCCGAACCCGAGGCTATAGTGGCGCCTCAGCACAGTGATGCCTTAGACCACTGTGCCACTCGGGAGGCTTGGGCATGTATTCTAAACGGTATGCTAGTTTGCAAAATTGGAAGGTAGGCTTGCATCTCTTTTGATATTTCAAGATATGAAAAACAAACATTACTAACTCACCTCAAAGCCTTTAGTCTTGGCAGCACTCCAGAACTGATCAAAGTATTTAACCCTGTCATTAATTGCGTCGATGATGATGAAGGGGAAGAAGCCGTCGTCGAGGGTCTTCCTGAATGTCTTTAGCATACTGTTCCTGTACGTGTCTTCCATCTCTGCTTCATACTCGTATTCCAGACACTGGCAAAAGGAAAATGTTAGGAATTGATATTAGATTACATACACATAAAGGAAAATTTTAATTTAAAAAATAAATAAAAATCACCGGTGTATACTACATTGAGGAAAAGTAGCTTCAGTGAGCCATTATGTAATACATGGGTAGGTGTCTTTGGGCCTTCTTTGGTCTGCATTTACACAGGCAGCACAATTCTGATCGTCTGCCCAATTATTGGGAAAAGAAATGATCTGAATTGACAGAAGACCAATTACTGGAAAAATATCAGAATTGGGCTGTCTGTGTAAATGTAGCCTTTTAGGCCTACAGTCATCTATCTACAGAGCGATAGTATCTGACTAAACTAGATAGTAGTGGTGCTCTATAGTGATTGGCTTGGACTGAAATTGGTGCCGGAACTCATTTTGAGTGGCGGTACGGTTTATATTTTTGGTGCAGGAACTCGTCAATACGTTTCAGCTAACATTCTATAAGAGATACAGGAACTCAACGTACAATAAGAAGAAAGAGGATTAAAACGTATCCACATACGAAGAGAGAGGATTAAAACGTCTCCACATAGGAAGAGAGAGGATTAAAACGTCTCCACATAGGAAGAGAGAGGATTAAAACGTCTCCACATAGGAAGAGAGAGGATTAAAACGTCTCCACATAGGAAGAGAGAGGATTAAAACGTCTCCACATAGGAAGAGAGAGGATTAAAACGTCTCCACATAGGAACAGAGAGGATTAAAACGTCTCCACATAGGAACAGAGAGGATTAAAACGTCTCCACATAGGAACAGAGAGGATTAAAACGTCTCCACATAGGAACAGAGAGGATTAAAACGTCTCCACATAGGAAGAGAGAGGATTAAAACGTCTCCACATAGGAAGAGTGAGGATTAAAACGTCTCCACATAGGAAGAGTGAGGATTAAAACGTCTCCACATAGGAAGAGAGAGGATTAAAACGTCTCCACATAGGAACAAAGAGGATTAAAACGTCTCCACATAGGAACAGAGAGGATTAAAACGTCTCCACATAGGAACAGAGAGGATTAAAACGTCTCCACATAGGAACAGAGAGGATTAAAACGTCTCCACATAGGAACAGAGAGGATTAAAACGTCTTCACAAAGGAACAGAGAGGATTAAAACGTCTCCACATAGGAACAGAGAGGATTAAAACGTCTTCACAAAGGAACAGAGAGGATTAAAACGTCTCCACATAGGAACAGAGAGGATTAAAACGTCTCCACATAGGAACAGAGAGGATTAAAACGTCTCCACATAGGAACAGAGAGGATTAAAACGTCTCCACATAGGAACAGAAATAATAAAAAATGGCTTCACAGAGGATTAAAATGGCTTCACAAAGGAACAGAGTGGATTAAGTAAGTAGGTCAGAGGGAAATCATAAAGGACAGACCTTGAGTTTGACTCGTTTCCCTGTATCTTGGTCCTGCTCCATCTTCTCCACCTCCGTCATGAAGTAGTCGTCTAACCCCAGCACTCTGGGTGGAGCCCCTCCACACTCCACCTCCTTGTCCTGAACCCCCACAACAACATTTAACGTTTTCGTCAGTTAGCAGACGCTCTTATCCAGAGAGATGTACAGGTAGTGCATTCAATTTAAAATAGCTAGGTGGCACAACCATACATCACAGTATGTCAAACTTTTTTTTCCCAATAAAGCTGCTATGAGCAAGGTCAGAGCTAGTAACGACGACAAGGTATTTCACTGAGAGAAGTTTCAGGAAGTGACGTGTTTTGGGTAAAAGATGAAGACGACTACGGTGGGTTTGTGGAAATTTAAATCAATGTTTGTTTACAATGAGGGGCAGGTATTTGTTATCCTGACTGCTGCGCTCTCGTAAGCTCGCGAGATCGGGACAATTAAACGAGGCTATGGACAGTGGGGTCCAAAATTATTGACACCCTTGACAAAAAAACGAGTAATAATGACTGTATAAAAAAATTCAAATAGTGAGCTCAAAAACATTTGGTAAATTATATTACCTCCCCTGTTATTGTAATGATGAGGTTAGCATGTCTTGGAGGTATGATATAAAATGCTAGCCTCCCCTGTTATTGTAATGGTGAGAGGTTAGCATGTCTTGGGGGTATGATATAAAATGCTAACCTCCCCTGTTATTGGTAACGGTGAGACGTTAGCATGTCTTGGTGGTATGATATAAAATGCTAACCTCCCCTGTTATTGTAATGGTGAGAGGTTAGCATGTCTTGTGGGTATGATATAAAATGCTAACCTCCCCTGTTATTGTAATGGTGAGAGGTTAGCATGTCTTGTGGGGATGATATAAAATGCTAGCCTCCCCTGTTATTGTAATGGTGAGAGGTTAGCATGTCTTGGTGGTATGATATAAAATGCTAACCTCCCCTGTTATTGTAATGGTGAGAGGTTAGCATGTCTTGGGGGTATGATATAAAATGCTAACCTCCCCTGTTATTGTAATGGTGAGAGGTTAGCATGTCTTGTGGGTATGATATAAAAAATGCTAACCTCCCCTGTTATTGTAATGGTGAGAGGTTAGCATGTCTTGGGGGTATGATATAAAATGCTAGCCTCCCCTGTTATTGTAATGGTGAGAGGTTAGCATGTCTTGTGGGTATGATATAAAATGCTAACCTCCCCTGTTATTGTAATGGTGAGAGGTTAGCATGTCTTGTGGGTATGATATAAAATGCTAACCTCCCCTGTTATTGTAATGGTGAGAGGTTAGCATGTCTTGGGGGTATGATATAAAATGCTAGCCTCCCCTGTTATTGTAATGGTGAGAGGTTAGCATGTCTTGGTGGTATGATATAAAATGCTAACCTCCCCTGTTATTGTAATGGTGAGAGGTTAGCATGTCTTGGGGGTATGATATAAAATGCTAACCTCCCCTGTTATTGTAATGGTGAGAGGTTAGCATGTCTTGGGGGTATGATATAAAATGCTAACCTCCCCTGTTATTGTAATGGTGAGAGATTAGCATGTCTTGGAGGTATGATATTTGACTCTAACTTTCTTTTATTAATGGCGATTCTTTCAGGATTATCCGTAATCATGGTAGCATCCACAATAATGTAGAAGTGTTTAGAAACATTATATTATTATTTAAAATAAGTGACTCCAAAATGACACAATACATAATTTACTATTAATTTCCACTGGGCACAAATTAATCTGAAACGCAACCAAAACAGTTTTGTAGAGTCACACGTTTGATGTAGTCATTGCGTGGTAGGAATATGGGACCAAATACTAAAAACGTTTGACTCCTATATTTCTAACAATCTTTATTGGTGTCAATAATTTTGACTCCTAACATGGCTGCTATAGAATGTTGTAGTGTCATGTTAATGGGGTTCTGACATGGCTGCTATAGAATGTTGTAGTGTCATGTTAATGGGGTTCTGACATGGCTGCTATAGAATGTTGTAGTGTCATGTTAATGGGGTTCTAACATGGCTGCTATAGAATGTTGTAGTGTCATGTTAATGGGGTTCTAACATGGCTGCTATAGAATGTTGTAGTGTCATGTTAATGGGGTTCTAACATGGCTGTTATAGAATGTTGTAGTGTCATGTTAATGGGGTTCTAACATGGCTGCTATAGAATGTTGTAGTGTCATGTTAACGGGGTTCTAACATGGCTGCTATAGAATGTTGTAGTGTCATGTTAATGGGGTTCTGACATGGCTGCTATAGAATGTTGTAGTGTCATGTTAATGGGGTTCTGACATGGCTGCTATAGAATGTTGTAGTGTCATGTTAATGGGGTTCTGACATGGCTGCTATAGAATGTTGTAGTGTCATGTTAATGGGGTTCTAACATGGCTGCTATAGAATGTTGTAGTGTCATGTTAATGGGGTTCTAACATGGCTGCTATAGAATGTTGTAGTGTCATGTTAATGGGGTTCTAACATGGCTGCTATAGAATGTTGTAGTGTCATGTAAAATGGGGTTCTAACATGGCTGCTATAGAACGGTGTAGTGTCATGTTAATGCATCATAATGCTCATTCTACGTGGGCAGTCCCCAGGGGGTAGTGGGAAGATTTCTACAAAATATTACCCCCCAAAATATATTTATGTTTTCTATTTTAATAGATTTTTTTTTTTTTTTAAATTGAATTTGCAATGTTGTAAATTATAAATAAACAATGTTCTGTGTAACTGCCTCCATTTGAATTGAGGACTAGACATGGAAAGAGAATGGTAAAAATACCATGTAGGCAGTCATAAATAAGAATTTGTGAAAAAAAAGCAATTATTATATTCTGGGAAATATTTACTGAGGCCACTGGAGAGAAATCTCTAGTTATTTTATATTTATAGGCCTACTTTTTAACTTTAGTTTTGGTGTGTGTGTGCATTGCTGTCTACCTGGCCTGTTGTCTCAATGTTTGATCCTCAGCTCGCGCTAAGTACACGTGGTCCTCCGCGTCAGTGCTGTCATGTTCAAGGTTTTCTAGCAAACTGGGCTACTTTGACAGTATGTCACGAGTGAAAATGTATTGTTCGTGGGTTGTGGGATTTTGGGCAATTTTAAATTGCACCATGGTATTTCTCTTTAAAATATATACACACTATCATTCAAAAGTTTGGAAATGTCCTTGTTTTTGAAAGAAAAGCACATTTTTTGTCCATTAACAGAGATCCTCTGTCTAGTGTCTGTGTTGTTTTGTCCATCTTAATCTTTTATTTTTATTGGCCAGTCTGAGATGTGGGTTTTTCTTTGCAACTCTGCCTAGAAGGCCAGCTTCCCGGAGTCGCCTCTTCACTGTTGACATTGAAACTGGTGTTTTGCGGGTACTATTTAATGAAGCTGCCAGTTGAGGAATTGTGAGGCGTCCGTTTCTCAAACTAGACACTCTAATGTACTTGTCCTCTGACTCAGTTGTACCCCGGGGCCTCCCACTCCTCTTTCTATTCTGGTTAGAGACAGTTTGCGCTGTTCTGTGAAGGGAGTAGTACACAGCGTTGTACGAGATCTTCAGTTTCTTGGCAATTTCTCGCATGGAATAGCCTTCATTTCTCAGAACAAGAATAGAGTTTCAGAAGAAAGTCCTTTGTTTCTGGTCATTTTGAGCATTTAATCAAAACAACAAATGCTGATGCTCCAGATACTCAACTAGTCTAAAGGCCAGTTTTCTTTTTCTTTAATTAGTACAACAGTTTTCAGCTGTGCTAGCATATTTGCAAAAGGGTTTTCTAATGATCAATTAACCTTTTAAAATTATAAACTTGGATTAGCTAACACAACGTGCCATTGTAACACAGGAGTGATGGTTGCTGATGATGGGACTCTGTAGATATTCCATGAAAATATGTCGTTTCCAGCTACAATAGTCATTTACAACATTAACAATGTCAACACTGTGTTTCTGATCAATTGGATGTTATTTTAAAAACGGACACACAAAAAAAAAGTGAATTTCTTTAAAAGAACAAGGACATTTCTAAGTGACCCCAAACTTTTGAACGGTAGTGTAGAGTAGATGTTACTGTGACCTGCTGCGGACTGTCAGGCAGTGAGGCATGTTGTTGCTGAGTGAGTGGTGGTGGTGGGGAGGACCGGATGGGTGTGTCTGTGTTGAGAGAGCACTACAGCGATTGGCTGAGTTAACTTGAGCGAGAGACGAAGGAGTCGCCCGTCCTGACAACTTTTTACCAGTTGTAGGTAGGCTATTTAACTTGTCATTATGGAGACACCCGTTTCCGGGAAACATGAATTATGCTGGAAATGACACAAATCACTGGAAAACGACTTTAGGCGCATTACATACGTTTACTCGGAGGTGGTTTAAACTACATTCTAATGACTTTACTTAAAGAAAACGGTATCAAGCGAAGTGCTTTATGCATGCTCAGGTCTCGGGGACAGCCCAAGTGGAAATTTAAAATGGAAGTCACGGATCTCCCTCGCGTGCTTCTTTTTAAAATGGGGTAAAAGTCCTCCAGCCCTTAGCCGTGGTATATTGGCCATATACCATACCCCGTTGTGTCTTATTGCCTTATCATAGCAATAAAACAAGTTAAATTGATATCCATTGATGGAAAATGATCTGGCGAGTTTAATCAGGGTGAATTATCTTCTCTCTTGCCACATTTTAAATTCCTTTATTACGTCATGTCATAGCTCGGAATAATTACTATTTTGATGGAAAACCACATCTTTCTTCCGACATCATTACTAGTTACTATGATATTCATTCTTAAAATTGTCTCTATAACTTTAGGGAAAAAGGGCTTGTCTAAATATGCTGTGAAAAACCCCCAAAAGTTTTCAGGTTTTGGACAGGTTTTGAGTGTCCATTGGGCAAACTTTTTTTTACCTCGTCCTGGCAACCCTATGATGTATAAGTCTGATGCACTGAAGACTGTTGGTCAAATAACGCTGTGACATACGATCGATGACACGGGCGTCGATATCATTGATCAATTGGTCAAAATAAAAGAAACCTTTTTACCGGGTAAGTTGACAGAGCTCCTATGGTACAAATAGTGAGCTCACATTTTTCCAAACCCAACAGGAAGTTCAACTCCTACTTTCTTGACATAGAAAACAAGTCTGCCAAACTTGACTGGGTGCGTAAACCACATTTTTTGTCAAATTTACGCATAATTTAAGAATCACGCCGGTCGCACACACATGAGGTGCTACTTCAGGCAGGTCAAAGTGTTTTAAGGGTACAGAACCCCCAAAAAAGGTTGGGAACCAGTGATTTGGAGCAATACTCCTCCCTTCCAGTTGTGCTACTGGTCAACAGGAAACGCATGACAGGAAATACCATTTAATCCCAGATGAGTCAACACTACCACAACAGAAAAAGCAAAGCTCAGACGACGGTAACTTTAGGTTCTACTCACCCGTATCAGCTTGGCTACATGACTTTTACCACTTCCTGGTAGGCCTCTCATTATGATGACAATCTGAGAAAACACCATTATAGAAGTTATTGGAACTCACTCATACAGCAGACAAGTATCTGGGAATATACTGGGGGATATCAAATCAAATTTATTTATATATCCCTGCTTACATCAGCTGATGTCTCAAAGTGCTGTACAGAAACCCAGCCTAAAACTCCAAACAGCAAACAATGCAGGTGTAGAAGCACGGTGGCTAGGGAAAACTCCCTAGGAAGGCCAAAACCTAGGAAGAAACCTAGAGAGGAACCAGGCTATGTGATATTTGTGTACTCCTGTTGTACTTGTATTGGCCTACAGGTTGAGATTGTTGCCAGGATAATAACACATTTCTTATTTGAGAGGAACAGGTAGCCTAGCGGTTAAGAGTGTCTTGCTCATGATCACATCGACAGATTTTTCACCTTGTCAGCTCGGGGATTTGAACCCCGAATAATGTTTTGGTTACTGGCCCTAAGTAACCAAAACATGATTTGGGGTTCAAATCCCCGAGCTGACAAGGTGAAAAATCTGTCGATGTGATCATGAGCAAGACACTTAACCCTAATTGAATCTGGAAAAGATGTATTAAATTGAATGGGAAAATAAGTGAATGAAGTGTAAATAAAGTTGTCCTGAATTGAATAAGGAAGTTGGTGAATTACGTCAGGGGACACACTACACGGCAAGGTGGGCGGCGCTACACGGCATGGTGGGCGGCGCTACACGGCAAGGCGGTCGGCGCTACACGGCAAGGCGGTCGGCGCTACACGGCAAGGCGGGTCGGCGCTACACGGCAAGGCGGGTCGGCGCTACACGGCAAGGCGGGTCGGCGCTACACGGCAAGGCGGGTCGGCGCTACACGGCAAGGCGGGGCGGCGCTACACGGCAAGGCGGGGCGGCGCTACACGGCAAGGCGGGGCGGCGCTACACGGCAAGGCGGGGCGGCGCTACACGGCAAGGCGGGGCGGCGCTACACGGCAAGGCGGGGCGGCGCTACACGGCAAGGCGGGGCGGCGCTACACGGCAAGGTGGGCGGCGCTACACGGCAAGGTGGGCGGTGCTACACGGCAAGGTGGGCGGTGCTACACGGCAAGGTGGGCGGCGCTACACGGCATGGTGGGCGGCGCTACACGGCAAGGTGGGCGGTGCTACACGGCAAGGTGGGCGGGGGTTTCAAAAAGAGAATGATGGAGGCCTCTAGTGGCCAAAACGACATTAGCATGGACACCACCATTGAGAGCTTCCACCATTTTAATGTAGTCACCCGGGTGGGACTCCATTGGCTGATCCCTCCTGATGAACCTGTTGGGAGTCATGTCCAACCGGGTCATCAGGAGGGATCAGCCAATCGGGAAGAAGAAAACTGACTCAATGGCTGTCAAAAGACACTATAATAGAACAGATACAAAGATGAGTGGAATCAGAACTGTCCTATGCGCGTCCACATTCAACCCAGAACCCCCCGTCGGTAGTCTGGGTACCCGTCGGTAGTCTGGGTACCCGTCGGTAGTCTGGGTACCCGTCGGTTTAATTAACATTCCACTCCTGTCATTTGTCAAAATCATTCCCGTTCATTTCCCAAGTCTTTGGCAGATGTAAACTATAAAGTATAAACCCACCAGCTTCATTTATGAATGGCGGTTCCATCATTTTGTATTTGTCAAACGGTAGCCAAGCATCGATGATCATGTGACCAGCATAAGACCCTCGATTGGAAAGGAGCATCAAACTCATCCCCTTGCACTTTCACCACCCTGTGAAGTTCACCACAGCATGATATGGGTATTGTGTATAGATTGATGAGAATTTTTTATTTTAAAATGTAATCCATTTTAGAATAAGGCCGTAATGTAACAAAACGTGGGAAAGGCGAAGGGGTCTGAATAATTTCCAAAAGATACCTGGGGCCAAATCTACAGGTGACAATGTTTTTCTTTCTGCTCACCAAGCGAGGCGTTTTTTGTGTGTGTGGAGGTCAACGAGAGCGTAAATAACAAATAACGAGTGTAAATAGCAAATAATGTCATGACTTATTTGCTACATGATCGAATAGATGTTTCGTAATGCTTACGTTGTTGTTACGAGTGAACTTATATAAAAAGTAGGACACGTGACATCAGAGGTGTGTCCATTGTTCAAATGGTTATCTGCCCTCTCATTGGCTAGAATGGTCCCACCTGATCTAGCCTCCACCTGACTACCTTCCATGTTTGAAGACCTTCTTTCATTGTTAGTGGCCACTACAGCATTATCATATAATGATCTGGCCACTACAGCATTATCATATAATGACCTGGCCACTACAGCATTATCATATAATGACCTGGCCACTGCAGCATTATCATATAACGACCTGGCCACTGCAGCATTATCATATAACGACCTGGTCACTACAGCATTATCTTATAACGGCATGGCCACTACAGCATTATCATATAATGACCTGGCCACTACAGCATTATCATACAATGACCTGGCCACTACAGCATTATCATACAATGACCTGGCCACTACAGTATTATCATATAATGATCTGACCACTACAGCATTATCATATAATGATCTGGCCACTACAGCATTATCATATAATGATCTGACCACTACAGCATTATCATATAATGGTCTGACCACTACAGCATTATCATATAATGATCTGACCACTACAGTATTATCATATAATGATCTGACCACTACAGCATTATCATATAATGATCTGACCACTACAGCATTATCATATTATCATTTAATGACCTGGCCACTACAGTATTATCATATAATGATCTGCCACTACAGCATTATCATATAATGACCTGGCCACTACAGCATTATCATATAATGACCTGGCCACTACAGCATTATCATATAATGACCTGGCCACCACAGTATTATCATATAATGACCTGACCACTACAGCATTATCATATAATGATCTGCCACTACAGTATTATCATATAATGACCTGGCCACTACAGCATTATCATATAATGACCTGGCCACTACAGCATTATCATACAATGACCTGGCCACTACAGCATTATCATACAATGACCTGGCCACTACAGTATTATCATATAATGATCTGACCACTACAGCATTATCATATAATGATCTGGCCACTACAGCATTATCATATAATGATCTGACCACTACAGCATTGTCATATAATGATCTGGCCACTACAGCATTATCATATAATGACCTGGCCACTACAGTATTATCATATAATGATCTGGCCACTACATCATTATCATATAATGATCTGACCACTACAGCATTATCATATAACGGATCATTTATGGTGAAGTATGATAACGTGATAAGTGATAACGAGTGAGTGAGCGAGCAGCCATTTATTTGCACCCTTTCTGGACGAGTGTCTCGGCCTGGTAGTTTGAGAAGATCCTCCACGTTCTTGGTCTCCGGTTTCTTCTCGATCCTGGAAGGAGGAGCAGCCGGTGGTGGGGGAGGAGGGTGGGACGACGTGGGGCCTCCTCCTCCTCTCTCCTCTGGGTAACTCCTCCGTTCACCTGGACCACAGGACAGGACAGTCGGTACAAAAAAGGAACAGATAATACTGTCTCTTCATTTCTTCACAATGGAAGATGCCTTAAAATACAATTTTGATCGTTTTCTACGTTTATAGTGCCTTCCAAAGTATTCACACCCCGTTGAATACAACATTTTGTTGTGTTACAGCCTGAATTTAAAATGGTTTAAATTGAGATTTTTTGGTCACTGGCTTAAAACACAATATTTTTTTTACAAAGAAACAAATTACAAGCTGAAATGTCTTGAGTCAATAAGTATTCAACCCCTTTCTTAATGCAAGCCTAAATAAGTTAAATAAAAGTGCTTAATAAATTGCATAATAAGTTGCATGGACTCACTGTGTGCAATAACAGTGTTTAGCATGATTTTTGTAATGACTCTCATCTCTGTACCCTACACATACAGATAATTGTAAAGTCCCTCAGTCAAGCAGTGAATTTCAAACACAGATTCAACCACAAAGACCAGGGAAGTTTTTCCAATGCCTCGCGAAGGGCACCTATTGGTAGATGGGTAAAAATACAAAAGCAGACATTGAATATCCCTTTGAGCATGGTGAAGTTATTAATTACACTTTGGATGGTGTATCAATACACCCAGTCACTACAAAGATAGAGGCGTCCTTCCTATCTCAGTTGCCGGAGAGGAAGGAAACCCCTCAAGGATTTCACCATGGTGCCAATGGCTACTTTAAAACAGTTACAGAGTTGAATAGCTGTGATAGGAGAAAACTGAGGATGGATCAACAACATTGTAGTTACTCCACAATACTAACCTAAAATGACAGAGTGAAAAGAAGGAAGCCTGTACAGAATACAAATATTCCAAAACATGCATCCTGTTTGTAATGAAGCACTAAAGTAATACTGCAAAAAATGTGGCAAAGCAATCAACTTTTTAACACTTGATATTTTCAAGCATAGTGATGGCTGCATTATGTTATGGGTATGCGTGTAATCGTTAAGGACTGGGGAGTTTTTCAGAATAAAAAAAGAAACGGACAGGAGCTAAGCACAGGCAAAATCCTGGATCAGTCTGCTATCCACCAAACACTGTGAGATTAATTCACCTTTCAGCGGGACAATAACCTAAAACACAAGGCCAAATATACACTGGAGATGCTTACCAGGAAGAAGGTGAATGTTCCTGAGTTGCCGAGTAACAGTTTTGACTTGAAAATCTATGGCAAGACCTGAAAATGGTTGTCTAGCAACGATCAACAACCAATTAGACAGAAGGTTGAATCCTTTTGAAAATAACAAAATGGGAAAATGTTCCACATTCCAGGTGTGGAAATCTTAGAGACTTACCCAGAAAAGACTCAAATATAATGGCTGCCAAAGGTGCTTCTACAAAGTATTGACTCAGGGATATGAATATTTAAGTAAATGAGATATTTCTGGTTTTCATTTTCAATAAATTAGCAACATTTTCTAAAACCATGTTATCATTATGCGGTATTGTGTGTAGGTGGGTGAGAGCTTTTCTTTTTTTAATACACATTTTGAATTCAGGCTGTAACAAAATGTGGAATAAGTCAAGGGGTATGAATACTTTGTGAAGACATGGTAGCTTCAGAGAATTCTTTCTTTTGGACAATGTACATTTTTTGTGGGGTTGTTGTACAAATCAGCTCCACTCACAAACCGAGACATTCGCATTGCACCAAGTCGGTTCGTTTTGAGACTGTCTTACCGTATGGTGAGGCACCATGGTCGTAGCGCTCAGGCCCACGCTCAGGCCCACGCTCGTACGGAGGTCTGTCATAACCCCCAGGCCTTCCATAAGGATCCTCTCCATCTCTACTGGTCCGGCTGCCCTCCCTCATGTCCCTATCCCTGTAGCCCGGGCGAGGTGGAGGATGGCCGGGGGGTGGTCTGGAGAGAGAGAGACAGGATCAGAACACTGCACATCTGGACACGTATTTATAAAGAGTTTTAGAATGGGGGGAGATCTTGGATCAGTTTCAACCTTTTAGATCATAATAAATATGATTATACGGACAGGGAGGACCTGATCCTAGATCAGCACTCAGTTTTATGAATCCGGGCCCTGGAGCAGGCAAAATTCACAAGGCAACACCAACCAGCCGGACTAGTCACAGTAACACAGGGTGCTATAATACCAGCCAGACTAGTCACAGGGTGATATAATACCAGCCAGACTAGTCACAGTAACACAGGGTGCTATAATACCAGCCAGACTAGTCACAGGGTGATATAATACCAGCCAGACTAGTCACAGTAACACAGGGTGCTATAATACCAGCCAGACTAGTCACAGGGTGATATAATACCAGCCAGACTAGTCACAGGGTGATCTAATATCAGCCAGACTAGTCACAGTAACACAAGGTGATATAATACCAGCCAGACTAGTCACAGGGTGATATAATACCAGCCAGACTAGTCACAGTAACACAGGGTGATATGATACCGGCCAGACTAGTCACAGTAACACAGGGTGATATAATACCAGCCAGACTAGTCACAGTAACACAGGGTGCTATAATACCAGTCAGACTAGTCACAGTGTGATATGATACCAGCCGGACTAGTCACAGTAACACAGGGTGATATAATACCAGCCAGACTAGTCACAGTAACACAGGGTGATATAATACCAGCCAGACTAGTCACAGTAACACAGGGTGATATAATACCAGCCAGACTAGTCACAGTAACACAGGGTGCTATAATACCAGTCAGACTAGTCACAGTAACACAGGGTGATATAATACCAGCCAGACTAGTCACAGTAACACAGGGTGATATAATACCAGCCAGACTAGTCACAGTAACACAGGGTGATATAATACAAGCCAGACTAGTCACAGTAACACAGGGTGATATAATACCAGCCAGACTAGTCACAGTAACACAGGGTGATATAATACCAGCCAGACTAGTCACAGTAACACAGTGTGATATAATACCAGCCAGACTAGTCACAGGGTGATATAATACCAGCCAGACTAGTCACAGTAACACAGTGTGATATAATACCAGCCGGACTAGTCACAGTAACACAGGGTGATATAATACCAGCCGGACTAGTCACAGTAACACAGGGTGATATAATACCAGCCAAACTAGTCACAGTAACACAGGGTGATATAATACCAGCCGGACTAGTCACAGTAACACAGGGTGATATAATACCAGCCGGACTAGTCACAGTAACAGTGGGTGATATAATACCAGCCAGACTAGTCACAGTAACACAGTGTGATATAATACCAGCCAGACTAGTCACAGGGTGATATAATACCAGCCGGACTAGTCACAGGGTGATATAATACCAGCCAGACTAGTCACAGTAACACAGGGTGATATAATACCAGCCAGACTAGTCACAGGGTGATATAATACCAGCCAGACTAGTCACAGAAACACAGGGTGATATAATACCAGCCGGACTAGTCACAGTAACTCAAACCCTCCTAAAAGGGAACCAGATAGGTCAAACCCTCCTAAAAGGGAACCAGATAGGTCAAACCCTCCTAAAAGGGAACCAGATAGGTCAAACCCTCCTAAAAGGGAACCAGATAGGTCAAACCCTCCTAAAAGGGAACCAGATAGGTCAAACCCTCCTAAAAGGGAACCAGATAGGTCAAACCCTCCTAAAAGGGAACCAGATAGGTCAAACCCTCCTAAAAGGGAACCAGATAGGTCAAGCCCTCCTAAAAGGGAACCAGATAGGTCAAGCCCTCCTAAAAGGGAACCAGATAGGTCAAACCCTCCTAAAAGGGAACCAGATAGGTCAAACCCTCCTAAAAGGGAACCAGATAGGTCAAACCATACTAAAAGGGAACCAGATAGGTCAAACCCTCCTAAAAGGGAACCAGATAGGTCAAACCCTCCTAAAAGGGAACCAGATAGGTCAAACCCTCCTAAAAGGGAACCAGATAGGTCAAACCCTCCTAAAAGGGAACCAGATAGGTCAAGCCCTCCTAAAAGGGAACCAGATAGGTCAAACCCTCCTAAAAGGGAACCAGATAGGTCAAACCCTCCTAAAAGGGAACCAGATAGGTCAAACCCTCCTAAAAGGGAACCAGATAGGTCAAACCCTCCTAAAAGGGAACCAGATAGGTCAAACCCTCCTAAAAGGGAACCAGATAGGTCAAACCCTCCTAAAAGGGAACCAGATAGGTCAAACCCTCCTAAAAGGGAACCAGATAGGTCAAACCCTCCTAAAAGGGAACCAGATAGGCCAAACCCTCCTAAAAGGGAACCAGATAGGCCAAACCCTCCTAAAAGGGAACCAGATAGGCCAAACCCTCCTAAAAGGGAACCAGATAGGCCAAACCCTCCTAAAAGGGAACCAGATAGGCCAAACCCTCCTAAAAGGGAACCAGATAGGTCAAACCCTCCTAAAAGGGAACCAGATAGGCCAAACCCTCCTAAAAGGGAACCAGATAGGCCAAACCCTCCTAAAAGGGAACCAGATAGGCCAAACCCTCCTAAAAGGGAACCAGATAGGCCAAACCCTCCTAAAAGGGAACCAGATAGGCCAAACCCTCCTAAAAGGGAACCAGATAGGCCAAACCCTCCTAAAAGGGAACCAGATAGGTCAAACCCTCCTAAAAGGGAACCAGATAGGTCAAACCCTCCTAAAAGGGAACCAGATAGGTCAAACCCTCCTAAAAGGGAACCAGATAGGCCAAAGCCTCCTAAAAGGGAACCAGATAGCTCAAACCCTCCTAAAAGGGAACCAGATAGCTCAAACCCTCCTAAAAGGGAACCAGATAGCTCAAACCCTCCTAAAAGGGAACCAGATAGGCCAAACCCTCCTAAAAGGGAACCAGATAGGCCAAACCCTCCTAAAAGGGAACCAGATAGGTCAAACCCTCCTAAAAGGGAACCAGATAGCTCAAACCCTCCTAAAAGGGAACCAGATAGCTCAAACCCTCCTAAAAGGGAACCAGATAGGCCAAACCCTCCTAAAAGGGAACCAGATAGGCCAAACCCTCCTAAAAGGGAACCAGATAGGCCAAACCCTCCTAAAAGGGAACCAGATAGCTCAAACCCTCCTAAAAGGGAACCAGATAGCTCAAACCCTCCTAAAAGGGAACCAGATAGGCCAAACCCTCCTAAAAGGGAACCAGATAGGCCAAACCCTCCTAAAAGGGAACCAGATAGCTCAAACCCTCCTAAAAGGGAACCAGATAGGTCAAACCCTCCTAAAAGGGAACCAGATAGCTCAAACCCTCCTAAAAGGGAACCAGATAGCTCAAACCCTCCTAAAAGGGAACCAGATAGGCCAAACCCTCCTAAAAGGGAACCAGATAGGCCAAACCCTCCTAAAAGGGAACCAGATAGGCCAAACCCTCCTAAAAGGGAACCAGATAGGTCAAACCCTCCTAAAAGGGAACCAGATAGGCCAAACCCTCCTAAAAGGGAACCAGATAGGTCAAACCCTCCTAAAAGGGAACCAGATAGCTCAAACCCTCCTAAAAGGGAACCAGATAGCTCAAACCCTCCTAAAAGGGAACCAGATAGGTCAAACCCTCCTAAAAGGGAACCAGATAGGTCAAACCCTCCTAAAAGGGAACCAGATAGGCCAAACCCTCCTAAAAGGGAACCAGATAGCTCAAACCCTCCTAAAAGGGAACCAGATAGCTCAAACCCTCCTAAAAGGGAACCAGATAGGTCAAACCCTCCTAAAAGGGAACCAGATAGCTCAAACCCTCCTAAAAGGGAACCAGATAGCTCAAACCCTCCTAAAAGGGAACCAGATAGCTCAAACCCTCCTAAAAGGGAACCAGATAGCTCAAACCCTCCTAAAAGGGAACCAGATAGGCCAAACCCTCCTAAAAGGGAACCAGATAGGCCAAACCCTCCTAAAAGGGAACCAGATAGGTCAAACCCTCCTAAAAGGGAACCAGATAGGCCAAACCCTCCTAAAAGGGAACCAGATAGGTCAAACCCTCCTAAAAGGGAACCAGATAGCTCAAACCCTCCTAAAAGGGAACCAGATAGCTCAAACCCTCCTAAAAGGGAACCAGATAGGTCAAACCCTCCTAAAAGGGAACCAGATAGGTCAAACCCTCCTAAAAGGGAACCAGATAGGCCAAACCCTCCTAAAAGGGAACCAGATAGCTCAAACCCTCCTAAAAGGGAACCAGATAGCTCAAACCCTCCTAAAAGGGAACCAGATAGCTCAAACCCTCCTAAAAGGGAACCAGATAGGTCAAACCCTCCTAAAAGGGAACCAGATAGCTCAAACCCTCCTAAAAGGGAACCAGATAGCTCAAACCCTCCTAAAAGGGAACCAGATAGCTCAATAGCTCAAACCCTCCTAAAAGGGAACCAGATAGCTCAAACCCTCCTAAAAGGGAACCAGATAGCTCAAACCCTCCTAAAAGGGAACCAGATAGCTCAAACCCTCCTAAAAGGGAACCAGATAGGTCAAACCCTCCTAAAAGGGAACCAGATAGGTCAAACCCTCCTAAAAGGGAACCAGATAGCTCAAACCCTCCTAAAAGGGAACCAGATAGCTCAAACCCTCCTAAAAGGGAACCAGATAGGCCAAACCCTCCTAAAAGGGAACCAGATAGGCCAAACCCTCCTAAAAGGGAACCAGATAGCTCAAACCCTCCTAAAAGGGAACCAGATAGCTCAAACCCTCCTAAAAGGGAACCAGATAGCTCAAACCCTCCTAAAAGGGAACCAGATAGCTCAAACCCTCCTAAAAGGGAACCAGATAGGCCAAACCCTCCTAAAAGGGAACCAGATAGGCCAAACCCTCCTAAAAGGGAACCAGATAGGCCAAACCCTCCTAAAAGGGAACCAGATAGGCCAAACCCTCCTAAAAGGGAACCAGATAGGTCAAACCCTCCTAAAAGGGAACCAGATAGGCCAAACCCTCCTAAAAGGGAACCAGATAGGTCAAACCCTCCTAAAAGGGAACCAGATAGCTCAAACCCTCCTAAAAGGGAACCAGATAGGTCAAACCCTCCTAAAAGGGAACCAGATAGGTCAAACCCTCCTAAAAGGGAACCAGATAGGTCAAACCCTCCTAAAAGGGAACCAGATAGGCCAAACCCTCCTAAAAGGGAACCAGATAGGTCAAACCCTCCTAAAAGGGAACCAGATAGCTCAAACCCTCCTAAAAGGGAACCAGATAGCTCAAACCCTCCTAAAAGGGAACCAGATAGCTCAAACCCTCCTAAAAGGGAACCAGATAGCTCAAACCCTCCTAAAAGGGAACCAGATAGCTCAAACCCTCCTAAAAGGGAACCAGATAGGCCAAACCCTCCTAAAAGGGAACCAGATAGGCCAAACCCTCCTAAAAGGGAACCAGATAGGCCAAACCCTCCTAAAAGGGAACCAGATAGGCCAAACCCTCCTAAAAGGGAACCAGATAGGTCAAACCCTCCTAAAAGGGAACCAGATAGGCCAAACCCTCCTAAAAGGGAACCAGATAGGTCAAACCCTCCTAAAAGGGAACCAGATAGCTCAAACCCTCCTAAAAGGGAACCAGATAGCTCAAACCCTCCTAAAAGGGAACCAGATAGGTCAAACCCTCCTAAAAGGGAACCAGATAGGCCAAACCCTCCTAAAAGGGAACCAGATAGGTCAAACCCTCCTAAAAGGGAACCAGATAGCTCAAACCCTCCTAAAAGGGAACCAGATAGCTCAAACCCTCCTAAAAGGGAACCAGATAGGTCAAACCCTCCTAAAAGGGAACCAGATAGCTCAAACCCTCCTAAAAGGGAACCAGATAGCTCAAACCCTCCTAAAAGGGAACCAGATAGGCCAAACCCTCCTAAAAGGGAACCAGATAGCTCAAACCCTCCTAAAAGGGAACCAGATAGCTCAAACCCTCCTAAAAGGGAACCAGATAGCTCAAACCCTCCTAAAAGGGAACCAGATAGCTCAAACCCTCCTAAAAGGGACCCAGATAGCTCAAACCCTCCTAAAAGGGACCCAGATATACCTGTCATCTCGAGGCGGGTAGCGTTCCCTCTCGTATGGTTCTCTTTCAAAGTCCATGGGAGCCTTTTCTCTGTACATCTCCCTCTCTCTGCTGTACTCCCTGCACTCCATGTAGGGGTCTCCCGGTCGTCTGTCGTAGTACAGGTCTCTGTGGTAGGGGTGTCTCAGGGGTTCTACAGGGGAAAGGAGGATATCGTTAGAACAACAATAATATAATATCTACCATTTAGCAGACCTTTTTATTTTATTTTATCCAAAACCGACTTAAGTCAGTTTACAGTGTTCATAAATGTTTTACGTATTGGTGGCCCCAGCGGGAATCACACCCTTGACGTTGCAAGCGTCACCAACTGATCGACGGATTGGCTTAGGAAAAATGTATGACCCCTTCTTACGTCACTGTTGATAGTAACGTATAACATTTACATTTTTTTAGTGATCTAGCAGACCTTCTTATTCAGACGGACAGTGTGTTCTACTAAAGTATGTTAAAAAAAGAAACAGAGTAAAAGCTGCTACGGAGTCTCCAAAAAACGATCCAAGAATAAATATCAACTCACCTTTTTCATAGCTCCTCTCTCTCTCTCTGTCAGGTAAGGGATCGGGCCTCAACACAATCCTTTCGCCGTAAGATATCCGTTCCACTGTGGCAGCACCAAGGTCTGAGAGAGAGAAAAATATAAATTCCAGTCAATTCAGGAAGTACACTGAAATTCCAATTCTCTTCATTGCTTTTACAATTAGGAACATCTGAAATTGGAACTGGAATTTAAAAAATGGAAAATGACCCCAACACCGCTCATCATTTCCATGTTTCTCTCCCTACCATGTCCATGTCCATAGTCCACAGTCTTGGGGATGACTGGAGAAGCCGTGGACAAGTAACCAGTATCTGGAGGCTTGGTGTCTCCCCATGGCACCATTTTAGTAGGACCTGAGCTGGACATAAGGTTGGTTGCCTGGGGTGGACAAAACAGTGCAGCGGGTTAACAGATTACAACATATTGGGTAAATATTTATCTTTTGTAACTGCCCCCCCCAAAAAATAAAAAAAAATAATAAAATGGACAATAATTAAAGTAGTCTTCTTCAAATATATTGTTGGACTGTGAGAATTTAAAATATAATAATTACTTGAATATACAGCTTGGAAACAAACACGTTTCTAATTTTACCTGCAGCTACATTATACATATAAATGTCCAACAGTTACATGATATATATATATATATATATATATATATATATAAACGATATAGACCCTATGAAGCCTTGTCAAAAGAAGTTCACTATTACAGAGAATAGGGACACAATGAGTTGTAGTTTAGCCTACCTGGAGGGCACTCCGGACCTCAGGGGGTATCTCCAACCCCAGTAGCCCAGCAGGGAGCTCCGTCTTGGGGTCAGACATGATGGGTAGGGCCTCTCCCTCAGTCTTATTCTCATGCATTTCTCTGTTCAGTACCAGAGAAACAGACCTACATTGTATTAGAAATGACATGTGATAAATTTGCTAATATGCATACATGTAGCCTGGAATCCATAACCTATTTTGTGTTAACATTCCACACCTTGTACTCTGCCCATTTACCAAATATGGCATGACAAGGAGTGGAATTATAGCACAAATAGACTAGTACCCAGGCTAAGTATAGAGGTCTCTCACAAAAACAGTTGTGAAAAACATTAATGAATTAAAAAGTGTTTATATATATATATACACACACACACACACACACACACATATACCTACACACACCGAGTGTACAAAACATTAAGAACACCTGGATAGACTAACCAGATGAACGCAATGATCCCTTATTGATGTCACTCATTAAATCCACTTCAATCAGTGTAGATGAAGAGGAGGAGACGGGTTAAAGAAGGATTTCTAAGCCTTGAGACATGGATGGTGTATGTGTGCCAGTCAGAGGGTGAATGGGCAAGACAACACATTGAAGTGCCTTTGAACGGGATTTAGTAGTAGGTGCCAGGCGCACCAGGTTTGAGAGTCAACAATTGTAACACTGCTGGGTTTTTCACGCTCAACAGTTTCTCGTGTGTTTCAAGGATGGCCTTCCACCCAAACAAACATCCAGACAACTGGACACAACTGTGGGAAACATTGGAGTCAACACGGGCCAGCATCCCAGTGGAGTCAACACGGGCCAGCATCCCAGTGGAGTCAACACGGGCCAGCATCCCCGTGGAGTCAACACGGGCCAGCATCCCCGTGGAGTCAACACGGGCCAGCATCCCCGTGGAGTCAACACGGGCCAGCATCCCCGTGGAGTCAACACGGGCCAGCATCCCCGTGGAGTCAACACGGGCCAGCATCCCCGTGGAGTCAACACGGGCCAGCATCCCCGTGGAGTCAACACGGGCCAGCATCCCCGTGGAGTCAACACGGGCCAGCATCCCCGTGGAGTCAACACGGGCCAGCATCCCCGTGGAGTCAACACGGGCCAGCATCCCCGTGGAGTCAACACGGGCCAGCATCCCCGTGGAGTCAACACGGGCCAGCATCCCCGTGGAGTCAACGCGGGCCAGCATCCCCGTGGAGTCAACGCGGGCCAGCATCCCCGTGGAGTCAACATGGGCCAGCATCCCCGTGGAGTCAACACGGGCCAGCATCCCCGTGGAGTCAACGCGGGCCAGCATCCCCGTGGAGTCAACACGGGCCAGCATCCCCGTGGAGTCAACACGGGCCAGCATCCCCGTGGAGTCAACACGGGCCAGCATCCCCGTGGAGTCAACACGGGCCAGCATCCCCGTGGAGTCAACACGGGCCAGCATCCCCGTGGAGTCAACACGGGCCAGCATCCCCGTGGAGTCAACGCGGGCCAGCATCCCCGTGGAGTCAACACGGGCCAGCATCCCCGTGGAGTCAACACGGGCCAGCATCCCTGTGGAGTCAACATGGGCCAGCATCCCTGTGGAACGCTTTCGACACATTGTCGAGTCCATGTCCCCGACGAATTGAGGCGTTTCTGAGGGGGAAAGGGGGTGGTTCAACTCAATATTTAGTTTCCGAGTGACGCAGCGGTCTAAGGCACAGCATTGCAGTGCTAGAGGAGTCACTACAGACCCGGGTTTGATCCCAGGCTGTACATCACAACGGCCGTGACCGGGAGTCCCATAGGGCCCAGCGTCATCCGGGATAGGAGAGGGTTCGGCCAGGTTTAAAAAAAATAGTTTTCTTAACCAAAATATATATATATACGTACACACACACACACACACACTACCGTTCAAAGGTTTGGGGTCACTTAGAAATTTCAGTGTTTATGAAAGAAAAGCAAATTTCTGTCGATTTAAAATAACATCAAATTGATCAGAAATACAGTGTTGACATTGTTAATGTCGTAAATGACTATTGTAGCTGGAAACGGCAGATTTTTTTATGGAATATCTACATTAGGCGTACAGAGGCCCATTATTAGCAACCATCACTCCTGTGTTCCAATGGCACGTTGTGTTAGCTAATCCAAGTTTATCATTTATAAAGGCTAATTCCCGGAGTCGCCTCTTCACTGTTGACGTTGAGACTGGGGTTTTATTTCATGAAGCTTCCAGTTGAGGACTTGTGAGGAGTCGGTTTCTCAAACTAGACACTAATGTACTTGTCCTCTGACTCAGTTGTGCACCGGGGCCTCCCACTCCTCTATTCTGGTTAGAGCCCGTTTGCGCTGTTCTGTGAAGGGAGTAGTACACAGCGCTGTACGAGATCTTCAGTTTCTTGGCAATTTCTCAAATGAAATAGTCTTCATTTCTCAGAAAAAGAATAGACTGACGAGTTTCAGAAGAAAGTCATTTGTTTCTGGCCATTTTGAGCCTGTAATCGAACCCACAAATGCTGATGCTCCAGATACTCAACTAGTCTAAAGAAGGCCAGTGTTATTGCTGCTTTAATCAGAACAACAGTTTTCAGCTGTGCTAGCATAATTGCAAAAGGGTTTTCTAATGATCAATGAGCCTTTTAAAATGATAAACTTGGATTAGCTAACACAATGTGCCATTAGAACCCAGCATGATGGTTGCTGATAATGGGCCTCTGTACGCCTATGTACATATTCCATTAAAAATCAGCCGTTTCCAGCTACAATAGTCATTTACAACATTAACAATGTCTACACTGTATTTCTGATCAATTTGATGTTATTTTTAAAAAATTGACCAAAAAAAGTGCTTTTCTTTCAAAAAACGAGGACATTTCTAAGTGACCCCAAACTTGTGAACGGTAGTGTTTGCACACATACATATACAGTACCAGTTAAGTTTGAACACCTACTCATCCAAGGGTTTTTCTTTATTTTTACTATTTTCTACATTGTAGAATAATAGTGAAGATATCAAAACTATGGAATCATGTAGTAACCCCAAAAAGTGTTAAACAAATCAAATAATATTTTATATATTTGAGATTCTTCATAGTAACCACACGTTGCCTTGATGACAGCTTTGCACACTCTTGGTATTCTCTCAACCAGCTTCATGAGGAATGCTTTTCCAACAGTCTTGGAAGGGGTTTCAACATATGTTGAGCACCTGTTGGCTGCTTTTTCTTCACTCTGCAGTCCAACTCATCCCAAACCATCTCAATTGGGTTGAGGTCGGGTGATTGTGGATGCCAGGTGATCTGATGCATCATTCCCTCACTCTCCTTCTTGGTCAAATATCCCTTACACAGCCTGGAGGTGTGTTGTGTCATTGTCCTGTTGAAAAACAAATGATAGTCCCACTAAGCACAAACCAGATGGGATGGCGTATTCATGCAGAATGCTGTGGTAGCCTGCTGGTTAAGTGTGCCTTGAATTCTAAATAAATCACCAGCAAAGCATCCCCACACCATTACACCTCCTCCTCCTTGCTTCACGGTGGGAAATAAACATGCAGAGACTATCCGTTCACCTACTTTGTCTCACAAAGACACGGAGGTTGGAACCAAAAATCTCGAATTTGAACTCCTTAGGCCAAGACAGATTTCCACCGGTCTAATGTCCATTGCTCGTGTTTCTTGGCCCAAGCAAGTCTCTTTTTGTTGTTGTCCTTTAGTAGTGATTTCTTTGCAGCAATTAGACCATGAAGGCCTGATTCACGCAGTCTCCTCTGAACAGTTGATGTTGAGATCTGTCTGTTACTTGAACTCTGTGAAGCATTTATTTGGGCTGCAATCTGAGACTGGTAACTAATAAACCTATCCTCCGCAGCAGAGGTAACTCTGGGTCTTCCTTTCCTGTGGCGGTGGTCCTCATGAGAGCGCGTTTCATCATAGCGCTTCATGTTCTTTGTGACTGCACTTGAAGAAGCTTTCAAAGTTCATGAAATATTCCAGATTGACTGGCCTTCATGTCTTAAAGTAATGATGGACTGTCATTTCTCTTTGATAATTTGAGCTGTTCTTGACATAATATGGACTTTTATCAAATAGGGCTATCCTTTACTTATACCACCCCTACCTTGTCACAACACAACTGATTTATTCAAACGCATTAAGACGGAAAGAAATTACACAAATGTACTTTTAACAAGGCGCACCTGTTAATTGAAATGCATTCCAGGTGACTAACTCATGAAGCTGCCAATTTTCAAGGAGCCGGACACTAATCCGGATGCTTATAAGAAATCCCGCTATGCCCTCAGACGAACCATCAACTAGGCAAAGTGTCAATACAGGATTAAGATTGAAATCGCACTACACCGGCTCTGACGCTCGTCGGATGTGGCAGGGCTTGAAAAATATTACGGATAACAAAAGGAAACCCAGACACGAGCTGCCCAATGACACGAGCCTACCAGACAAGCTAAATGCCTTTCATGCTAGCTTCGAGGCAAGCAACACTGAAGCATGCATGAGAGCACCAGCTGTTCCAGACAACTGTGTGGTCACGCTCTCCGTAGCCGAGGTGAACAAAACCTTTCAACAGGTCAACATTCACAAAGCAGCAGAGCCAGATGGATTACCAGGACGTGTACTCAAAGCATGCGCAGACCAACTGTCAAGTGTCTTCACTGACATTTTTCAAAAGAATGCAAAGGTAACCTGGCTAAATGATTACCGTCCCATAGCACTCACATCGGTAGCCATGAAGTGATTTGAAAGGCTGGTCATGGCTCACAACATCATCATCCCGGAAACCCTAGACCCACTCCAATTCACAAACTGCCACAACAAATCCAGAGATGACGCAATCTCAATCGCACACCACACTGCCCTTTCCCACCTGGACAAAAGGAACACCTATGTGAGAATGCTGTTCATTGACTATAGCTCAGCGTTCAACACCATAGTTCCCACAAAGCTCATCACCAAGCTAAGGACCCTGGGACTAAACACCCTCCTCTGCATCCTGAACTTCCTGACGGGCCACCCCGAGATCGTAAGGGTAGGCAACAACACTGGGGCCCCCCAGGGATGTGTGCTTAGTCCCCTCCTGTACTCCCTGTTCACCCACGACTCCAACACCATTATTAAGTTTGCAGACGACAACAGTGGTAGGCCTGATCTCTGAGAACGATGAGACAGCCTATAGGAAAGAGGTCAGAGACCTGGCAGTGTGGTGCCAGGACAACAACTTCTCCCTCAATGTGAACAAGACAAAGGAGCTGATCGTGGACTATTGGAAAAGGAGGGCCGAACAGGCCCCCATTAACATCGACGGGGCTGAAGTTTCAAGTTCCTTGGTATCCACATCACCAACAAACTTTCATGGTCCAAACACACCAAGACAGTCGTGAAGAGGGCACGACAACACATTTTCCCCCTTAGGAGACTGAAAAGATTTGGCATGGGTCCCCAGATCCTCAAAAAGTTCTATAGCTGCACCATCGAGAGCATCCTGACCAGTTGCATCACCGCCTGGTATGGCAACTGCTCGGCCTCTGACCATAAGGCGCTACAGAAGGTAGTGCGTACGGCCCAGTACATCACTGGAGCCAAGCTTCCTGCCATCCAGGACCTATATAATAGGTGGTGTCAAGAGGAAGGCCCTAAAAATTGTCAAAAAGACTCCAGTCCTCCAAGTCATAGACTGTTCTCTCTGCTACCGCACGGCAAGCGGTACCGGAACGCCAAGTCTAGGACCCAAAGGTTCCTTAACAGCGTCTACCTCCAAGCCATAAGACTGTGAAACAATTAATCAAATACCACACAGACTATTTACATTGACCGCCCGTTTTTACACTGTTGTTACTCAGTCAATTGACTCAGTACTGGTACCCCCTGTATATTGCCTCGCTATTGTTATGTAATTTTTTTTCTTATTTTAGTTTATTTTGTCATTATTTTCTTAACTCCATTTCTTGAACTGCATTAAGGGCTTGTAAAGTAAGCATTTCACAGTAAGTTCTACACCTGTTGTATTCGGCGCATGTGACAAATACAATTTGATTTGAAGCTGGTTGAGAGAATGCCAAGAGTGTGCAAAGCTGTCATCAAGGAAAAGGGTGGCTACTTTGAAGAATCTCAAATATAAAATATATTTTGATTTGTTTAACACTTTTTTGGGTTACTACATGATTCCATATGTGTTTTTTCATAGTTGTGATGTCATCACTATTATTCTACAATGTAGAAAACAGTAAAAATATAGAAAAACCCTGGAATGAGAAGGCGTATCCAAACTTTTAACTGGTACCGTATATACACATATATAGTGGCCATACAAAATATTACAGGTACACAGAAAGACCAAAGACAGTTTCTATCTCAGGGGGGAAAACACGATAAGACCAAAGACAGTTTCTATCTCAGGGGGAAAAACACAGAAAGACCAAAGACAGTTTCTATCTCAGGGGGGAAAACACGATAAGACCAAAGACAGTTTCTATCTCAGGGGGGAAAACACGATAAGACCAAAGACAGTTTCTATCTCAGGGGGGAAAACACGATAAGACCAAAGACAGTTTCTATCTCAGGGGGGAAAACACAATAAGACCAAAGACAGTTTCTATCTCAGGGGGAAAAACACGATAAGATCAAAGACAGTTTCTATCTCAGGGGGAAAAACACGATAAGACCAAAGACAGTTTCTATCTCAGGGGGGAAAACAGTGAGTCTCTATAATTTACCGGATGAGCTTCAGCTCCTGGGCAGCTTTCAGGATGATCTCATGTTGTCGTTGTGACAGAGCCAGTATGCCCGGTCCAGTTCCCTGTGAGGCTGGTTCCGAGGAACTGTCTGGTCCAGTACTGGGAGTAGCAGGGGCCTGGGAAGTTGTGGATGGAGGGATACCTAGATCTGATCTAGGGGGCTCGGGTCGCCCGTCGTAATGGGGCCTATGGTCCTCAAAATCTGGGGGGTAGTTTCTCTCTGGAAGGGGTGGTCTGGGTCTCTCCCATTCCGCAGGGGATGGGTAGGGGGGTTTATCGTGCCTGTACGAAGGGTCGTCCGGGAAGTCACGACTTCGGAGCTCTCCTCCTCTTCCGCGCTCTTCTCCCTCGTAGGGGTATGGAGGACGGTCTCCGTCTCTCTCATCGGCCCACTCGTCGTCTCTGAAACGGTCTGGGGGAGGTGGAGGACCGCGGGGAGGGTAGGGAGAATAGTCCCTCTCTGGTAGTGGTCCTCCTCTCTCCCTATCCCACTCCCCAACACGAGGAGGAGGCTCCTGGGGATAATACTCCTCCTCACAGTCGTACTCATGTGGGGGGTGGTCCGGCCAGTCACGTGGCTGCAGCGTTCTTCCGTACCCGTCATCACCGGGACCACCAAACTCCTCCCCATACCCCTCATGGGGGTACCCCTCCAAGTCCTCGAGTGAGCGAGGTGGGTGCCGCATCATGCCCCGGCCCCTGCCCATCGGGGCGCCCCGAGGGCCCATCGGACGCCTCCTCATCCCTCCCCGCTCCATCATCTCATGGGGAGGCGGAGGGGGACCTCTTGGCCCGTCTCTGCCGAGGTGGGGGGGTCGTCCAGGGCCCGGGGGCCAGCCAGGGTCCCTCTCCATGTCGTGGTATGGAGGATGTCCACCAGGCCCCATCAGATCTCTGTCCATCATCTCTCTAGGCGGAGGAGGCCGCCCCCTCATGTCTCGCTCCATCATATCGTGGTGTATGGTCGGCCCTCGGGGGTTGTAGTCGCGATGCAGCGGGGGTCCCAGAGGGTCCATATCATCGTCAGGCCCCATGGGGGATCCTAGAGGGTCATGGGGGTCCATGGCTCCGTGAGGAGGAGGAAGGGGGCGTCTGGGACCACCCTGGTGCATGAAGCCGGGTCGGCCGCGTGGAGGGCGACCACGTCCAGGAGGGAAGGGGGCTCGGGGGCCTCCTCTCATGCCATGAGGAGGGGTCCTCCGGTCCATCCAGTAGGGATCTCCTTCCTCTCCCCAGTACTCTGGAGGTGGGGGATCTGCTTCCTCCCAGTGGTGCCCGTCTAGAGGCTCTCCTCTCCCCATAGGGGGACCTCCTCTCCCTGGGTCTTCGTAGTAGTCCTCTGGAGGGTAGTAGTGCTCTTCAGGGACCCACATCTCCTCTTCAGGCTGAGGAGGACCTTCAGGTTTCTCCAGTGAAGGGTCCTGTTGCCACTCCTGCTGCTGCCAGTCCTCCTCTGGTCCTCCATGTTGTGATCTCATCTCTTCATGTGGAGGTCTGTAGTCGTAAGGAACCCCCTCCATGTCGTCCTCTGTCCTCCCACCTCCCAGAGGGATAGTGTTGGGACTGAAGTCTGGGATACCCGACTGTTTCCCTCCACGTCCCCATAGACCACCTCGCCCCCGCATCCCTCCACCTGCCTCCCCTCGTTCTCTCCCTTCCCTCATCCCGCCGTCCGCTTCCCCTCGTCCTCTCCCTCCCCTCATCCTTCCGTCCGCCTCCCCTCGTCCTCTCCCTCCGTCCGCCTCCCCTCGCCCTCCCCTCATCCCTCCGTCTGCCTCCCCTCGCCCTCCCCTCATCCCTCCGTCCGCCTCCCCTCGTCCTCTCCCTCCCCTCATCCCTCCGTCCGCCTCCCCTCGTCCTCTCCCTCTCCTCATCCCTCCGTCCGCCTCCCCTCGTCCTCTCCCTCCCCAGATCCCTCCGTCCGCCTCCCCTCGTCCTCTCCCTCCCCTCATCCCTATGTCCGCCTCCCGTCGTCCTCTCCCTCCCCGCATCCCTCCATCCGCCTCCCCTCGTCCTCTCCCTCCGTCCGCCTCCCCTCGTCCTCTACCTCCATCCTCCCCCCCTCTTAGAGGCCCTAGAGGCTGGCCACGTCCCCCTCTACCACGGCCCATGAGCCCCAGAAGACCAGGGGGTTGGTTGGTCATTGGGTGGGTCTTCGGCGGCTCCGGTCCGTGAGGCTTAGGCCCATGTGGTCCCCGAGACCCGTTGTTGTTATTGACGTTGGTCTTCAACGGCCCGGCCGGTCCACCTGGTTTGAGAGCGGTCTTGGCAGGGGAAGCGGTTTTCGGGGATACAGAAGCGATGGTGGACACGGGGTGCTTGGCACCGGCGGCAGCAGCAGAGGGGCTCACCTCTTCCTTTTTGGCAGTGGAGTCCTTACTAGCAGCAGCATCAGCCTCTGCTTTCGTCTGAGGGATGGGGTCATTTTGTACGAAGAAGCCCTCAAGGGACTCCAACATGTCCTCTGACATATCTCCTGTTTCTGCCAATTCACCTTGCTTAGTTGTACTGTCTGCTACTGGTTTAGTTGGCCCAGTAGGTTTAATACCAGGAGGCTTAGAGCCTGCTGGCATCTCAGTCTTACCCTGAGATAGTTTGGTGTCTTTGCCAGTGTCTGGTTTAGGCTGTGGGCCTATATAGGGTGCTGAGGGACCAGTGGGTCTTTCAAAGCGGGCTGGGGGGCTCTGTCTCGCGGGGTGGTCGAAGTGGGGCCCCTGCTGTCCGAACCGAGGCCCTGGTCCTCTGGGGCCAAACTGATCAAACCTTGGGTGCTGCTGGTTGAACCTGGGACCTGGTGGAGCGTTGAACCTCTGCTGTTGAACGGACTGCTGCTGCTGGTCAAACCGCGGCCCGTTCCCTCTCGGACCATCAAACCTGGGTGGAAAGAAAACACATGAATGTTTGAACAGCCTGTAAATGGCAATGTTTTATTTAAACAATTGTTTTTGTTTTTTTAAGTCCAAGTTGTCACGTTCAGGTACAATCAAAATCTCTCCCAAAGGGATACCTGGTCAAGAGGGTAGGGGGGGGGGTTTGAATATCATTATGTCGTGAATACACAAGTTACCTTGGTCCTCTGGGGCCTTGGTAGGATGGAGGCTGTCCTCCTTGTGGACCTGGTGGTCTGGCCAACCCTCTCCCTCCTGGGCCTGCCCCTCTACCAGGGGGTCCAGACAGGTTGTACTGCTCTGACTGAGGGCCCTGGTGCCCTGGTGGAGGGCCCTGGTGCACGGGTAGAGGGCCCTGGTGCACGGGTTGGGGGCCCTGGTGCACGGGTTGGGGGCCCTGGTGCACGGGTTGGGGGCCCTGGTGCACGGGTTGGGGGCCCTGGTGCACGGGTTGGGGGCCCTGGTGCACGGGTGGGGGGCCCTGGTGCCCTGGTCGAGGGCCCTGGTGCCCTGGTCGAGGGCCCTGGTGCACGGGTGGAGGGCCCTGGTGCCCGGGTCGAGGGCCCTGGTGCCCGGGTCGAGGGCCCTGGTGCACGGGTGGAGGGCCCTGGTGCCCTGGTCGAGGGCCCTGTTGCCCGGGTGGGGGGCCCTGTTGCCCGGGTGGGGGGCCCTGTTGCCCGGGTGGGGGGCCCTGTTGCCCGGGTGGGGGGCCCTGTTGCCCGGGTGGGGGGCCCTGTTGCCCGGGTGGGGGGCCCTGGTGACCGGGTGGGGGGCCCTGGTGACCGGGTGGGGGGCCCTGGTGACCGGGTGGGGGGCCCTGGTGACCGGGTGGAGGGCCCTGGTGACCGGGTGGAGGGCCCTGGTGCACGGGTGGAGGGCCCTGTTGCCCGGGTGGAGGGCCCTGTTGCCCGGGTGGGGGGCCCTGGTGACCGGGTGGGGGGCCCTGGTGCACGGGCGGAGGGCCCTGGTGTGGTTCTCCTGAGGGGGTTCCCACGCGTTGGGAGTTGGAGGGGCCGTGCTGCCCTGGTAGAGGGCCCTGGGACACGGGTCCAGAGGTGGACGAGGGCTGGCTATCTGGCTGGGACGGCGTGGATGGGCTCACCATGTGGCCTTGTTGATTCTGCGAGTCCGGTCCAGAGTGTGGGTACTGACCATACTGGCTGTACTGGTCCTCGTACCCTCCACTACCATACCGGTCACTACTACTGTATTGGTCAGCGCCGTACTGACCACCGCTGTCGCTGCTGCCGCTGCCTCCGTACTGTTGCTGCATGGCTCGCAGTGTGGTGACCCTCTCCTGCAATCAAATCACATTTAAGGAGCCCTTTAAAAAAAAATTATATATATTTGTTTTTACATTAAGCTGGCTAGGGTGTATTCAGCAACGTGAAACATTCAGAACTGAACACATGGAAATACAATGACTAGAGTGAACACAGGTGTCTATTGCATATGACAGATATCACCGTCACCAGGGATCATCAACTAGATTTAGCTTCTGGCACATTTTTTCTTGAGCGAGTGTTTAGGGGGGCCGGAACATAATTACTAATAATTTATAGACTGCAAATTGACTGCAAGAAGCCCCTCCCCCCCAAAAAAAACAACAACAGATGACTAAAACAATCACTTCAAACCTTGATTACATTTGTATACATTCACATTATATTCCTCTTTTAGGTGTGGTAATACCCTGTTCTACTCTACATCCTGTTACACTACATCCTGCTGACGAAGTCAGGGGAACCCTGTTCTACATCCTGTTACATTACATCCTACTAAACAAGTCGGGGGAACCCTGTTCTACATCCTGTTACATTACATCCTACTAAACAAGTCGGGGGAACCCTGTTCTACATCCTGTTACATTACATCCTACTAAACAAGTCGGGGAACCCTGTTCTACTCTACATCCTACTGAACAAGTCGGGGAACCCTGTTCTACTCTACATCCTACTGAACAAGTCGGGGAACCCTGTTCTACTCTACATCCTACTGAACAAGTCGGGGAACCCTGTTCTACTCTACATCCTACTGAACAAGTCGGGGAACCCTGTTCTACTCTACATCCTACTGAACAAGTCGGGGAACCCTGTTCTACTCTACATCCTACTGAACAAGTCGGGGAACCCTGTTCTACTCTACATCCTACTGAACAAGTCGGGGAACCCTGTTCTACTCTACATCCTACTGAACAAGTCGGGGAACCCTGTTCTACTCTACATCCTACTGAACAAGTCGGGGAACCCTGTTCTACTCTACATCCTACTGAACAAGTCGGGGAACCCTGTTCTACTCTACATTCTACTGAACAAGTCGGGGAACCCTGTTCTACTCTACATCCTACTGAACAAGTCGGGGAACCCTGTTCTACTCTACATCCTACTGAACAAGTCGGGGAACCCTGTTCTACTCTACATCCTACTGAACAAGTCGGGGAACCCTGTTCTACTCTACATCCTACTGAACAAGTCGGGGAACCCTGTTCTACTCTACATCCTACTGAACAAGTCGGGGGAACCCTGTTCTACTCTACATCCTACTGAACAAGTCGGGGGAACCCTGTTCTACTATACATCCTGCTGAACAAGTCGGGGAACCCTGTTCTACTCTACATCCTACTGAACAAGTCGGGGGAACCCTGTTCTACTCTACATCCTACTGAACAAGTCGGGGGAACCCTGTTCTACTCTACATCCTACTGAACAAGTCGGGGGAACTCTGTTCTACTCTACATCCTACTGAACAAATCGGGGGAACCCTGTTCTACTCTACATCCTGCTGAACAAGTCGGGGAACCCTGTTCTACTCTACATCCTACTGAACAAGTCGGGGAACCCTGTTCTACTCTACATCCTGCTGAACAAGTCGGGGGAACCCTGTTCTACTCTACATCCTACTGAACAAGTCGGGGAACCCTGTTCTACTCTACATCCTACTGAACAAGTCGGGGAACCCTGTTCTACTCTACATCCTGCTGAACAAGTCGGGGAACCCTGTTCTACTCTACATCCTACTGAACAAGTCGGGGGAACCCTGTTCTACTCTACATCCTACTGAACAAGTCGGGGGAACCCTGTTCTACTCTACATCCTACTGAACAAGTCGGGGGAACCCTGTTCTACTCTACATCCTACTGAACAAGTCGGGGGAACCCTGTTCTACTCTACATCCTACTGAACAAGTCGGGGGAACCCTGTTCTACTCTACATCCTACTGAACAAGTCTGGGGAACCCTGTTCTGCTCTACATCCTACTGAACAAGTCTGGGGAACCCTGTTCTACTCTACATCCTACTGAACAAGTCTGGGGAACCCTGTTCTACTCTACATCCTGCTGAACAAGTCGGGGAACCCTGTTCTACTCTACATCCTACTGAACAAGTCGGGGAACCCTGTTCTACTCTACATCCTACTGAACAAGTCGGGGAACCCTGTTCTACTCTACATCCTACTGAACAAGTCGGGGAACCCTGTTCTACTCTACATGCTGTAAGATTACATCCTACTGAAAAGGCCACAGATGCAGAGGGGAGGTACACACACACAGTACAGAGGTGGAGTTTGTCAGGCTGTACTGTACCTGTAGGTGTGGTGAAGTTTGTCAGGCTGTACCTGTAGGTGTGGTGGAGTTTGTCAGGCTGTACTGTACCTGTAGGTGTGGTGAAGTTTGTCAGGCTGTACCTGTAGGTGTGGTGGAGTTTGTCAGGCTGTACTGTACCTGTAGGTGTGGTGGAGTTTGTCAGGCTGTACTGTACCTGTAGGTGTGGTGGAGTTTGTCAGGCTGTACCTGTAGGTGTGGTGGAGTTTGTCAGGCTGTACTGTACCTGTAGGTGTGCTGAAGTGGAGTTCATCTGTTCCTGCCACTGTTTCCACTGTAACTCATAGTCCTGTAGCTGGTCTTTATGTGGGTAGGACTGGAACTGCTCTTGCCACTGGCTGAAGGTACGGCCCCAGTCTGCAAACACCGGGACAAACTTCTGCTGCTGCGTCTCATAGTGACTCAGCTGCATGGCCATAGACATTGTCTACACAAAGGGGGGGGGGGGGGGGGGGGGGTTGAGAAAAACTGTTGTCCAAACAATGTGGAAATTTGCCTTGGGCATAGGCCTCATATAAAGAAGAGGACATCTCAGAGAATAGAATCGGCTTATTTAATTGTCCATCTTTCAAAGGAAATTAGAATTTTGCTTTCATAATAACCCCTGACAGCAAACAGACAACACACATTTTGTGAGGAGCCTGCTGGGTGGGATAACATGCTCTACAATCACGCAAACTGTATTTTATCCATGCAAGATGCTGCGCAAATAAAGTTAATTACTATAATAATGAAACGGACTGAAATAGGCACAGAACTGATCACAACTTCAGCTATATTCTAAAAAATATATATATATATATTAAAAAAGAGGGGAAGAATCAGTGTGCAAAAAAATACATTAAAAAAAAAAGTCTCAAAACAAATGTCATAGAGATACCTCTAGCTGTGCAGGTTGTTGGATACACTGCTGGTACTGGTTGAGGATGGCCTGTAGCTGAGCATGGTGCTGCATCAGGGCTTGGTACTGGTAGCCCGCTCTCTGCTGCTGGGCCTGCTGCCACTGGGCCGCTGCGCTCTGGAGCTGCTGTAGCCGGGCCACCTCTACTGGGTCCTGGTTTGTGGGGGCAGGCTGCAGGAGGAGGAGGAGGAGGAGAGGATACTAGATTTGTATAGCCCTTTTCATTACAGCAGGAATCTCAAAGACACTCTTAAATAAAAAAATAAAAAAACATTTGAGTTAGCCTATTGGCTAAGTTCTTAGGCTGGAAGATATTCCACAGAGGAACGTCTTCAACAGGTTACATTTTTCTGTTTCCACACTGCACTTCAAGGACAGAGGTGAAAGTTCACACAATATATTTATTTACTTGTCTTCCCCACCCCCCTATGACATTGGGAAACCGATACGTAAATATCTACCATATCATTGAATTGTTACAGCACATCGGAGTACGTTCTGACAATATTGTAAAGGAATGTTTGAAAACTTCTCATTCTCATGAGCTCCTGTACATTTTGAGCTATGTCTGTGATAGACCAAGATGCTCACCTACAATACTAATCACAGTCTATCTCAGACATGTGAAACAGTTAGGTTTCTCCTTACCTTTTCGTCATCAGGTGGAGGTGGTGGTGGGGGCTCCTCTTTTGGTGGCGGTGGTGGAGGGGCGTTCTTGGGTGGTTCCGATGGAGGGGGAGGGGCGGCTGTAGCCGAGTGGGGCTGGGGTTTGGGAGGTGGGGGCGTTGAGCCATCACCCTGGCCTTGGTTGGTCTTCTCTGCTTTCAGCCTCTGCAAGTTCTGGAGATGCTGCTTGTACCAGTACTGCTGCTGGATGACAACAACAACAACAAAACATCATATCAACATGACAATATCAGACACGCTGGTTAGCACGGTGTTCTAGCGACACAGCGCTTCTCTGAGACGTGATGACAACTTGTGCAGGTAGACGAGGTCTCATCACAACACTATGAGAAACTACCTTGGCCCCAGATAGATCTTTATGCTGTTCCGTCAACTCCTACGGTCAGTGACCTAGGGCCGTCCCCGACAACAAAAAAAAATCTTAGTCGACCAATCGATCGTCTGTTCTTTCGACCAATCGATTGGTCGAAAATGTTAAAAATTTGTATTTTTCCCATCTATAGACACATCCGGTGTGTTTTAAATCAAATCAACTACATCCACTGAGCCTGTCTGATGCTTTAAGCGCACGGTTTGATTACGTAATTAAGACACACAAATGACTAGAGGGAGTCCGACCAGCAATTGTTTGGATTGTGCCCGGCCGGCCTCAGACTCTCTGCGACGTGTAAATGTATATATTTTTTTTTAAAGACAGCGAGTGACTGTGTGAGTAGCACCCGTTCTCTCTCTCTCTCTCCTCCCGGCTGCAGCGACCACCACAGAATATCAAAGTGTTTATCACGCTGTCCGTGTTGCTGAAGCTGCAACATAATTGCAGACGTTTCTGACTGAAAAGTTCTGTTACTTGAAATCTCTCGTTTGTTTAGGAAAAAATATTCCCTATTCCCTCAAGCCGTGCTCTCTTTACATGACACGTGTACGCGTCGCATGCACGTGGCCAAACACCTATTCACACGCGACTAGTATTACTAGGGAACATTGGTGATGTAATTATTGCTCCAGAATGGCCGTTATTCCAGAAGACGGTTTTAGTTCCCCCCCCCTAACTGCCCCTATGTAATTCTTCTTTTATTTTCAATAAATTGACAGTTATGAAGGAAGCCTGGAGGATTTTATTGTAGGTGTGAAGATACAGTATTTCAACATGTCAAGGTGATGGGCCCACACTGACAACTCCAGCTTGGTTCCCAAGTTTCTAAAACATACCAAACCATCGTTCCTATAGTGTCTCCATAATATTTGAATTGAGGAAGTGTGAATCATTAGGATATTTTAGCGATCCGCAGTACGTCCTAAATATCCCCCAGCCTTCAGATGTGAGCTAAACAGTGCAATTGCACTTCAGGTGCATTTTAAGCCTACGGATGACAAAGTTAAGGTATAATTTCCAAACCTTTAGGTCAGTGGTATGCTGCTGCTTTGCGATCTAGTAACAGCAAGGGTCGCATTAAATAGGCTCAATGTTTTTTTTTACTGATGCATTTGGTAATATTCAGTTCATACACACAAAACATATGAACAAAAGGATCCACTGAAAGTTTATAGGCTGTAATCCATTCATATATATATATAGTTTATGCGCCGCACTTTGTTCAATTTATCCAATCAGTTATTGTTTTCTTGTGCAAACCCGCAAGCAACAGCTGTCAAACGGAGACATTTCTCTCAAAAACACAGGGATGTCGATTCACACAGGACTAGTATTAGAGGATTTTTGGAGTTCGCCCCCCCCCCCCCCAAAAAAAAATAGTAGGTTATTCTGTCTGAAATTGTTACTCTCCTGCCATGTAAAAAATACTGACAAGGCAGATTCGGATGTGACTAATTGTGTAAAATACTGGAGATCAAGAAAAAGAAGGTAAGGTGTGTGCTGTGTGTATATTATGTGTGCCAAACAGGTGCTGTATAGATTACACTATAATTGCTCTGACCGTTTGGAACAATGTAAACACTAAATAAATTATAAGCGTACCAGAGTCTGTTGTAACGTTTTTTTTGTTTTGTTAAGTCTTATTACAGCAAAGAATACGAACAATCGTATTCATTTGTGAATGCAATTTCTAAAATGGAACGATTTTTTTATTGTTTAAGCGAATTATTCAAGGCTCGTTTTATTTTATTTTAAAACTAAAATGCTTGATTGCATTTCAAATCACGAATGACTCGTATGCTGTGCGATGACATGAACAAATGAATGATTGATTGTTACAGTAGCCTACATAAGAATTGAAATACAGTCAGTTACGGTATTAAGATTAAACAGGATGCGCTCTTAGGCTTACAGCTCAATGGTGGTTATACAAGGCTGCTATACGAAGCCTACTAATGATATTAGTTATTATTATAATAATAATAATAGTAATAACAATAATAATAAGTAATAATAACAACAAGGAGATCAAGGAAAAGGAGCGTTATAATAAATAATCAACATTAGTGAAATCAACACTAAATAAATTATAAATAATTTAGTTGTGTATATTACATTTGAATGAAATAATCTCATCTCTATAGAGCTGCTGCCTGACAAAAATCACTATTTAGTAGTTCTTCAAAGTAAATAAGGCATACTTTTATGACTGCTGAATGCAAACGATCACTGATCATGTATTTTCAGGTAGAGATACCTAGCAAAGCAACAGCTGCTTTCTATATCCCCACAGACCGGACAAGTATATGTGCAATGGATTATGGTCATTGTAGGTAATTAGCAAGTTTTAATGCACTAAACTATGTAAAACATTGTCTTGTTGGAAACTACAACTCCCTGCTACGTCGCACAGTTCAGGCTGGATCATTATTGGGCTCACAGATAAAACCCTAAATAAACGGAATTAAAATAATTGTAACCGAAGTTGGTCGATTAGTTGTTTTAAAACCGAAAAATATCCGACATTTTGGTTAATTGCTCAGCACTAATGGAGACATAACATGCCCAGTTTAAAGGCCGACCGGGGTATAGCAGGTTGCCATTAGCAACTACATTTTACAACTTATTTTGTGTGCAATTTTACAATAATCGGTTCAAGGACATACATCTAGTGTATTATAAACAAGTATTGGTACCATGATTGTCTTCGAAATTGGTATTATTATTATTATACATGTTTCTTTTCTTTTTTACACGACCACGAAGATCGCCATTTTTCTATTCAATTATAATGGGGATCCTGTTTTCTGTTAACAATGCCTGCAGTACCGCGGTCGCCCTTGAACTCCCGTGGCTTCAATGAGAGGGGGCAGTCGTTCTCCCTGATCCGAGTTTCCATGTCGGAAATTTGAGTCTTTTGGGGCCAAAGATTATTTCTCGTTTACCTCTTTAGTCGCTGGTGTACCATTGTTCTGAGTGGGTACCTGTGGGTTCGCCTCTGATGGGGGTGGGTCCTCCTCTGATGGGGGAAGCTGGGTCTCTTCGGGTTGCGGTGGCAGCAGCGGCGGCTGAAGTTGTGGGCTGGGCGCCCCGGCTTCCATGGACTGATACTCATCTTGATAAGTGGAAGGGCCTTGCATGGACTGATACTCATCTTGGTATGGGGAAGGGGCACTGGCCCCCGTTGAACCATACCCATATCCCGAGTTGCCTTGCCACGACTCCGCCGTAGGACCACCGCCGCCATAGGGGTTTTCATTTACGTTCCTGTCGTGGTGCAGCACAGATTGGAGCTGTTTTTGATGGAGCTGTTGCAGCTGCTGCATCTGCTGGAGATGCTGCTCCCGCAGGCTGTTGAACGTTGACCCGGGTGCCGCTGCGGGTGTAGCAGCAGCATAGCTCCCGAATCCTCCCCCGAAGCCTTCGCCTTGAGGAGACTGACCCCTCGGCGCACCGAAGTGCTGCTGCGAAGGTGGTTGATGGCCGCCACCACCACCACCATAGTTACTACCCCAAGAGGGATACATGCTTTGGAAGCAGCGAGCAATGTGTAGGCCTTTGTCCTCACATAAAGCTGGTGCAGTTAAAAATACAAATTTAAAGCTACGTTATCCTCGATAGAGGTACGTTACCACGCGTGTTATCCGTAAACAAACGTTGATTATTGATGTCGTTTGATGTATCAATAAATACTAACAAATGAAATAAAATGCGTTGTTCGTGTGGGTTTTCGGGTTCCGTATCATTTAGCTACAAAGCTAGCTGGTTGTGGAGGGAAACGTAAACGCTGATTGGTTGGCATGTAGTCTTATACACATCATTTCCGGTTCGCCCAAATTGTTATTTTTCCATTCCACAAGAGGGTGACATTTCTTTATAAATATACAAGCCTCATACGCCACAGACAGATTTCAGTAGTCCAACCAAGGATTGTCTATTATATTGACAAGATAGTCAAGTGACCGCTCTAACAATGGAAATATGTCCTCAAAGATGGAAGGCGAGATCAGATGGGACCATTCTAGCCAATGAGAGGGCAGATAACAGTGAACAACACGCCGTAGAGATAGGCAGGGGACTCACCTTTGTATCTGTGCGGTTATAGCGTCTGTGACGGCATAAAATACAATTTTATTTGTCACCTTGAAATGCTTACTTACGAGCCCGTTCCCAACAATGCAGAGTTAAAAAGTAAGAAACATTTGCAAAACAAAAATAAATAAAAGACACCACCATTGTGACAATATCCATTTTAAAGCTTCAGTTATCTTCTTCATTGGCTGATTGCGCAAAACTCATAGGAATCCCTATCCAGTTGACTACTTTAAAATGGTGGAAATCCTCTGGCAATATCCATATCCACGATGAGTCCTCAATCTATGACAACAGGCACAACTATGCCTCCTCCCCCGGCCGTAAATTGGAGAATTTTGTATTTTGCCAAACACCTGAAACCTATTTTCCTGCAATCTAGAGCCATAATCATTTGCCTAATTCTATGTAAAAAAAAAAAAAAAAAATGAATAACATGTTTCTTTTTCAGCATATCTAAGTATACATCTTGAGCTGTCTGTGTCCTCCTAACTGGTGTTTTTTTTTTTTTTTTTTAAGACACTAAATATGCTTCACTGCATCTCTGCTAAAATCTGGGTAAAACCAACTTCATAAAATTGCTAAGTGGCTATTAGAATTACAGAGAAACAGCACGGCACGGCCACAGACTTTCACCCTACCCTTCACCCAGTGTTACTGTTTTGCCCTCAGTTAGAATTAGCTCCACCAGTAAATCTGTATTAATTGTAAGCAGAACCACTTAAAAAGAATCGTTAAAGAGGATTAATCAACTCCCGCCCCGTTTAATGTCTCACGTTAATGAGTTTGTCAGCAGTGTTTTAATATCTCCTAATGACCTCGTATTTTAGTGATGACATTAAAAGGGTGTTGGAGAAGAAATGGCCCATTCAGGATCCAAAGAAACCCCCCCAATGACACCCTATTCCCCTATATAGTGCACTACTTTTGACCAGCCCTGTGGGGGACTATTCCCCTATATAGTGCACTACTTTTGACCAGCCCTGTACGGGACAATGCACAATAGAAGGACTAGGGTTATATTTGGGATGCAGCCCCTACTCTCTAGACGGGACGACCTTCCCGACGCAAGGCCACGGTCACACTACGAGCTCTGGCCTTCAGGGAGAGATGCAGATCCTTTATCAGGGGATGGGAGAGGAGGGTGGAGGAGTCCCTATAGAGGAGCTCTGCGCTCTCTCCTTTATAAAGCATGACTGGCACAATGTGACACAGCAGCCTGGACTCAGAGCCATACAAAAAACATACTTTATGTATTTCTGAGCGCCTCCAAGACTTATGATACTTACTGGTCTAGTTACTTGAGACAGAAATAAAGTAGGGAGATTGGTCGGGGAGGATTGTTGGGCGTAATCCGCGATAGTCTAGCAATACAAAGGTTGCGTGTTCGAGTCACGTCAGAGACAACTTTAGAATTTTAGCTAACCCTTATTCTGAACTTAACCCAATTCACCTATCCTGCTACGTAAATTCACCTATCCTGCTACGTAAATTCACATAACCTGCTACGTAAATTCACATAACCTTTCTGGTCAGTTACTCTAACCTTTGTCGTTAGTTCCCCTAACCACCAACGTTAATTATCCCCAAGCAACCTGGTCTCAGATGAAAACTTGCAATACTATACGTCCGTCAAGACTAATAAGTTACATCATGGAATTCGTATGATTTTGTACAACCATGTAATACATATTATACACCATCTAATTCGCATGATATTGTATGACCGCTAACCTAACGTAACCTAAGGCTGGGTTCACAGATTTACGTACAGAGTAATACGAATTGGATACAGTTTTGTTTAGATTACAACAATACACTGTGTAGGGAATAGCATAGGGAGACCAGGGAATAGCATAGGGAGACCAGGGAATAGTGTAGGGAGGCCAGGGAATAGCAGAGGGAGGCCAGGGAATAGCATAGGGAGGCCAGGGAATAGCGTAGGGAGGCCAGGGAATAGCATAGAGAGGCCAGGGAATAGCGTAGGGAGGCCCAGGGAATAGTAGGGAGGCCAGGGAATAGCGTAGGGAGGCCAGTGAATAGCGTAGGGAGGCCCAGGGAATAGTAGGGAGGCCAGGGAATAGCGTAGGGAGGCCAGGGAATAGCATAGGGAGGCCAGGGAATAGCGTAGGGAGGCCCAGGGAATAGTAGGGAGGCCAGGGAATAGTGTAGGGAGGCCAGGGAATAGCGTAGGGAGGCCAGGGAATAGCGTAGGGAGGCCAGGGAATAGCGTAGGGAGGCCAGGGAATAGCATAGGGAGGCCAGGGAATAGCATAGGGAGGCCAGGGAATAGCATAGGGAGGACCAGGGAATTGCATAGGGAGGCCAGAGAATAGCATAGGGAGGCCAGGGAATAGTGTAGGGAGGACCAGGGAATAGTGTAGGGAGGACCAGGGAATAGTAGGGAGGCCAGGGAATAGCGTAGGGAGGCCAGGGAATAGCAAGGGGGTACCAGGGAATAGCATAGGGAGGACCAGGGAATAGCTTAGGGAGGCCAGGGAATAGCACAGGGAGGACCAGGAAATAGCAGAGGGGGTACCAGGGAATAGCATAGGGAGGACCAGGGAATAGCTTAGGGCGGCCAGGGAATAGCACAGGGAGGACCAGGAAATAGCAGAGGGGGTACCAGGGAATAGCATAGGGAGGACCAGGGAATAGCATAGGGAGGACCAGGGAATAGTATAGGGAGGCCAGGGAATAGCAGAGGGGGTACCAGGGAATAGCATAACGAGGACCAGGGAATAGCAGAGAGGGGTACCAGGGAATAGCATAGGGAGGACCAGGGAATAGCATAGGGAGGCCAGGGAATAGCACAGGGAGTCCAGGGAATAGCGTAGGGAGGCCAGGGAATAGTGTAGGGAGGACAGGGAATAGCTAAGGGAGGCCAGGGAATAGCGTAGGGAGTCCAGGGAATAGCGTAGGGAGGCCAGGGAATAGTGTAGGGAGGACAGGGAATAGTGTAGGGAGGCCAGGGAATAGTGTAGGGAGGCCAGGGAATAGCGTAGGGAGGCCAGGGAATAGCGTAGGGAGGACAGGGAATAGCGTAGGGAGGACAGGGAATAGCGTAGGGAGGACAGGGAATAGCGTAGGGAGGCCAGGGAATAGCGTAGGGAGGCCAGGAAATAGCGTAGGGAGGCCAGGGAATAGCGTAGGGAGGACAGGGAATAGCGTAGGGAGGCCAGGGAATATCGTAGGGAGGCCAGGGAATAGCGTAGGGAGGACCAGGGAATAGCATAGAGAGGACCAGGGAATAGCATAGGGAGACAGGGAATAGCATAGGGAGACAGGGAATAGCATAGGGAGGACCAGGGAATAGCATAGGGAGGACCAGGGAATAGCATAGAGAGGACAGGGAATAGCAGAGGGAGGACCAGGGAATAGCATAGGGAGGACCAGGGAATAGCGTAGGGAGGCCAGGGAATAGCATAGAGAGGACCAGGGAATAGCATAGGGAGGCCAGGGAATAGCATAGAGAGGACAGGGAATAGTGTAGGGAGGACCAGGGAATAGCATAGGGAGGCCAGGGAATAGCGTAGGGAGGACCAGGGAATAGCATAGAAAGGACAGGGAATAGCAGAGGGAGGACAGGGAATATCATAGGGAGGCCAGGGAATAGCATAGAGATGACAGGGAATAGTGTAGGGAGGACCAGGGAATAGTGTAGGGAGGACCAGGGAATAGCATAGAGAGGACCAGGGAATAGTGTAGGGAGGACCAGGGAATAGTGTCTATAATACTGTAAGGGGTTCTTCTACATGTAAGGGGTTCTTCTACATGAAAGTCAGAGAAATGAAAAGCTGATTTTTGCTGTGGTCTCAGGACTGTTAGGGTTAACCACATATCATAGCAATACACTGGTAGACACTGGTATGGTGCTGGAGATAATAAATATGAGGTTGCAAAGTGGTGGAATTGCCCTTTAACTGGTTTGAACGTCACTTTCCCAAGCTGTTTGAACAATTTCACTTCATATTGAGGACAGTGCATCTTCTCCTGTGATTAAAATCTTCTGTAAAACAAAATACTCAATGGGGGCTAATGGATCCAGCACAAGCCCATGCATCGATGGCTGTTCCCTGTCTCGATGTTCCCTGGCTGGATGTTCCCTGGCTGGCTGGATGTTCCCTGGCTGGATGTTCCCTGGCTGAATGGATGATCCCTGGCTGGATGTTCCCTGGCTGGATGTTCCCTGTCTGGATGTTCCCTGGCTGGATGTTCCCTGGCTGGATGGATGTTCCCTGGCTGGATGTTCCCTGGCTGGATGTTCCCTGGCTGAATGGATGTTCCCTGTCTGGCTGTTCCCCAGCTGACTGGCTGTTCCCTGGCTGACTGGCTGTTCCCCGGCTGTCTGGCTGTTCCCTGGCTGACTGGCTGTTGTCTAGCTGTCTGTCTCTTTGGCTGTCTGTTCCCTGGCTGTCTGGATGACTAGCTGGCTGGCTGCTTCCAAAACGCTTTGCTTTGTTTGAATCAATTTTCCCATAACCCTGTGAGGGGAAAAGTGATGCCGATTGATTGGCCTCTGACTTTGTTTTCCAGAATATTGTTTGATGGCTGGATAGATTAATTGGTGTGACATTTGAAAGCCTCCCACCTCTCTCTCTCTCTCTCTATCTCTCTCTCTCTGCCTCTCTCTCTCTCTCTCTCTCTCTCCTCTCTCTCTCTCTGCCCCTCTCTCTCTCTCTCTCTCTCTCTCTCTCTCTCTCTCTGCCTCTCTCTCTCTCTCTCTCTCTCTGCCTCTCTCTCTCTCTCTGCCTCTCTCTCTCTCTCTCTCTCTCTCTCTCTCTCTCTCTCTCTCTCTCTCTCTCTCTCTCTCTCTCTCTCTCTCTCTCTCTCTGCCTCTCTCTCTCTCTCTCTCTCTCTCTGCCTCCTCTCTCTCTCTCTCTCTCTCCTCTCTCTCTCTCTGCCTCTCTCTCTCTCTCTCTCTCTCTCTCTCTCTCTCTCTCTCTCTCTCTCTCTCTCTCTCTCTCTCTCTCTCTCTCTCTCTCTCTCTCTCTCTCTCTCTCTCTCCTCTCTCTGCCTCTCTCTCTCTCTCTCTCTCTCTCTCTCTCTGCCCCTCTCTCTCTCTCTCTCCTCTCTCTGCCTCTCTCTCTCCTCTCCCTCTCTCTGCCTCTCTCTCTCGCTCTCTCTCTCTCTCAATTCAATTCAATTCAATTCAAGGGGCTTTATTGGCATGGGAAACATGTGTTAACATTGCCAAAGCAAGTGAGGTAGGTAATATACAAAAGTCAAATAAACAATAAAAATGAACAGTAAACATTACACATACAGAAGTTTCAAAACAATAAAGACATTACAAATGTCATATTATATATATGCAGTGTTGTAACAATGTACAAATGGTTAAAGCACACAAGTTAAAATAAATAAACATAAATATGGGTTGTATTTACAGTGGTGTTTGTTCTTCACTGGTTGCCCTTTTCTTGTGGCAACAGGTCACAAATCTTGCTGCTGTGATGGCACACTGTGGAATTTCACCCAGTAGATATGGGAGTTTATCAAAATTGGATTTGTTTTCGAATTCTTTGTGGATCTGTGTAATCTGAGGGAAATATGTCTCTCTAATATGGTCATACATTGGGCAGGAGGTTAGGAAGTGCAGCTCAGTTTCCACCTCATTTTGTGGGCAGTGTGCACATAGCCTGTCTTCTCTTGAGAGCCATGTCTGCCTACGGCGGCCTTTCTCAATAGCAAGGCTATGCTCACTGAGTCTGTACATAGTCAAAGCTTTCCTTAAGTTTGGGTCAGTCACAGTGGTCAGGTATTCTGCCACTGTGTACTCTCTGTTTAGGGCCAAATAGCATTCTAGTTTGCTCTGTTTTTTTGTTAATTCTTTCCAATGTGTCAAGTAATTATCTTTTTGTTTTCTCATGATTTGGTTGGGTCTAATTGTGCTGTTGTCCTGGGGCTCTGTGGGGTGTGTTTGTGTTTGTGAACAGAGCCCTAGGACCAGCTTGCTTAGGGGACTCTTCTCCAGGTTCATCTCTCTGTAGGTGATGGCTTTGTTATGGAAGGTTTGGGAATCGCTTCCTTTTAGGTGGTTGTAGAATTTAACGGCTCTTTTCTGGATTTTGATAATTAGTGGGTATCGGCCTAATTCTGCTCTGCATGCATTATTTGGTGTTCTACGTTGTACACGGAGGATATTTTTGCAGAATTCTGCATGCAGAGTCTCAATTTGGTGTTTGTCCCATTTTGTGAAATCTTGGTTGGTGAGCGGACCCCAGACCTCACAACCATAAAGGGCAATGGGCTCTATGACTGATTCAAGTATTTTTAGCCAGATCCTAATTGGTATGTTGAAATTTATGTTCCTTTTGATGGCATAGAAGGCCCTTCTTGCCTTGTCTCTCAGATCGTTCACAGCTTTGTGGAAGTTACCTGTGGTGCTGATGTTTAGGCCGAGGTATGTATAGTTTTTTGTGTGCTCTAGGGCAACGGTGTCTAGATGGAATTTGTGGTCCTGGTGACTGGACCTTTTTTGGAACACCATTATTTTGGTCTTACTGAGATTTACTGTCAGGGCCCAGGTCTGACAGAATCTGTGCAGAAGATCTAGGTGCTGCTGTAGGCCCTCCTTGGTTGGTGACAGAAGCACCAGATCATCAGCAAACAGTAGACATTTGACTTCGGATTCTAGTAGGGTGAGACCGGGTGCTGCAGACTGTTCTAGTGCCCGCGCCAATTCGTTGATATATATGTTGAAGAGGGTGGGGCTTAAGCTGCATCCCTGTCTCACCCCACGACCCTGTGTGAAGAAATGTGTGTGTTTTTTGCCAATTTTAACCGCACACTTGTTGTTTGTGTACATGGATTTTATAATGTCGTATGTTTTACCCCCAACACCACTTTCCATCAATTTGTATAGCAGACCCTCATGCCAAATTGAGTCGAAGGCTTTTTTGAAATCAACAAAGCATGAGAAGACTTTGCCTTTGTTTTGGTTTGTTTGGTTGTCAATTAGGGTGTGTAGGGTGAATACATGGTCTGTTGTACGGTAATTTGGTAAAAAGCCAATTTGACATTTGCTCAGTACATTGTTTTCATTGAGGAAATGTACGAGTCTGCTGTTAATGATAATGCAGAGTATTTTCCCAAGGTTAATTGTTTCTCTCTCTCTCTCTCTCTCTCTCTCTCTCTCTCTCTCTCTCTCTCTCTCTCTCTCTCTCTCTCTCTCTCTCTCTCTCTCTCTCTCTCTCGACCGTCAGCAGCATCCCAAGCTCTCCTCTCCTCTCCTCTCCTCTCCTCTATTCTTCTCCAATCGAACCCCAGACGTGCATTCAAAATGGCACCCTATTCCCTTTTTTAGTGCACTACTTTTGACCAGAACCCATAGGGTAGTAGTGCACTACTTTTGACCAGAACCCATAGGGTAGTAGTGCACTACTTTTGACCAGAACCCACGGGTATTGTTTTTTTTTTTTCTATTGTAGTACAGTATATACTAATCGTATGGCCTGTAAGAGAGTATTTGTTCTGGAATGCCGTCACTTCTCCAATTAGGAGACAGCGCATCAGAATGGTATTCCTAATATAACGTATAAAAACACAGCTGCAGCGACATGTGCTGCTACTCAATCAAGTGTTAGTTTGAATGGCGGGATGCCGTCGTGATAAGATGAAGCTGATGAATAAAGAACATCACCTGTAACGCAGAGTCAGCGTTCATGCCTGTTTTCAGCAGCCCGGTATGAATTGCCAAATGTACTAGTAAGCCTACAGAGACCGATAGAGGCCCGATGTCAGTGAGAAGAAAACAGACACATTGACAGATGATTCTTTGCATGGTTGGTTGAAGAGAAACTACACATTTACAACATGGGGCTCGTCGGGGACTGTCTTTTTGGATTCGGTTTGGGATTCTTTCTGAAGAGGTAGAATCACTTTAAGGGCCTGAGATCAACCTGGTCCTTTATTAAATACTATACCTGGTCCTTTATAAATACTATACCTGATTTATAAATACTATACCTGGTCCTTATTAAATACTATACCTGGTCCTTTATTAAATACTATACCCGGTCCTTTATAAATACTATACCTGGTCCTTTATACATACTATACCTGGTCCTTTATAAATACTATACCTGGTCCTTTATAAATACTACACCTGGTCCTTTATACATACTATACCTGGTCCTTTATTAAATACTATACCTGGTCCTTTATAAATACTATACCTGGTCCTTTATAAATACTATACCTGGTCCTTTATTAAATACATACCTGGTCCTTTATAAATACTATACCTGGTCCTTTATACATACTATACCTGGTCCTTTATAAATACTATACCTGGTCCTTTATAAATACTACACCTGGTCCTTTATACATACTATACCTGGTCCTTTATAAATACTATACCCGGTCCTTTATAAATACTATACCTGGTCCTTTATACATACTATACCTGGTCCTTTATAAATACTATACCTGGTCCTTTATAAATACTACACCTGGTCCTTTATACATACTATACCTGGTCCTTTATTAAATACTATACCTGGTCCTTTATAAATACTATACCTGGTCCTTATTAAATATTATACCTGGTCCTTTATAAATACTATACCTGGTCCTTTATAAATACTATACCTGGTCCTTTATAAATACTACAGCTGGTCCTTATTAAATACTATACCTGGTCCTTTATAAATACTATACCTGGTCCTTTATAAATACTACAGCTGGTCCTTATTAAATACTATACCTGGTCCTTTATAAATACTATACCTGGTCCTTTATAAATACTATACCTGGTCCTTTATAAATACTATACCTGGTCCTTATTAAATACTATACCTGGTCCTTTATAAATACTACACCTGGTCCTCTGACTGCTCATTGTAATCCCCAGCTACATTATGTTCTGTATGACTACGGGCTATATTATATTTGATTAGGATATTTAGTATATACTGTATTAAAACGAATATTTAGTATATATATTTATGAGGATATTTTTATTACAATTTTTACTATATATTTATTAGGACATTTTATTTGAATATTTGGTATATATATTTATTATGATATTTAATATATATTTATTAGGATATTTTATTTGAATATTTAGTATACAGTGCCTTCAGAAATTATTCAGACCACAGACTTTTCACCATTTTGCTATGTTGCAGCCTTATTCTACATTTATTAAATTGTTTCCCCCCCCCTCATCAATATACACACAATACCCCATAATGACATCACAATACCCCATAATGACATCACAATACCCCATAATGACATCACAATACCCCATAATGACATCACAATACCCCATAATGACATCACAATACCCCATAATGACAAAGCAAAAACAGGTTTTTAGAAAATGTTGCTAATTTATTAAAAATAAAAAACTGAAATATCACATTTACATAAGTATTCAGACCCTTTACTCAGTACTTTGTTGAAGCACCTTTGACAGCGATTACATCCTAGAGTCTTCTTGGGTATGATGCTACATGCTTGTCACACCTGTATTTGGGGAGTTTCTCCCATTCTTCTCTGCAGATCCTCTCAAGCTCTGTCAGGTTGGATGGGGAGCATTGCTGCAAAGATATTTTCAGGTCTCTCCAGAGATGTTAGATTGGGTTCAAGTCCGGGCTCTGGCTTGGCCACTCGGCTGTGTGCTTAGGTTCATTGTCCTGTTGGAAGGAGAACCTTCGCCCCAGTCTGAGGTCCTGAGCGCTCTCGAGCAGATTTTCATCAAGGATCTCGCTGTACTTTGCGCCGCTCTTCTTTCCCTCGATCCTGACTAGTCTCCCAGTCCCTGCAGCTGAAAAACATCCCCACAGCATGATGCTGCCACCACCATGTTTCACCGTAGGGATGGTGCCAGGTTTCCTCCAGACGTGACGCTTGGCATTCAGGCCAAAGAGTTCAATCTTCGTTTCATCAGACCATAGAATCTTCTTTCTCATTGTCTGAGTCCTGTATGTACCTTTGGGCAAACTCCAAGCGGGCTGTCATGTGCCTTTTACTGAGGAGTGGCTTCCATCTGGCCACTCTACTATAAAGGCCTGATTGGTGGAGTGCAGCAGAGTTGGCTGTCCTTCTGGAAGGTTCTCCCATCTCCACAGAGGAACTCTGGAGCTCTGTCAGAGTGACCATCGGGTTCTTGGTCACCTCCTTGACCAAGGCCCTTCTCCCCCGATTGCTCAGTTTTGCCAGGCGGGCAGCTTTAGGAAGAGTCTTGGTGGTTCCAAACTTCTTCCATTTTGGAGGCCACTGTGTTCTTGTGGATCCTCAATGCTACACAAATGTTTTAGGACCCTTCCCCAGATCTGTGCCTCGACACAATCCTGTCTCGAACCTCTTCTTTCGACCTCAATACTTGGTTTTTGCTCTGACATGCAGTGTCAACTGTGGGACCTTATATAGACAGGTGTGTGCCTTTCCAAATTAAGTCCAATCAATTGAATTTACCACAGGTGGACTCCAATGAAGTTGTAGAAACATCTCAAGGATGATCAATGGAAACAGGAGGCACCTGAGCTCAATTTCGAGTCTCATAGCAAAGGGTCTGAATACTTATATAAATGAGGTATTTCTGTTTTTTTATTTTTAATACATTTGCCAACATTTCTACAAACCTGTTTTCGCTTTGTCATTTTGGGATATTGTGGTTAGATTGCTGAGGAATTCTTTTTTATTATTACATTTTACAAATACGTCTGTAACATAACAAAATTTGGAAAAAGTCAAGGGGTCTCTGAAGGCACTATTTTATATTTGATTTGGATATTTTCTATATGTATATATAGTATGTGTGTGTTTGTGTATAAACTCTGTTTATAATAAAAATGTTCAGTCTTATAGTGATGCTGCTTTCTTCCCATCTGATTAAAATCCATTATCAGAACAGAAGAACAACCCAACAAAAAGCAGAGCTGTTTCTGCAGGTATTATGAATATACCCTGTTGTGGAAAATTACATAATTACTCATCCTGTGTTTTAATGCTTAAAGAATAGTCTCTTGTTATATGCTAGTGTTTTTTTCCTAACCTGATACAAACTCGTCTTTGCGTGACGTAGTCATAAGACTGGGCGTGTAGCTAAGATCCGTTTAGGTGCGACCGCAGCATGTGAGACATCCCGTGGGGTTTAGTATCTGCAGGAAGTCAGCTGTGTGGAAACTTGCAGGAAGGAGCACATTATAGTGTGAACTGTGACAAAACACAGTTGTATGGTTGAGCCCTCGTGCTATCAACCTTGGGGCTATCTTAATCTACACAGACAAACCAATCGCCTTTTACACAGTATGTTCTGCCCCTGTTTCCACACATCTGCTAAACCGCCACGTAGACAAAATATGTTGTACTTTTTTTCTATAAAAGCAGAGACCCGACTATGTTTGTTAACCTTTCAACTCTGTGGCTTCATTTCTGCAAATCCTATAAAATTGTTGTTTTGATAGAATCTGCAGTCTCTCTTCCTATAGAATTTCTCGGACAATTTGGCGACGAGGATGGGATGCTAACTCCACTTGCTGATTTGCTCTCGGAGAGACCGAGGGTAACTGTGTGCAGGTGCTGCGTTAGACGTGGCAGGGAGGGCCCACACTCTGACTAAGCGAAGCTGAAAAAGCGACCCGTCTCAGACCTGGCAGGGAGCGTCAGTGAGTTGATACGTCATTCCGAACTGACAAAATAAATTAAGGTGCGAGACTGATTTTCTTTTAAACGTCATAGAAAATCCTGTTCTGGGAACAGCTTGTGCTCATTAGGAGCAAATTACACCTCTAATTAGAAGCTTTGTTGTAACAGTAGTTATTTCTGAAGAAGTCTTTAATAATTAGGTCATCTTCTAATAAAAGAGCGATATCTTTAATTAAATAAGTTATTCTAGGTCAAACACCCTGTTGAAGCAAGGTGAGCCTGTAGGAGCAGGGACATCTCCAATTGGGATCTTTTTGTTGAAGCAGAAGTATCCTGGTCGGAGACAGGGGTTGTGTTTCTTTGTTGAAGCAGAGAATCGGTCATGAGATGACATGACACGGTTACAAGTCATGTGATCCCAGTGCACAATCCTGAGGTAAAAACGACAAAAAAACACATTGTAAAAGAAAATTAATTAGGTAGTGTACTGGTAAAAAAAGTTGGTTATGATTGGGAATCCAGCTATACATTTAAGCCCTACACTGAAATTTGCATACGAACTACCATGTGGGTGCAACATTTAAAATTACACAGAGTAATTAAAAATATATATTTTGATGGAGAAGAAATTCACACTTTTTAAATGATATGAAATGAAGACGTTCCATAACCAAATACTGTTTGTTTTGTGCGTTTGTTTTTGTTTCCTGAGTGTGTGTATATTGACGAGAGATTTATATTAATGGACAGACGACGGACCGTATTTCTGGTAATATGTGTCGTCAACAACAGTGATATGTGAAGTGTGAGACTGGTATAAGACATTAGATGTCCCATGTTCTCCAGCAGTAAATTGACAAAAGCTTCAGTATTGGTTCTAATACAAGGTGTCAGGTGACCAATTTAAAAGGCACAAATACCACAACTACACTGCGGGGAAGTGGGAATCACTACTTTGGAAAATTGTTAAAATCGGCATATATTAAAACCATGAAATCTAACCTCTGGGCAGCGTTGAGAGAGACACAGAAAAAGCCATCATAGAAGAGGTCAACTATAGCAACGCCATAGAGGCACTAAAAGAAGCGCAAGAGCTTTCTACCAACTCGACTCCAATATGAGAAACAAGAGCATTCTACCAACTCGACTCCAATATGAGAAACAAATCTAACCGTGGATACAATTGGACAGCATTTCCCTGCTGCCGGAAAATTCCAATGCAATGAAGAATTCAGAGATAATATAATGAATTGGGCACAATGACGTGAAAGAAGAACGTATGACTCAATACATCAGCGTGACTCATTTTCATCTGGGTGTTGTTTCCCCCCTGATGACTGAAACACCCCACTCTGGTTTCATTTAGTAGGATAGCTTATCTGTTGTCCTGTCCTACACCTCTCCTCTCCTCTCCTCTCCTCTCCTCTCCTCTCCTCTCCTCTCCTCTCCTCTCCTCTCCTCTCCTCTCCTCTCCTCTCCTCTCCTCTCCTCTCCTCTCCTCTCCTCTCCTCTCTTCAACCTCCCTTTACACATGGTACATTGTTCCCTCTCTATCACCTCAACAACACCCACTCGTCTTTCAAAACCTGTAATTGAATGAGTTTATGTCGTCAATTTGATGAATCATATTAATTTGTACTTATTAGGGGCCGCTTGAAACGATGACAATGAGATTAATGAAATTAGTTAATTTTCCCTCCCCTTCACACTGAGAGAGAGAGAGAGAGAGAGAGAGAGAGAGAGAGAGAGAGAGAGAGAGAGAGAGAGAGAGAGAGAGAGAGAGAGAGAGAGAGAGAGAGACTGTTATGATGACATTGCCAATCAAGATTTGGTTGCTAATTGAATATCTGCTTTTATTAATGAGGAGATTTATCAAAAGTCCTTGAGAGAGGAATATTAATGAATGAATCAACACAAACTACAAATTAAAGGGGAAGTGTAGGTCTACAAGGCAGCTGGTTTATCCTCCATGTTCTGTATTGACTTTTCCATTTTCATTTATTCTAAAAAGAAACAAAATAAACTGTTTCAACTGACCTTTTGCCAGTCAAGTTCTTCCACACCTATCTCGACAAACCATTTCTTTATGGACCTCGCTTTTAAAATAGATTTTTTTTTTTTTTATGGGGATTTTCCATTTATTTTGTATTATGCCTCGCTTTTGTGTGTAGAGCGTCACCAGAATTTAAATAAAAACACGTTTTAACTTGTTGTACTTAATAAATCCAAAGTGAAACTTGTTAACTATAGTATCCTTAACTAGCATTGAAAAAGTCCATTCTTCTCTAATTAAAAATCTCTCTCCCTAATTACTGAATCACGCTTTTAAAGTCAGTAGGCTCCAATGCTTTTAAAATAACAGTTATGTTCCGGGAACAATATAGATCACTTTAGTTTTCGGTTCGGGTTCTGTTCCCTGAACCGGTTCCAACCCCTTGTTTTAACCCCACCCAACACCTTAACCATTAACTTCGAAAGTTGACTTCGAAAGTTGACATAGGCACATACATATGTGAGAAAACCCACGACACCACATTGCCAGACTGAACGAGTGAGTAGGCATCTGTGTGTGTGTGTGTGTGTGTGTGTGTGTGTGTGTGTGTGTGTGTGTGTGTGTGTGTGTGTGTGTGTGTGTGTGTGTGTGTGTGTGTGTGTGTGTGTGTGTGTGTGTGTGTGTGTGTCCGTCTGTCCGTGTGTGTGTGCGTGCGTGCGTGCGTGCGTGCGTGCGTGCGTGCGTGTGCGTGCATGCACGCGCCCCTGTGTGTGGCTTAGTTAATTGCACAATGAAAAGCTGTTCACTCGTAATGAATTCCTCCCCTGTCCAAAACAAGATTGATCACGGAAAGCAAGCCATCCCACAGAACACCATTTAAATATCTAACCTCTAAAAGTCTAAGCTAAACAAAGTGGACAACACCATTGTATTCGTGAGAGTCTTCCCTTTTCATAGAGTGGTTTTAGTGTAGTTTGTACTGCAGACAGTCCTGTTGAACTGGTTATAGTGTAGATTACCCTGCAGACAGTCCTGTTGAACTGGTTTTATAGTAGATTATCCTGCAGACAGTCCTGTTGTACTGGTCTTAGTGTAGATTATCCTGCAGACAGTCTTGTGTAGATTATCCTGCAGACAGTCCTGTTGTACTGGTTATAGTGTAGATTACCCTGCAGACAGTCCTGTTGTATTGGTTATAGTGTAGATTACCCTGCAGACAGTCCTGTTGAACTGGTTATAGTGTAGATTACCCTGCAGACAGTCCTGTTGTATTGGTTATAGTGTAGATTACCCTGCAGACAGTCCTGTTGTACTGGTTATAGTGTAGATTATCCTGCAGACAGTCCTGTGTAGATTACCCTGCAGACAGTCCTGTTGAACTGGTTTTATAGTAGATTATCCTGCAGACAGTCCTGTTGTACTGGTTATAGTGTAGATTATCCTGCAGACAGTCCTGTTGTACTGGTTTTATAGTAGATTATCCTGCAGACAGTCCTGTTGTACTGGTTATAGTGTAGATTATCCTGCAGACAGTCCTGTTGTACTGGTTTTATAGTAGATTATCCTGCAGACAGTCCTGTTGAACTGGTTATAGTGTAGATTACCCTGCAGACAGTCCTGTTGTACTGGTTATAGTGTAGATTACCCTGCAGACAGTCCTGTTGTACTGGTTATAGTGTAGATTACCCTGCAGACAGTCCTGTTGTATTGGTTATAGTGTAGATTACCCTGCAGACAGTCCTGTTGAACTGGTTATAGTGTAGATTACCCTGCAGACAGTCCTGTTGTATTGGTTATAGTGTAGATTACCCTGCAGACAGTCCTGTTGTACTGGTTATAGTGTAGATTATCCTGCAGACAGTCCTGTGTAGATTATCCTGCAGACAGTCCTGTTGAACTGGTTATAGTGTAGATTATCCTGCAGACAGTCCTGTTGAACTGGTTATAGTGTAGATTACCCTGCAGACAGTCCTGTTGTACTGGTTATAGTGTAGATTATCCTGCAGACAGTCCTGTGTAGATTATCCTGCAGACAGTCCTGTTGAACTGGTTATAGTGTAGATTATCCTGCAGACAGTCCTGTTGAACTGGTTATAGTGTAGATTATCCTGCAGACAGTCTTGTTGTATTGGTTATAGTGTAGATTATCCTGCAGATAGTCCTGTTGTACTGGTTATAGTGTAGATTATCCTGCAGACAGTCCTGTTGTACTGGTTATAGTGTAGATTACCCTGCAGACAGTCCTGTTGTACTGGTTTTAGTGTAGATTACCCTGCAGACAGTCCTGTTGAACTGGTTATAGTGTAGATTATCCTGCAGACAGTCCTGTTGAACTGGTTATAGTGTAGATTATCCTGCAGACAGTCCTGTGTAGATTATCCTGCAGACAGTCCTGTTGAACTGGTTATAGTGTAGATTATCCTGCAGACAGTCCTGTTGTACTGGTCTTATAGTAGATTATCCTGCAGACAGTCCTGTTGTACTGGTTATAGTGTAGATTATCCTGCAGACAGTCCTGTTGTACTGGTTATAGTGTAGATTATCCTGCAGACAGTCCTGTTGTACTGGTTTTATAGTAGATTATCCTGCAGACAGTCCTGTTGTACTGGTTATAGTGTAGATTATCCTGCAGACAGTCCTGTTGTACTGGTTATAGTGTAGATTATCCTACAGACAGTCCTGTTGTATTGGTTATAGTGTAGATTATCCTGCAGACAGTACTGTTGTACTGGTTATAGTGTAGATTATCCTGCAGACAGTCCTGTTGTACTGGTCTTATAGTAGATTATCCTGCAGACAGTCCTGTTGTACTGGTTATAGTGTAGATTACCCTGCAGACAGTCCTGTTGTATTGGTTATAGTGTAGATTACCCTGCAGACAGTCTGCGGACGCTACCAATTTAACTTGGTAGCGTCCTTTCCTATGTCCTACTACAGTGTTCTACATTCAGTCCCATCTACCTTCTAGACACCTCTTCTGTCCCCTGTATTGTCAGTCCCATCTACCTTCTAGACACCTCTTCTGTCCCCTGTATTGTCAGTCCCATCCACCTTCTAGACACCTCTTCTGTCTCCCTGTATTGTCAGTCCCATTTACCTTCTAGACACCTCTTCTGCCCCCTGTATTGTCAGTCCCATCTACCTTCTAGACACCTCTTCTGTCCCCTGTATTGTCAGTCCCATCCACCTTCTAGACACCTCTTCTGTCCCCTGTATTGTCAGTCCCATCCACCTTCTAGACACCTCTTCTGCCCCCTGTATTGTCAGTCCCATCCACCTTCTAGACACCTCTTCTGCCCCCTGTATTGTCAGTCCCATTTACCTTCTAGACACCTCTTCTGTCCCCTGTATTGTCAGTCCCATTTACCTTCTAGACACCTCTTCTGTCTCCCTGTATTGTCAGTCCCATCTACCTTCTAGACACCTCTTCTGTCCCCTGTATTGTCAGCCGACCAGAGATATCAGTCGATTCCACCGCATCAATTAGAGCGCATCAATGACCATGGTACCCTGAACGACAGTAACTTCCCTCTCTGTTTTTCATACTCTTGTATTGATCATGGACCAGGTCACAGAAGTGAAGGCGGTGGTAGAGGTGTGTATGTATGTTTTGTTTTGTTTGGGGGGGGGGGGTATATAGGCTGGGACAGGATGCGATAGAAGGTTCCTGATTCTCCCTAGTTTCCCCTTGTTTTGCGTTTGACCCCAGTCAAGGCTTTACCAATCAGACCATCTGGGTATTTCCTGGTACGTACGTGTAGTCGATGGCTGCCAATACGTTGAGCGGGTACTCAATGGGGAAGGACACGTTGTCACCGACGACGGCTTGAAAACATACACGCTCCAACGGCATCATCCAGAGGTCAATGGTTTCACGTGGACGTTGTAGGAGAACCACTAACCCCATTCAATTACCTGACCGTAATACTTTGTACATGGTCTGTTCCACTGAAATGGAGATTACTCAACAACTATGCCACGCAGGACGGATGTATTTGTCCGCTCTGTCGTCACGGGCGGCATCTCCCTCCATGCTACATGCACAACAATAACAGACTTGCCGATGGCACCTCTCCAACCAAGTCGTCCTTGTGTCTCAGTGACACTACCTTTCACGGTGTGACAGGTGCTCTGTACCTCCGCAATTACTTTTCAATTAGCAACGATGAGCATTTGTCGTCGAGCGTGGCCGCTCGCTATTTTATAGCCCTTGTGTCTTGGTCCATTAGCAGCTGTGTGTGTGTGTGTGTGTGTGTGTGTGTGTGTGTGTGTGTGTGTGTGTGTGTGTGTGTGTGTGTGTGTGTGTGTGTGTGTGTGTGTGTGTGTGTGTGTGTGTGTGTGTGTGTGTGTGTGTGTGTGTGTGTGTGTGTGTGTGTGTGTGTGTGTGTGTGCGTGTGTGTGTGTGTGCTGGATATGGTCACATAAACCATCTGGCGTGGCTCCTTAGGCGAGATAGCAGGCAGTACCACACTTAATGGAGTGAGAAAGTACAAACAATTACCGCCACATTAATAACACAGCGTTAATAAGGTATGTGCAGCAGTGGGCTGAGGATATGGGAATAAGCACTGGTTGGGACAGAGAGTTGTCATATGAACCAGGTAAGCCTAGAATGTTGTTTTGGGAAGGATATGTTCCACCTGGATGTCACCAATCAGAGAAAGACAGTCAAAACTGGAACAAATATCAGTAAAAATGAAAGAAAAGACAGATCAGTGGTTTTGAGAATCACAATGCGGCAGCTTCATTGCCACCGTGCTTCTACACCTGCATTGCTTGCTGTTTGGGGTTTTAGGCTGGGTTTCTGTACAGCACTTTGAGATATCAGCTGATGTAAGAAGGGCTATATAAATACATTTGATTTGATTTGATAGCCATCGTGACCTCTGGGGTTTTTAACCTCAAGTTCTGGTTGGAATGAAGTAGGATTTTACAGTCAACTGGCAGGATGTTTTATAATTGTTGCCTTTTCCACATCTAAGCAGTACTGTTGTTATTCTCTAATTCTCTAATTCCACCCTGTTAGTTCCACTGATTACGTTTATTAAGTTGTGTTAATTGTGAGGTTTATATTCTGTAGTCACGCTCATTATGTTAGAGGTGACACTGGCCTTCATTGGATAATAGGTCAACGAGACTGACGTACTTTTCTCTGATAAAACATATCGGTTTGTGATGAAAATGTACACAAAGACCCATTGGTTAAGCAGGCATGGAAACATCATAGACCCTGGAAACATGGAACATCATAGACCCTGGAAACATGGAAACATCATAGACCCTGGAAACATGAAACATGGAAACATCATAGACCCTGGAAACATGGAAACATCATAGACCCTGGAAACATGAAACATGGAAACATCATAGACCCTGGAAACATAGAAACATCATAGACCCTGGAAACATAGAACATGGAAACATCATAGACCCTGGAAACATGGAAACATCATAGACCCTGGAAACATGGAACATGGAAACATCATAGACCCTGGAAACACGGAACATGGAAACATCATAGACCCTGGAAACATGGAACATGGAAACATCATAGACCCTGGAAACATGGAAACATGGAAACATGGAAACATCATAGACCCTGGAAACATGGAAACATCATAGACCCTGGAAACATGGAACATGGAAACATCATAGACCCTGGAAACATGGAAACATCATAGACCCTGGAAACATAGAACATGGAAACATCATAGACCCTGGAAACATGGAACATGGAAACATCATAGACCCTGGAAACATGGAACATGGAAACATCATAGACCCTGGAAACATGGAAACATCATAGACCCTGGAAACACGGAACATGGAAACATCATAGACCCTGGTTAAAGCTACAAATGATGCCCTCGTCCTTTACTGTTTGATGACCTCTTCTCGATTAGAAACATTTGCTCATTGTGTTTTCATAACCAACCCTGACAAAGAATTCAAAGAACTTAGTAGCAGGGAGTACTTTACAAAACAACTCAATCATTGACCTATAAACAATATGAACACTCCTTAGAAACTGGTTCCTGACCTACAGTACCAGTCAAACTTTTGGACACACCAACTCATTCAAGTGTTTTTCTTTATTTTTACTATTTTCTACATTGTAGAATAATAGCGAAGACATAAAAACTATGAAATAACACATATGGAATCATGTAGTAACCAAAAAAGTGTTAAACAAATCAAAATATATTTTATATTTGAGATTCTTCAAAGTAGTCACCCTTTGCCTTGATGACAGCTTTGCACACTATGGGCATTCTCTCAACCAGATTCACCTGGACTGCTTTTCCAACAGTCTTGAAGGAGTTCCCACATATGCTGAGCCCTTGTTGGCTGCTTTTCCTTTACTCTGCGGAGTGTTCAGAGCCCGGACTTGAACCCGATCAAACATCTCTGGAGAGACCTGAAAATAGCTGTGCAGTGATGCTCCCCATCCAACCTGACAGAGCATGAGATGATGCAGAAACTCCCCAAATACAGGTGTGCCAAGCTTGTAGCATCATACCCAAGAAGACTCAAGGCTGTAAATGCTGCCAAAGGTGTTTTAACAAAGTACTGAGTAAAGGGTCTGAATACTTACGTGTATGTAAACATAAAAATAAAAATAAAAAAAGGTGGAAAATTTCAAGGGGTCTGAATACTTTCTGAATGCTCTGTATATACATATATACCTCAATTACCTCATACCCCTGGACAGGGACACGGTGCTGGTATCCCGTCTGTATGGACATATCTACCTCAATTACCTCATACCCCTGGACAGGGACACGGTGCTGGTATCCCGTCTGTATGGACATATCTACCTCAATTACCTCATACCCCTGGACAGGGACACGGTACTGTATGGACATTGTGTATCTATTGTACATAGCTTGGTAATCGTTACTCATTGTGTATGTATTGTATATAGCCTAGTAATCGTTACTCATTGTGTATTTATTGTACATAGCTTAGTAATCGTTACTCATTGTGTATCTATTGTATATAGCTTGGTAATCGTTACTCATTGTGTATGTATTGTATATAGCCTAGTAATCGTTACTCACTGTGTATTTATTGTACATAGCCTAGTAATCGTTACTCATTGTCTATTTATTGTACATAGTGTCATGTTTTGTCTTTGATCATCATGTCTTGTCCCTGTGCTTCCCTCTGCTGGTCTTATTAGGTTCTTTCCCTCTTTCTCTCTCTCTCTCTCCTCCTTCCTCTCTCCCTCTCCCGCTCTCTCTCTCTATCGTTCCGTTCCTGCTCCCAGCTGTTTCTCATTCTCCTAACGACCTCATTTACTCTTTCACACCTGTCCCCTATTTTGCCCTCTGATTAGAGTCCCTATTTCTCCCTCTGTTTTCCGCTTCTGTCCTTGTCGGATTCTTGTTTGATGTTTGCTGTCCTGTGTCCTTATTCCGCCCTGTCGTGTTTTTGCCTTCTTCAGATGCTGCGTGTGAGCAGGTGTCTATGTCAGCTACGGCCTGTGCCTTCCTGAAGCGACCTGCAGTCTGTGGTCGCGTCTCCAGTCGTTCCTCTCTACTGACGAGAGGATTTCAGTTTCCTGTTTTGGATTTACCTTGGATATATCCAGGAGAATCATTGTTTGTTTGATACTGGAATAAAGACTCTGTTTCAATTACGTCGCTTTTGGGTCCTCATTCATCAGCATAACAGAAGAATCCGACCCAGATGGACCCAGCGACAATGGATTCTCTCAACACTGCCGTCGAGTTCCAGGGAGCAATGCTCGGCAGACACGAGCAGGAATTGTTTGCTGCTCGTCATGCCGTTGAGACCCTGGCCGCTCAGGTCTCCGATCTCTCTGGACAGTTTCAGAGTCTTCATCTCGTGCCACCAGCTACTTCCTGGTCTTCCGAGTCTCCGGAACCTAGGGTTAATAACCCACCATGTTACTCTGGGCAGCCCACTGAGTGTCGCTCCTTTCTCACCCAGTGTGATATTGTGTTCTCTCTCCAGCCCAACACGTACTCAAGAGAGAGAGCTCGGATCGCTTACGTCATATCACTCCTTACTGGTCGGGCTCGGGAGTGGGGCACAGCTATCTGGGAGGCAAGGGCTGAGTGTTCTAACGATTATCAGAACTTTAAAGAGGAGATGATACGGGTTTTTGATCGTTCAGTTTTTGGGAAGGAGGCTTCCAGGGCCCTGGCTTCCCTATGTCAAGGTGATCGATCCATAACGGATTACTCTATAGAGTTTCGCACTCTTGCTGCCTCCAGTGACTGGAACGAGCCGGCGTTGCTCGCTCGTTTTCTGGAGGGACTTCACGCTGAGGTTAAGGATGAGATTCTCTCCCGGGAGGTTCCTTCCAGCGTGGACTCTTTGATTGCACTCGCCATCCGCATAGAACGACGGATAGATCTTCGTCATCGAGCTCGTGGAGGAGAGCTCGCGTTAACGGTGCTTCCCCTCTCCGCATCTCAACCATCTCCTCCCACCGGCTCAGAGACTGAGCCCATGCAGCTGGGAGGTATTCGCATCTCGACTAAGGAGAGGGAACGGAGAATCACCAACCGCCTTTGCCTCTATTGCGGTTCTGCTGGACATTTTGTCATGTCATGTCCAGTAAAAGCCAGAGCTCATCAGTAAGCGGAGGGCTACTGGTGAGCGCTACTACTCAAGTCTCTCCATCAAGATCCTGTACTACCTTGTCGGTCCATCTACGCTGGACCGGTTCGGCTGCTTCCTGCAGTGCTTTGATAGACTCTGGGGCTGAGGGTTGTTTTATGGACGAAGCATGGGCTCGGAAACATGACATTCCTCTCAGACAGTTAGGGAAGCCCACGCCCATGTTCGCCTTAGATGGTAGTCTTCTCCCCAGTATCAGATGTGAGACACTACCTTTAACCCTCACAGTATCTGGTAACCACAGTGAGACCATTTCCTTTTTGATTTTTCGTTCACCTTTTACACCTGTTGTTTTGGGTCATCCCTGGCTAGTATGTCATAATCCTTCTATTAATTGGTCTAGTAATTCTATCCTATCCTGGAACGTTTCTTGTCATGTGAAGTGTTTAATGTCTGCTATCCCTCATGTGTCTTCTGTCCCCTCTACTCAGGAGGAACCTGGTGATTTGACAGGAGTGCCGGAGGAATATCATGATCTGCGCACGGTCTTCAGTCGGTCCAGAGCCAGCTCCCTTCCTCCTCACCGGTCGTATGATTGTTGTATTGATCTCCTTCCGGGGACCACTCCCCCTCGGGGTAGACTATACTCTCTGTCGGCTCCCGAACGTAAGGCTCTCGAGGATTATCTGTCTGTTTCTCTCGACGCCGGTACCGTGGTGCCTTCTTCCTCTCCCGCCGGAGCGGGATTTTTCTTTGTTAAGAAGAAGGACGGTACTCTGCGCCCCTGCGTGGATTATCGAGGGCTGAATGACATAACGGTTAAGAATCGTTATCCGCTTCCCCTTATGTCGTCAGCCTTCGAGATTTTGCAGGGAGCCAGGTTCTTTACTAAGTTGGACCTTCGTAACGCTTACCATCTCGTACGCATCAGAGAGGGGGACGAGTGGAAAACGGCGTTTAACACTCCGTTAGGGCATTTTGAATACCGGGTTCTGCCGTTCGGTCTCGCTAATGCTCCAGCTGTCTTTCAGGCATTAGTTAATGATGTACTGAGAGACATGCTGAACATTTTTGTTTTCGTTTACCTTGACGATATCCTGATTTTTTCACCGTCACTCGAGATTCATGTTCAGCACGTTCGACGTGTACTCCAGCGCCTTTTAGAGAATTGTCTCTACGTGAAGGCTGAGAAGTGCGCCTTTCATGTCTCCTCTGTCACATTTCTCGGTTCTGTTATTTCCGCTGAAGGCATTCAGATGGATCCCGCTAAGGTTCAGGCTGTCAGCGATTGGCCCGTTCCTAAGTCACGTGTCGAGTTGCAGCGCTTTCTCGGTTTCGCTAATTTCTATCGGCGTTTCATTCGTAATTTCGGTCAAGTGGCTGCCCCTCTCACAGCTCTGACTTCTGTCAAGACTTGCTTTAAGTGGTCTGGTTCCGCCCAGGGAGCTTTTGATCTCCTCAAGAAGCGTTTTACATCCGCCCCTATCCTTGTTACTCCTGACGTCACTAAACAATTCATTGTCGAGGTTGACGCTTCAGAGGTGGGCGTGGGAGCCATTCTGTCTCAGCGCTTCCAGTCTGACGATAAGGTCCATCCTTGCGCTTACTTTTCTCATCGCCTGTCGCCATCGGAACGCAACTATGATGTGGGTAACCGCGAACTGCTCGCCATCCGCTTAGCCATAGGCGAATGGCGACAGTGGTTGGAGGGGGCGACCGTCCCTTTTGTCGTTTGGACTGACCATAAGAACCTTGAGTACATCCGTTCTGCCAAACGACTTAATGCACGTCAAGCTCGTTGGGCGTTGTTTTTCGCTCGTTTCGAGTTCGTGATTTCCTATCGTCCGGGAAATAAGAACACCAAGCCTGATGCCTTATCCCGTCTCTTTAGTTCTTCTGTGGCTTCTACCGACCCCGAGGGGATTCTCCCTGAAGGGCGTGTTGTCGGGTTGACTGTCTGGGGAATTGAGAGACAGGTAAAGCAAGCACTCACTCACACTGCGTCGCCGCGCGCTTGTCCTAGTAACCTTCTGTTCGTTCCTGTCTCTACTCGTCTGGCTGTTCTTCAGTGGGCTCACTCTGCCAAGTTAGCTGGCCATCCCGGCGTTCGGGGTACGCTTGCTTCTATTCGCCAGCGGTTTTGGTGGCCTACTCAGGAGCGGGACACGCGCCGTTTCGTGGCTGCTTGTTCGGACTGCGCGCAGACTAAGTCAGGTAACTCTCCTCCTGCCGGTCGTCTCAGACCGCTTCCCATTCCTTCTCGACCATGGTCTCACATCGCCTTAGACTTTATTACCGGTCTGCCTTCGTCTGCGGGGAAGACTGTGATTCTTACGGTTATCGATAGGTTCTCTAAGGCGGCACATTTCATTCCCCTCGCTAAGCTTCCTTCCGCTAAGGAGACGGCACAAATCATCATTGAGAATGTGTTCAGAATTCATGGCCTCCCGTTAGACGCCGTTTCAGACAGAGGTCCGCAATTCACGTCACAGTTTTGGAGGGAGTTCTGTCGTTTGATTGGTGCTTCCGTCAGTCTCTCTTCCGGGTTTCATCCCCAGTCTAACGGTCAAGCAGAAAGGGCCAATCAGTCGATTGGTCGCATATTACGCAGCCTTTCGTTTCGAAACCCTGCGTCTTGGGCAGAACAGCTCCCCTGGGCTGAGTACGCTCACAACTCGCTTCCTTCGTCTGCTACCGGGCTATCTCCGTTTCAGAGTAGTCTTGGGTACCAGCCTCCTCTGTTCTCGTCCCAGCTCGCCGAGTCCAGCGTTCCCTCCGCTCAGGCTTTTGTCCAACGTTGTGAGCGCACCTGGAGGAGGGTCAGGTCTGCACTTTGCCGTTACAGGGCGCAGACTGTGAGAGCCGCCAATAAACGTAGGATTAAGAGTCCTAGGTATTGTCGCGGTCAGAGAGTGTGGCTTTCCACTCGTAACCTTCCCCTTACGACAGCTTCTCGCAAGTTGACTCCGCGGTTCATTGGTCCGTTCCGTGTCTCTCAGGTCGTCAATCCTGTCGCTGTGCGACTGCTTCTTCCGCGACATCTTCGTCGCGTCCACCCTGTCTTCCATGTCTCTTGTGTCAAGCCTTTTCTTCGCGCCCCCGTTCGTCTTCCCCCCCCCCCCCCCGTCCTTGTCGAGGGCGCTCCTATTTACAAGGTACGGAAGATCATGGACATGCGTTCTCGGGGACGTGGTCACCAGTACTTAGTGGATTGGGAGGGTTACGGTCCTGAGGAGAGGAGTTGGGTTCCATCTCGGGACGTGCTGGACCGTTCGTTGATTGATGATTTCCTTCGTTGCCGCCAGGGTTCCTCCTCGAGTGCGCCAGGAGGCGCTCGGTGAGTGGGGGGGTACTGTCATGTTTTGTCTTTGATCATCATGTCTTGTCCCTGTGCTTCCCTCTGCTGGTCTTATTAGGTTCTTTCCCTCTTTCTCTCTCTCTCTCTCCTCCTTCCTCTCTCCCTCTCCCGCTCTCTCTCTCTATCGTTCCGTTCCTGCTCCCAGCTGTTTCTCATTCTCCTAACGACCTCATTTACTCTTTCACACCTGTCCCCTATTTTGCCCTCTGATTAGAGTCCCTATTTCTCCCTCTGTTTTCCGCTTCTGTCCTTGTCGGATTCTTGTTTGATGTTTGCTGTCCTGTGTCCTTATTCCGCCCTGTCGTGTTTTTGCCTTCTTCAGATGCTGCGTGTGAGCAGGTGTCTATGTCAGCTACGGCCTGTGCCTTCCTGAAGCGACCTGCAGTCTGTGGTCGCGTCTCCAGTCGTTCCTCTCTACTGACGAGAGGATTTCAGTTTCCTGTTTTGGATTTACCTTGGATATATCCAGGAGAATCATTGTTTGTTTGATACTGGAATAAAGACTCTGTTTCAATTACGTCGCTTTTGGGTCCTCATTCATCAGCATAACACATAGCCTAGTAATCGTTACTCATTGTGTATCTATTGTATATAGCCTAGTAATCGTTACTCATTGTGTATCTATTGTACATAGCCTAGTAATCGTTACTCATTGTGTATCTATTGTACATAGCCTAGTAAATGTTACTCATTGTGTATTTATTGTACATAGCCTAGTAATCGTTACTCATTGTGTATTTATTCCTTGTGTTATTATCTTTCCAATATGTTTCTCTCTGCATTGTTGGGAAGGGCCCGTTAGGAAGCATGTCACTGTTAGTCTACACCTGTTGTTTACCAGGCATGTGACAAATCACTTGTTTTTGATTTAGTTTGCTGACGTAAATAGAGGATAAACAGTTGGCTGACCTAATTAGAGGATGGACATTCCTTAGTTGGCTGACTGCACCGTCACTCATGACAACAGGGCCTCTCTCTCCCCACACTGACAACAGGGCCTCTCTCTCCCCACACTGACAACAGGGCCTCTCTCTCCCCACACTGACAACAGGGCCTCTCTCTCCCCACACAGACAACAGGGCCTCTCTCTCCCCACACTGACAACAGGGCCTCTCTCTCCCCACACTGACAACAGGGCCTCTCTCTCCCCACACAGACAACAGGGCCTCTCTCTCTCCACACTGACAACAGGGCCTCTCTCTCCCCACACTGACAACAGGGCCTCTCTCTCCCCACACAGACAACGGGGCCTCTCTCTCCCCACACTGACAACGGGGCCTCTCTCTCCCTACACTGACAACAGGGCCTCTCTCTCCCCACACTGACAACAGGGCCTCTCTCTCTCCCTACACTGACAACAGGGCCTCTCTCTCCCCACACTGACAACAGGGCCTCTCTCTCTCCCTACACTGACAACAGGGCCTCTCTCTCCCCACACTGACAACAGGGCCTCTCTCTCCCCACACTGACAACAGGGCCTCTCTCTCCCCACACTGACAACAGGGCCTCTCTCTCTCCCTACACTGACAACAGGGCCTCTCTCTCCCCACACTGACAACAGGGCCTCTCTCTCCCCACACTGACAACAGGGCCTCTCTCTCCCCACACTGACAACAGGGCCTCTCTCTCCCCACACTGACAACAGGGCCTCTCTCTCCCCACACTGACAACGGGGCCTCTCTCTCCCCACACTGACAACAGGGCCTCTCTCTCCCCACACTGACAACAGGGCCTCTCTCTCCCCACACTGACAACAGGGCCTCTCTCTCCCCACACTGACAACAGGGCCTCTCTCTCTCTCCCTACACTGTCAACAGGGCCTCTCTCTCTCCACACTGACAACAGGGCCTCTCTCTCCCCACATTGACAACAGGGCCTCTCTCTCCCCACACTGACAACAGGGCCTTTCTCTCCCCACACTGACAACAGGGCCTCTCTCTCTCCCTACACTGACAACAGGGCCTCTCTCTCCCCACACTGACAACGGGGCCTCTCTCTCCCCATACTGACAACAGGGCCTCTCTCTCCCCACACTGACAACGGGGCCTCTCTCTCCCCACACTGACAACAGGGCCTCTCTCTCCCCACACTGACAACAGGGCCTCTCTCTCTCCCTACACTGACAACAGGGCCTCTTTCTCCCCACACTGACAACAGGGCCTCTCTCTCCCCACACTGACAACGGGGCCTCTCTCTCCCTACACTGACAACGGGGCCTCTCTCTCCCCACACAGACAACAGGGCCTCTCTCTTTTATCCCATCACTGACAACAGGCCCTGTCTCTCCCCACCTTGCGTTCTATGCTCCCATGTGCTGTGTTGAGGTTTAGACTCTCAGGTTCTCAGTCTGCGTAGATTCTCACTGATGGCTGTATGTGTTCATCTCATCTGTACTCATCTCATTTTGGTAAACCAGTCTTCTTGCCACAGTTTTCTCCAGAGTCAGTCCCTCTGGTTGCCTATAGATGGTGCTCACCTCATTTTGATCAGCAGAGGCCTCCTCAGAAGCTGTCCGTCACTGAGTGCCACTGACTGTGAAATGCAGAGAGAGAGAGAGAGAAAGAGAGAGAAAGACCTTTATCTGTCCTTGAGCCAGCCAACAGATTGGAGAGAGAGAGAGAGAGAGAGAGGAGAGTAGAGAAGAAAATAGTAGATTCAGCATTCAGATTCAACAGACGACCTCAACGTCTGGAAGATATAAGTCATGACCTCCTCCTTCAATTTTTATACACTGAGCATATTGATGGTCTCCTATCTCATTTTATGATGATCTCCTCCCTCCATTGACTCTCTCCTGGTGTATCTGTATCTCCTCACGGTCAATGAGTTCTGGGTTCAACACCCTTCACGGGGCATATGCCTCCTGTGAGATTTCTTTAAATAAATCGTTTTCTGGTGAATTTCTTGATCTGATTTGGTCCAATTATTATTAGGTATTTTCTGCGTACGCATTGCTCTTTTTTTCAAAGGCCAAACCCATCATGTAATCTGCAGCGGTCTAAGGCACTGCATCTCAGTGCTAGAGACGTCACTACAGACACCCTGGTTCGAATCCAGGCTGTATCACAACCGGCCGTGATTAGGAGTCACAACCGGCCGGTGTAGGCCGTCATTTTAAATAAGAATGTGTTCTTAACTGACTTGCATAGTTAAATAAAGGTTAAATAAATTAAAAAAATATATACATATATACAAATCCGCAAGCTGCAAAACCACGGCTTCTGATGACCTGGCCAAACCAAAGCATAATTAGCGGTGGGGGATTCAATCGTAAAATTAGAAAATGACTATCACTGTGTGGTTTAAAGGCACCCCTTTAAATGAGTGGATTCAACTATTTCAGCCACACCCGTTGCTGACAGGTGTATAACATTGAGCACACAGCCATGCAATCTCCATAGACAAACATTGGCAGTACAATGGCCCTTACTGAAGAGCTCAGTGACTTTCAACGTGACACCGTCATTGGATGCCACCTTTCCAACAAGTCAGTTCGTCAAATTTCTGCCCTGCTAGAGCTTCACCAGTCAACTGTAAGTGCTGTTATTGTGAAGTGGAAACATCTAGGAGCAACAACGGCTCAGCTGTGAAGTGGTAGGCCACAAAAGCTCCTGGAAACGCGCGTAACACGTAAATATCGTCTGTCTTCGGTTGCAACGGTTCCAAACCGCCTCTGGAAGCAACTTCAGCAAAATAACGGTTCATCGGAAGCTTCATGAAACAGGTTTTTTATGACCCGAGCAGCCACACACAAGCCTAAAATCCCCATGCATAATGCCAAGCGTCGGCTGGAGTGGTGTAAAGCTCGTTGGACTCTGGAGCAGTGGAAATGCGTTCTCTGGAGTGATGAATCACTCTTCACCATCTGGCAGTTCGAAGGACAAATCTGGGTTTGGCGGATGCCAGGAGAACGTTACCTGCCCCAATGCATAGTGTCAACTGTAAAGTTTGTAATGGTCCGCGGCAGTTTTTCATGGTTCGGGCCCCTTAGGAAGGGAATGAAGGGAAATGAAGGGAAATCTTATCGCTACAGCATACAATGACATCCTATACGATTCTGTGCTTCCAACTTTGTGGCAACAGTTTGGTGAAGGTCCTTTCCTGTTTCAGCATGACAATGCCCCCCGCGCACAAAGCGAGGTCCATACAGAAATGGTTTGTCGAGATCGGTGTGGAAGAATTTGACTGGCCTGCACGGAGCCCTGACCTCAATCGAATACCTTCGGGATGAATTGGAAGGCCGACTGCGAGCCAGGCCTAATCGCCCAACATCAGTGCCAAACCTCACTAATGCTCTTGTGGCTGAATGGAAGAAAGTCCCCCTCAGCAATGTTCCAACATCTAGTGGAAAGACTTCCTAGAAGAGTGGAGGCTGTTATAGCAGCAAAATGGGGGGGACCAACTCCATATTAATGTCCATGATTTTTTAAATTAGATGTTCGACAAGCAGGTGTCCATATACTTTTGGTCATATAGTGTATGTATAGATCATTAAACAAACTGGTTTGGAGACAAAATATATAATATAATATAAAAAAATACAGTGTTTTGATTCATCCGGAAAGTTTTCACATTCAAGTTCAATCCATGAAATATTGGAAGGTGGAAAAAAGTGTACAATAGTGGTTGAACAATAGTCCTATAAATCTACCCTAATCCTCACTAATCATGGAACTGTAATGACAACGGTCCAGTCGTGGTTGAACCGTGCGTCAGGCTCCAAGTTTAACCTGCTACGTGTGGTCTGAGTTCCATAGTGATTCAAATAGGTTACATGTCCTAAATATTTGTACAATGTTAACTTAATAATATGATCCACTAATGCTATCGACCCTCAGGAACAACTACACAGACGTGACAGAGGAAAGAAAGGTAAACGGAATGGAATGATGCAAAAAATGTAAAACTACAAATTTAAGAAAACAAACAGTCAAGTGACAGTTATAAATGTATGTGAGTATTACTGACGGTGGCTCCCGATAGGCTAATATTTAACATGATATAGAAGCCTTTAGCTTGGGTTCAGCCCTACAGAAGACTATATCTTGGGTCTCCAAATTTCATCCACATTAATTACGAATAACGGCCCAGGTATTCGTATCCTATTTCACTGTGGAAAAGGGCCTGCAATACATGTCATGTTGATATGATTTTCAGTTTGCTTCCATATGACTGGTTTCACATTAGTCTCCAGGGATTATAAGTAAAAATCAACCGAAAAAAAAAGTTGCTTTTGTGTATTATCAATAGCTATTATCAATTTATTTAAAAAAATACTGGTTATTTCCGTTATTTCTATTGGAAAATATAAAAAATATGCTTTTCCACTTGGACCCGGTAGGTAAATAGATAGACTGTTACTATGGTGATGACTTGCTAGGTAACTAGTTGGTCCTTGTCCATGGTTTTCTCACATGTAAAGGTGGTGGTTCATTAATATGGTGTATCCGTAGACACACCACCACACCTTCATTAATATGGTGTATCTGTCGACACACCTCTGACACACCTTCATTAATATGGTGTATCTGTCAACACACCTCTGACACACCTTCATTAATATGGTGTATCCGTAGACACACCTCTGACACACCTTCATTAATATGGTGTATCCGTAGACACACCTCTGACACACCTTCATTAATATGGTGTATCCGTAGACACACCACCACACCTTCATTAATATGGTGTATCTGTAGACACCTCCAACACACCTTGATTTATTCAATCTCCACCCCCAAAAAATAGCAGGTGAATAGCAGGTGAATAGCAGGTAAATAGCAGGTGAATAGCGGGTGAATAGCAGGTGAAAGCAGGTGAATAGCGGGTAAATAGCAGGTGAATAGCAGGTAAATAGCAGGTGAATAGCGGGTGAATAGCAGGTGAATAGCGGGTGAATAGCAGGTGAATAGCAGGTAAATAGCAGGTGAATAGCGGGTGAATAGCAGGTGAATAGCAGGTAAATCGTGGTTGAATAGCGGGTGAATAGCAGGTGAATAGCAGGTAAATAGCAGGTGAATAGCAGGTGAATAGCAGGTGAATAGCAGGTGAATAGCAGGTGAATAGCAGGTGAATAGCAGGTGAATAGCAGGTGAATAGCAGGTAAATCGTGGTTGAATAGCGGGTGAATAGCAGGTGAATAGCAGGTGAATAGCGGGTGAATAGCAGGTGAATAGCAGGTGAATAGCAGGTGAATAGCAGGTAAATCGTGGTTGAATAGCGGGTGAATAGCAGGTGAATAGCAGGTAAATAGCAGGTAAATAGCAGGTGAATAGCAGGTAAATAGCAGGTGAATAGCAGGTGAATAGCGGGTGAATAGCAGGTGAATAGCAGGTGAATAGCAGGTGAATAGCGGGTGAATAGCAGGTGAATAGCAGGTGAATAGCAGGTGAATAGCAGGTAAATCGTGGTTGAATAGCGGGTGAATAGCAGGCTGTTCTCATGCTTAAGTTCAGGGTCAGAATACACATAAGTGAATGGGTTCCATTTACGTGCGCTTAACTCGGGTCGGATTTGTCCTGTTAGCGTCTGGCTGCCAGGCTTGCTCATTGGGGCGTATGGGGGATATGCTTGTATTTGTGTGTGTGTGTTTTGTGTGTGTGTGTGTGTGTGTGTGTGTGTGTGTGTGTGTGTGTGTGTGTGTGTGTGTGTGTGTGTGTGTGTGTGTGTGTGTGTGTGTGTGTGTGTGTGTGTGTGTGTGTGTGTAGAGGGGGAGGGGGGGGGGGGGTGTCAAGTTGCCATACAGCCCCGCCCCTGTCCCCTTTCTCAAAATCATCCAGGATATCCTGCTCAAAGGGATCTCTTTCAAACAGCAGATTGAATTCAAGATCAAGATTTTGTTTTTCTCCTCCATTTATGTCATTTTTCACCCCTCACTATACGAGGCCTGTTAGAACATTTCTGGGTGTTGTATATTTTCTTGCATCAGAGCGGTAAACCAAAAAAACAACAACGATGTTGTGAGATTCAATTAATTAATTACTTTAATAAACCATGTGATTTTATTGTCACTGTACATTTAGTGCACAGGTAGAACTGACCCACTCAAACAAAACAAAACACATATTTACACATGAATACAGTGAGCATGACCACTGCAAAACACATCAAAATGCCCCATAATCTTTCCCAAATATGTGTGTCAAACATAGAGCTTCCATAATGTTTACATTATTTACAATTTACATTATTCTATTTGGCTTTTTGGGGCGGCAGGTTGCCTAGTGGTTAGAGCGTCGGACTAGTAACCGAAAGGTTGCTGGATCGAATCGCTGAGCTGACAAGGTAAAAATCTGTCGTTCTGCCCCTGAATAAAGCAGTTAACTCACTGTTCCCCGGTAGGCCGTCATTGTAAATAAGAATTTGTTCTTAAACTGACTTGCCTAGTTAAAATGAATGTAAAAAAAATAAAATAATAATAAATAAATCTGAGATGAACATACATAGTCTCTCTTTAAAGGTAGAAGTTCATCCTGTAGGTATCACAACGAACCAAAGCTTTCATTCTTACCCCGATACCTCATACATCTTAACGTAGTGCTTTTATTAAAGGGGGAATCAACCCTCTAGGGGAATCAAATATCTAGGGTGCGTACCGTGTCCCGTAACTTCACTAGTCAATACACCGCGGACCACAACGAACCCTAAGTCGGCGACAAATTGTTGTTTGTGTTTTATGTAAATTCTAGTCATCTCAATGTGCACGGTGATGAGATACTCTCGTCCTCTACAAATGAAACATCGAACAAAAAGCTTCCCTTCCTCCCAGTAATGTGCCCCTTTTCACCTCCATGTTTTTAATACCTCTACAGGCAGTGATATTCCTGTATTTCTTTGCCACCGGGTCTCAGGGGGAACAGCCTGGCCCGCTTCCAAACCAGGAGTAATTGATATGTTCTGTCTGCTTTGTCCTGTACCAAAATTCATGGTAATGTACTGTATATAGCTTTATGTTCCCCCATTTCACGACACAAGGAGCCGTCACCAAGTTCCCAAACACAACATGAAATAAAAAAAATGGACCACTGGCTCAACCTTTTGCTCTGGTCTCTTTTAGTTGTTTTTTTCTTCGTTTTATTCAAAATAGGTGGTGACTAATATATTACTTAATTTCCTTTAATACTGAATTCAAAACAAATAATAACACATAATTTGTGACAACACAACAGCCAATATATTAGATTAGGATTGGAAACAGTTATCATGGCAGATAGAACTGAAGGGGGTAGAATATGTAATATACTAACAATCACTGTGTACTTTTTAACTGTATTCTCTTCATTTAAACATGTTAACAAAGTACAACCAAAGATTCAACAGTCAGCTCATTAACAATCACAATAGTATTGGCCCTATTTGCCTTGCATAGCCCAGTGATCACTCTTTTACCTATTACACTGCTAATATAACTGTTATAACTCCTCTTATTAACCGTTAATAAACCGTTAAAGACGCCCGTGCAATCGCGTTAGCCGTCTAGAGCCATTTAGCCCAAAACCCTTCACTGCCAAGCCTGTTAAACGGTCTCCTCTCTGTCCCAGAGGTGACGGAGTCAATGCTGAGATTTAATTGCTCTATTTCTTTTGAGAATTTTCAGCTTCTGAAGACAATTAAAATTAATTGGATATATACCGTTTTAGCCTCTTAAAATAAATTAAGCATTTTTCTCTTTTATTTTTCTTACATTAATTTGAGCGAATAAGGGGGGGGGGGTTAGGAACAATAATTATCTTGAATTAATAATTATCTTTGAGGAGAACAGAGAAGGGAATAGTACTGACACTCACAACTCATTGGAGAGATAATCTCTTTGTCTTCGTCTTATTAACATAGTTAATCATATTGTAGCGACCTTTACCCAACACCTCACAACCCCTTGTCATGAGACTTGAACCTCTTGTCATAATGGGTAAGGTGTTTGCTTGACAGTTGCTGGACCCAGGTTCAAGTACCGGTCGGTGCTACTCCCAGATGTACTACAATATAATGTCTGGTTGTAAGCTTCGAGGAGCTATTGGGATATGAAGTAAGTATCTGGATAGCTAATTTATATTCCCGATAGATTAAAATCCTGTGGCAATTGGGGAGAGAACTGATCTCGGACCAGTACATAGGACATGTTATCACTGTCCTGAGATCCTTTAAATGACTGAATTACAGTGTTGGGGTCGATTCCATTCAACTCATGAAGCACACTGAAATTCTAATTCTCTTCAATGTTTTTTTTATAAGGGTACATTTGGAATTGGAATTAGGTTTAATTTCTGAATTGACTGGAGTTTACATGAAAGTTATTTTTTATAAATGTATATAGATTTTTTTTTTTAACCTTTATTTAACTAGGCAAGTCAGTTAAGAACAAACTCTTATTTACAATGACGGCCAGCCCCGGCCAAACCCTCACCCGGACGACGCTGGGCCAATTGTGCACCGCCCTATGGGACTCCCAATCACGGCCGGTTGTGATACAGCCTGGAATCGAACCAGGGTCTGTAGTGACGCCTCTAGCACGGAGATAAAGTTCCTTCGACCGCTGCGCCACTCGGCAGCCCAAACCCTGCTGAATTAGGCTGCGTTCACACAGGCAGCCCAATTCAGATATTTTTTTTTGACCAATCACATCAGCTCAGAAAAAAATATGATGTGAAAACATGTGATTGGTCAAAAGACCAATTAGTGGGGAAAATATCAGAGTTGTGTAAACACAGCCTTTGGCAGTTATCATCGACCTTTTCATTCCCATAACCCTTTCTAATCGTCAACATTAGAGCAGACTATAGTTGACTGTAGAGGAGATGTTCTGAACAGTGATCGGTACACCTTTGAGAGGAGGGAGGTTGTCGTTGGTGGGTGCCAACGGAATAGCAGTCTATCTCTTCTGTCCTTAGCTATAGTTAGCTACACATTAACATGACTGTGAGTTGTTGGAGGTTAAGCTCTGTTCCCCACAGGGATCTCTGAAGTGGGGAACCCTGCTCCCTCTGCTCAGGGTGCAACAGAGTAGGGTTGTCATGACACCAGTATCGTGACACCACTGTACTTTCCTTGGCAAAAAAAGAAAACACGAAGCAGAATTCACTCTATAGTCATTTAAAAAAAAACGGTTTTATGTAAAATGTTGTGTGATATAACAGAGAGGAAAAAAACTCTTGAGGACTCTGGGAAGGCTGTCTGACAACGGAAGGCTCTCTGACAACGGAAGGCTCTCTGACAACGGAAGGCTCTCTGACAACGGAAGTCTCTCTGACAACGGAAGGCTCTCTGACAAGGGAAGGCTCTCTGACAACAGAAGGCTCTCTGACAACGGAAGGCTCTCTGACAACAGAAGGCTCTCTGACAACGGAAGGCTCTCTGACAACGGAAGGCTGTGCGTTTGAAACATTAGAATGTTTTTTCTCAAGTAAATTAAATTGGCGTCATGTTTTGTTTCCTTGCCACGATGCTTTCAAGTATCGAAACACCAATATACCCTATGACAGACTGTCACTGTGCCTTCCTTCTCCATCAGATGTTTGAGTAATGTAACTAAAAACCACATGACATGTATTTTCATGTAAATTAAATGACATTTAATGGAACCACCATATCCTGGATTAACTGAGCTTGCTTGGCCAATTGGACTAATGGTATAGTCCCAAAAGTGTAAACCACACCCATCTGGCATTCCAAGCAAATGCTCAAAATAAAAATTTCGATTTTATTTCAACCCAGGTCTGGTTACGAAGGGCTCAAACTCTTACCCCTAAAGGTGTATGGATGTGTTTCTTTGATAAATAATATTACACAATAACAATAATCATACACGATCCATTCCTGGGGAAATTGACACAATATACAGTACATATACAGTACCAGTCAAAGGTTTGGACACACCTGCTCATTCAAGGGTTTTTCTTTATTTAAAAAAAATATTTTCCACATTGTATAATATTTGTGAAGACATCAAAACTATGAAATAACACATATGGAATCATGTAGTAACCAAAAAAAAGTGTTAAACAAATCAAAATAGATGTCATATTTTAGATTCTTCAAAGTAGCCACCCTTTGCCTTGCTGACAGCTTTGCACACTCCTGGCATTCTCTCAACCAACTTCACCTGGAATGCTTTTCCAACAGTCTTGGAAGGAGTTCCCACATGCTGGCTGCTTTTCCTTCACTCTGCGGTCCAACTCATCCCAAACCATCTCAATTGGGTTGAGGTCGGGTGATTGTGGAGGCCAGGTGATCTGATGCAGCACTCCATCACTCTCCTTCTTGGTCAAATAGCCTTTACACAGCCTAGAGGTCTGTTAGGTCATTGTCCTGTTGAAAAACAAATGATAGTCCCACTAAGCGCAAACCAGGTAGGATGGCGTATCGCTGCAGAATGCTGTGGTAGCCATGCTGGTTAAGTATGCCTTGAATTCTAAATAAATCACAGACAGTGTCACCAGCAAAGCACCCCCACACTATCACACCTCCTCCTCCATGCTTCACGGTGGGAACCACACATGCAGAGATAATCCGTTCACCTACTCTGCATCTCACAATGACACGGCAGTTGGAACCCCAAATTTTTGGGGGGACTCATCAGACCAAAGGACAGATTTCCATCGGTCTAAATGTCCATTGTTTGTTCTTCTTATTGGTGTCCTTTAGTAGTGGTTTCTTTGCAGCAATTAGACCACGAAGGCCTGATTCACGCAGTCTCCTCTGAACAGTTGATGTTGAGATGTGTCTGTTACTTGAACTCTGTGAAGCATTTATTTGGGCTGCAATTTCTGAGGCTGGTAACTCTAATGAACTTATCCTCTGCAGCAGAGGTAACTCTGGGACTTCCTTGCCTGTGGCGGTCCTCATGAGAGCCAGTTTCATCATAGCACTTAATGGTTTTTGCGACTGCACTTGAAGAATCTTTCAAAGTACTTGAATTTTTCTGTATTGACTGACCTTCATGTCTTAAAGTAATGATGGACTGTAATTTCTCTTCATTTTTTTGATCTGTTCTTGCCATCATATGGACTTGGTCCAAATAGGGCTATCTTCTGTATACCACCACTACCTTGTCACAACACAAATTATTGGCTCAAACGCATTAAGAAGGAAAGAAATTCCCCAAATTCACTTTTAACAAGGCGCACCTGTTAATTGAAATGCATTCCAGGTGACTACCTCATGAAGCTGGTTGAGAGAATTCCAAGAGTATGCAAAGCTGTCATCAAATAGGCAAAGGGTGGCTAATTTGAAGAATCTCAAATATTTTTGATTTGTTTAACACTTTTTTAGTTACTACATAATTCCATATGTGTTATTTCAAAGTTGTGATGTCTTCACTATTATTCTACAATGTAGAAAATAGCAACAACAAAAAAGAAAGACCCTTGAATGAGTCGGTGTGTCCAAACTGTTGACTGGGACTGTATATACCAGACTATAATGTTATACAACTGACATAAAATTACAAACAAGAGAGAAAATAATTCATACTTGAGTAGCTCTAACCAATCAGATCGATCAGATACTTGAGTAGCTCTAACCAATCAGTTCGATCAGATACTTGAGTAGCTCTAACCAATCCGATCGATCAGATACTTGAGTAGCTCTAACCAATCAGATCGATCAGATACTTGAGTAGCTCTAACCAATCAGATCGATCAGATACTTGAGTAGCTCTAACCAATCCGATCGATCAGATACTTGAGTAGCTCTAACCAATCCGATCGATCAGATACTTGAGTAGCTCTAACCAATCAGATCGATCAGATACTTGAGTAGCTCTAACCAATCAGATCGATCAGATACTTGAGTAGCTCTAACCAATCAGATCGATCAGATACTTGAGTAGCTCTAACCAATCAGATCGATCAGATACTTGAGTAGCTCTAACCAATCAGATCGATCAGATACTTGAGTAGCTCTAACCAATCCGATCGATCAGATACTTGAGTAGCTCTAACCAAATCCGATCGATCAGATCATACTATTCCTATTCACAAGGTGAGAAGAAACCAAACCTCTCAGTAGTTACAGGTGATCTAGACCGAAGAGTCTCTGATTATAACAGCAGTTCTGTACACAGCATCTTTATATACGTGACTATATCCCACAGCGTTTTAATATTCACCCTTAAAATCAGTTTGTCTCGTTTCCCTCTATTCCTCATTCATTTCGTTCCATAGAAACAACTATCAGCGTTATAATGTCACTGTCATAGTTCTCCATGGCATCAACCCTCCTATTCAGGGGAGCTGTCCATCATCCTCATTGGGCGATGCAGCTGTCATTCAAGCCTCCCCGACCCAAATATCAAGCCTTGGCCTCCAGCATCTCCAGGAAGAGTTTGTGCATGGGCACTTTTCCCTGCACCTTGACGCTGTAGAAGTGCTGCACGGCCTTGGCGGCGGTCTGACGGAGCAAGGGAAGGGTCATCAGCAGCTTCCCTGTCCGCCGAGGGTCCTCTGTGTTGTGGGCACCTTCTAAGTCCTGTAAGGCCTCATGGAGAGAGTCCTGGAGCCTCTGAACAGCCTCCACATTCTCTATATGCGTGGAGTCTAGAAGGAGAGAGAAGAGGAGGAGGAAAGGGGGAGAAAGAGAGAGGGAGGGGGAGAGAGAGAGGTAGAGAGAGAGACAGAGAGAGGGAGGGGGAGAGAGAGAGAGGGAGAGAGAGGTGAGGTAAAAAGAGGTGAGGTAGAGGTAGAGGTAGAGGTAGAGAGAGAGAGAGAGAGAGAGAGAGAGAGAGAGAGAGAGAGCGAGAGAGAGAGAGCGAGAGAGAGAGGGGGAGAGGGAGGTAGAGAGAGAGAAAGAGAGGGGGAGAGAGAGAGAGAGGTGAGGTAGAGAGAGAGAGAGGGAGGGGTAGAGGGAGAGAGAGAGAGAAGGAGGTGAGGTAGAGAGAGAGAGAGGGAGGGGTAGAGGGAGAGAGAGAGAGAGAGAGGTGAGGTCAAAAGAGGTGAGGTAGAGAGAAAAATAAATAATCTTTGGATGCCTTTTACATAATGCAAACAAAAAGTAGTCCGCAAATAAAAACTTGGTGGTTCACAATTATTCCACCCCACTTTAAATTCTGTGGCTCCTTTTTAGCAAGCATAATTTTTATTGAAAAGCTCTCTCTCTCTCTCTTTAGTTTATAGTTAATCACTGGACTTAAATAAAGGTGTGTAGTGAGACTCCAGGGAGAGGACGGTAAGACTGTATAAATCTAAATATACTAAGAGGGCGGAAAAAAATATTTGTATCCCGGACCATATAGTCTCATCTACTAATTAATTCAGATGACTGCATTAGCTGTATCCGCGTGTGTGTGTGTGTGTGTGTGTGTGTGTGTGTGTGTGTGTGTGTGTGTGTGTGTGTGTGTGTGTGTGTGTGTGTGTGTGTGTGTGTGTGTGTGTGTGTGTGTGTGTGTGTGTGTGTGTGTGTGTGTGTGTGTGTGTGTGTGTGTGTGTGCGTGTGCGTGTGTGCGTGTGCATTAGCAGGGTATCGTTCAACTCTAGCTGCAGATGGCCTTAATTTCCATCAGAAAGAGAAAGCTGTCCCCTTAAAAACAACAGTCCTAAAATAAAAAAAACAACCCAAAAAACACACAGCAAACCTCCACTTCATAGAAAGTCTACTTGACTGATTTTTATCAATTGCAGATAGTGGTTTTCCAGATTTGGATAAGGCTTTCAGAAGTGCACTTCATTTGCACAGCAGCATGTCCTGGACGGAGGGAGTTGATACTTGATATGCCTTAGAAATTGTCTGGTTGTGTCAACTGGGAAATCTGTGAACACTGGACAACATCTTGGTTTGAACTTGTTTCTTTAACGAGACACTGGCTGACACACCAAGGGGACTTCCTGTTTCTAAATGACTGGCTGACACACCAAGGGGACTTCCTGTTTCTAAATGACTGGCTGACTCAACCAAGGGGACTTCCTGTTTTTAAATGACTGGCTGACTCCACCAAGGGGACTTCCTGTTTATAAATGACTGGCTGACACACCAAGGGGACTTCCTGTTTATAAATGACTGGCTGACTCCACCAAGGGGACTTCCTGTTTATAAATGACTGGCTGACACACCAAGGGGACTTCCTGTTTCTAAATGACTGGCTGACACACCAAGGGGACTTCCTGTTTATAAATGACTGGCTGACACACCAAGGGGACTTCCTGTTTATAAATGACTGGCTGACTCAACCAAGGGGACTTCCTGTTTATAAATGACTGGCTGACTCCACCAAGGGGACCTCCTGTTTATAAATGACTGGCTGACACACCAAGGGGACTTCCTGTTTCTAAATGACTGGCTGACTCAACCAAGGGGACTTCCTGTTTATAAATGACTGGCTGACTCAACCAAGGGGACTTCCTGTTTATAAATGACTGGCTGACACACCAAGGGGACTACCTATTTATAAATGACTGGCTGACTCAACCAAGGGGACTTCCTGTTTATAAATGACTGGCTGACTCCACCAAGGGGACTTCCTGTTTATAAATGACTGGCTGACACACCAAGGGGACTACCTGTTTATAAATGACTGGCTGACTCAACCAAGGGGACTTCCTGTTTATAAATGACTGGCTGACACACCAAGGGGACTTCCTGTTTATAAATGACTGGCTGACTCCACCAAGGGGACTTCCTGTTTATAAATGACTGGCTGACACACCAAGGGGACTTCCTGTTTATAAATGACTGGCTGACTCACCAAGGGACTGCCTGTTTATAAATGACTGGCTGACTCAACCAAGGGGACTACCTGTTTATAAATGACTGGCTGACTCACCAAGGGGGCTACCTGTTTATAAATGAAGTGTCAAATCCCTACATTTTATGACCAATATTCCAGAGAATCAGGAACAGAGTACTTTAAAAAATAGAGCAGTAGAAGACAGAACATGTAAATGAGGCAGAAAAACATAAAGTAGAGAGCTAATTACATTCTTAACTGACTGATTGTCTGTTACCAGGCAGCCAGCTATCTTCTGTTGTAAATTACCTTTCTATCAGGGGACATTAACTAGGCTACGTGGACCGTACATGTGTTCCGCTCCACTCTGCATTTGGCCCTTCATGTTAATGCCGATATGATCCTTCTCCGCGGCGTGTGTGTGTGTGCGTGTGTGTGTGTGTGTGTGTGTGTATGTGTGTGTGTGTGTGTATGTGTGTGTGTGTTAGTGAGAGAGGGGCAGAGTGCATAACTAACTTTCAAGAAACAATTTCCATATAATCGGTCAGCAGGCTGGCGTCAATCCCGTCGATACTGCGCTAATGACCAAATCAATGGCCATACATTTCCAGAGCTGTCACACAGACACACACACATATAGACCAGATCTCTGTGAGACAATATGACAACAAACCATGGCTGGCCTCTCTCTCTATCCACCACTCTATACCTCTCATTCTGTTGTTCCTCTCTGATCCTTCCTCTCTCCTCATTCCGTTATTTCCCTCCCTCCCTCCCTCCCTCCCTCCCTCCCTCCCTCCCTCCCTCCCTCCCTCCCATTCATCTCGTGAGGAGTTTGTCATCTGAAGACTAAAGAGAAAGCTCCCTGCTCAGCATTTTTCATTTCTCAGTATGTCAGGCAGGAAGCAGGAGAAAAAGGCCCTCAATCAGTCACTGATTAGCAGGGGGGCTGGACCCTCCAGACTGTCACTGATTAGTAAGGGGACAGGACCCTCCAGACAAAAACTGATTAGCAGGGTGGCTGGACCCTCCAGACAGTCACTGATTAGCAGGGGGGCTGGACCCTCCAGACAGTCACTGATTAGTAGGGGGACAGGACCCTCCAGACAGTTATTGATTAGTAGGGGGACAGGACCCTCCAAACAGTTATTGATTAGTAGGGGGACAGGACCCTCCAGACAGTTATTGATTAGTAGGGGGACAGGACCCTCCAGACAGTTATTGATTAGTAGGGGGACCCTCGAAACAGTTATTGATTAGTAAGGGGACAGGACCCTCCAGACAGTTATTGATTAGTAGGGGGACAGGACCCTCCAAACAGTCAGTTGTTGATTAGTAGGGGGACCCTCCAAACAGTTATTGATTAGTAAGGGGACAGGACCCTCCAGACAGTTATTGATTAGTAGGGGGACAGGACCCTCCAGACAGTTATTGATTAGTAAGGGGACAGGACCCTCCAGACAGTCATTGATTAGTAGGGGGACCCTCGAAACAGTTATTGATTTGTAGGGGGACCCTCCAAACAGTTATTGATTAGTAGGGGGACCCTCCAAACAGTTATTGATTAGTAGGGGGACAGGACCCTCCAGACAGTCATTGATTAGTAGGGGGACAGGACCCTCCAAACAGTCATTGATTAGTAAGGGGACAGGACCCTCCAAACAGTCATTGATTAGTAGGGGGACCCTCCAGACAGTCATTGATTAGTAAGGGGACAGGACCCTCCAGACAGTCATTGATTAGTAAGGGGACAGGACCCTCCAGTCAGTCATTGATTAGTAGGGGGACAGAACCCTCCAAACAGTCATTGATTAGTAGGGGGACCCTCCAGACAGTCATTGATTAGTAAGGGGACAGGACCCTCCAAACAGTCATTGATTAGTAAGGGGACAGGACCCTCCAGACAGTCATTGATTAGTAGGGGGACCCTCCAGACAGTCATTGATTAGTAAGGGGACAGGACCCTCCAAACAGTCATTGATTAGTAGGGGGACAGGACCCTCCAGACAGTTATTGATTAGTAGGGGGACAGGACCCTCCAAACAGTTATTGATTAGTAGGGGGACAGGACCCTCCAGACAGTTATTGATTAGTAGGGGGACAGGACCCTCCAGACAGTTATTGATTAGTAGGGGGACCCTCGAAACAGTTATTGATTAGTAAGGGGACAGGACCCTCCAGACAGTTATTGATTAGTAGGGGGACAGGACCCTCCAAACAGTCAGTTGTTGATTAGTAGGGGGACCCTCCAAACAGTTATTGATTAGTAAGGGGACAGGACCCTCCAGACAGTTATTGATTAGTAGGGGGACAGGACCCTCCAGACAGTTATTGATTAGTAAGGGGACAGGACCCTCCAGACAGTCATTGATTAGTAGGGGGACCCTCGAAACAGTTATTGATTTGTAGGGGGACCCTCCAAACAGTTATTGATTAGTAGGGGGACCCTCCAAACAGTTATTGATTAGTAGGGGGACAGGACCCTCCAGACAGTCATTGATTAGTAGGGGGACAGGACCCTCCAGACAGTCATTGATTAGTAAGGGGACAGGACCCTCCAGACAGTCATTGATTAGTAAGGGGACAGGACCCTCCAGTCAGTCATTGATTAGTAGGGGGACAGAACCCTCCAAACAGTCATTGATTAGTAGGGGGACCCTCCAGACAGTCATTGATTAGTAAGGGGACAGGACCCTCCAAACAGTCATTGATTAGTAAGGGGACAGGACCCTCCAGACAGTCATTGATTAGTAGGGGGACCCTCCAGACAGTCATTGATTAGTAAGGGGACAGGACCCTCCAAACAGTCATTGATTAGTAGGGGGACAGGACCCTCCAGACAGTTATTGATTAGTAGGGGGACAGGACCCTCCAAACAGTTATTGATTAGTAGGGGGACAGGACCCTCCAGACAGTTATTGATTAGTAGGGGGACAGGACCCTCCAGACAGTTATTGATTAGTAGGGGGACCCTCGAAACAGTTATTGATTAGTAAGGGGACAGGACCCTCCAGACAGTTATTGATTAGTAGGGGGACAGGACCCTCCAAACAGTCAGTTGTTGATTAGTAGGGGGACCCTCCAAACAGTTATTGATTAGTAAGGGGACAGGACCCTCCAGACAGTTATTGATTAGTAGGGGGACATGACCCTCCAGACAGTTATTGATTAGTAAGGGGACAGGACCCTCCAGACAGTCATTGATTAGTAGGGGGACCCTCGAAACAGTTATTGATTTGTAGGGGGACCCTCCAAACAGTTATTGATTAGTAGGGGGACCCTCCAAACAGTTATTGATTAGTAGGGGGACAGGACCCTCCAGACAGTCATTGATTAGTAGGGGGACAGGACCCTCCAAACAGTCATTGATTAGTAAGGGGACAGGACCCTCCAAACAGTCATTGATTAGTAGGGGGACCCTCCAGACAGTCATTGATTAGTAAGGGGACAGGACCCTCCAGACAGTCATTGATTAGTAAGGGGACAGGACCCTCCAGTCAGTCATTGATTAGTAGGGGGACAGAACCCTCCAAACAGTCATTGATTAGTAGGGGGACCCTCCAGACAGTCATTGATTAGTAAGGGGACAGGACCCTCCAAACAGTCATTGATTAGTAAGGGGACAGGACCCTCCAGACAGTCATTGATTAGTAGGGGGACCCTCCAGACAGTAATTGATTAGTAAGGGGACAGGACCCTCCAAACAGTCATTGATTAGTAGGGGGACAGGGCCCTCCAAACAGTTATTGATTAGTAGGGGGACCCTCCAAACAGTTATTGATTAGTAGGGGGACCCACCAAACAGTTATTGATTTGTAGGGGGACCCTCCAAACAGTTATTGATTAGTAGGGGGACCCTCCAAACAGTTTTTGATTAGTAGGGGGACCCTCCAAACAGTTATTGAGTTATACAGTACTGTGGAGGGCTGGCAGGCTAATATACAGCACTGTGGAGGGCTGGCAGGCTAATATACAGTACTGTGGAGGGCTGGCAGGCTAATATACAGTACTGTGGAGGGCTGGCAGGCAGCTGTTGTTAGAGAGATCACTTCAGATTCAAGTCCAAATGTGTCATTTTTGCAAGTCCCCAGGATGTACATTTGCAGACATTTTTTAAAATGTTTGCAAATGTACTGAAAATTAAATACAGAAATATCTTATTTACAAACACTACCGTTCAAAAGTTTGGGGTCACCTAGAACAGCGCAAACTGGCTCTAACCAGAATAGAAAGACGAGTGGGAGGCCCCGGTGCACAACTGAGCCAGAGGACAAGTACATTAGTGTCTTGTTTGAGAAACAGACGCCTCACAAGTCCTCAACTGGCAGCTTCATTAAATAGTACCCGCAAAACACCAGTCTCAACGTCAACAGTGAAGAGGCGACTCCGGGATGCCTGCCTTCTAGGCAGTGTTCCTTTGTCCAGTTTCTGTGTTCTTTTGCCCATCTTAATCTTATCTTTTTATTGGCCAGTCTAAGATATGTTTTTTTTCTTTGCAATTCTGCCTAGAAGGCCAGCATCCCGGAGTTGCCTCTTCATTGTCACTGAAACTATTCTCTTTTTTTGTTGTCTTATGTTGCACCTACTCCTCATTTTCCAGGAATATTCATGTTACTGAATGTATCCAGAGTATTTTAAGATTTTATCAACAAAATGGAGTGAAAAATACAGTAAATGTAAAATTCACATAAAATCAACAGTGTAAAGTTTGGATTCTATCTTGTCAGGTGAACTGTTGTATCCTCACCTTTTTAGTCTAATCATTTTCCCGTGATCTCCAAAATGTTCCCTTTTCAATTGTTACCATGGTTATGCTTTTTCAGATTTCTTCTGTAAGAAACATTTAAATGTATTCCTATAGAGTGTAAAGGGTTAATCCTTAACCTAGTCAGAATTAATGCCTTAACTTAACCGTAGAATTGTTTCTGTGTGCCTAATATGACTCAAACGTCTGGAGTTTATTTCACCTTTCACCTTTATGTGGAGCGGTGAGCCTAAATACAGGATTTCGCCACTAGGGGCAACAGTGAGAACTTTAATCCGCTAGCTCCGGCACCGAGGGTCTCGTCTTCAATTCCAATCGTTTTTTGCAACTTTGAAATTGGACATTTAGAGCAACTTCAAAATTTGTTGTTTGGTGAAACGTGGAAAAACATCTAATTCTGCAGTGAGACTGTGAGAGCTTGTTGCCTGTTATGGAGATAAAGCGGGGGGGGGGGGGGGGGGGGGGAGAGAGAGAGAGAGAGAGAGAGAGAGAGAGAGAGAGAGAGAGAGAGAGAGAGGGAGAGAGAGAGAGAGAGAGAGAGAGAGAGAGAGAGAGAGAGAGAGAGAGAGAGAGAGAGAGAGAGAGAGAGAGAGAGAGAGAGAGAGAGAGAGAGAGAGGGAGAGAGAGAGAGAGAGAGAGAGAGAGAGAGAGAGAGAGAAGAGAGAGAGAGAGAGAGAGAGAGAGAGAGAGAGAGAGAGAGAGAGAGAGAGAGAGAGAGAGAGAGAGAGAGAGAGAGAGATAGAGAGAGAGAGAGAGAGAGAGAGAGAGAGAGAGAGAACACTGACAATCACACACACACACACACACACACAATCACACACACACACACACACACACACACACACACACACACACACACACACACACACACACACACACACACACACACACACACACACACACACACACACACTCTATAGAGGTATTTAATTAAAGAGCCGTGTTGCCGACCCTTTCGTCCCCTTGCTTATCTCAGACCGTCTGTGTGGAGGTCAGATAGAACATCAATTGTTTTGTTTCATTTCTTTGTTTGTTTTAATTATATGTCAGATAGCAGATTTATTAGAGATTTAACATTCAGATGTACCCTACTGTCAAGCTTCAGGGGGGGGGGGACTGTTTCCTGTGTCTCGTTTTGACAATAGGTTTATATTAGTGTGTGTGTGTGTGTGTGTGTGTGTGTGTGTGTGTGTGTGTGTGTGTGTGTGTGTGTGTGTGTGTGTGTGTGTGTGTGTGTGTGTGTGTGTGTGTGTGTGTGTGTGTGTGTGTGTGTGTGTGTGTGTGTGTGCGTGCGTGTGTGTGTGTCCGTGTCCTACCTGAGTTGGAGAGGGCGATGGCTTTAAGTGTGACAAACTCCTCCTTCTCCATGCTCAGCTTCTTGTAGCGTCGAACCAGAGGCAGGATGGCAACGTGCAGGTCCAGCAGGCCAGATAGACGAGCGTGCTCCTCATCCACCACATAGTCCTCAGCATACACCAGCTCCTCCTCACAGGCCAACGAGCGGAACACGATGTTCAGGACCAGGATCTCCATCCAGGCACTCTGCAGTAGACTCATCTGGTCTGCCAGAGACAGGCTGGAGAATCCTGGGAGAGGAGGGAGACATAGATATTTAAAGATGTAGGTTTATCAGGAAAAGGATAATTGGATCGACTAACCTGTGCCCCCCGCACATTAGCTCTGTACCCTGTTGTACCCGCCTTCGATGGCGCCGGAGGAGAATGCTGCCATCTTATTGGCTCTTAACCAACCATGCTATTTTGTTTGTTTTTTCACTTTGTTCGTAACTTTTTTTGGTACGTAATGTTGCTGCTACTGTCTCTTATGACCCGAAAAGAGCTTCTAGCCATCAGAACTGCGATTGCTCACCTCAAACTGGACGACGAGTTCTTCTTCAATGAGTCGGACGGGAGGGATATAAAACAGACCCCCGACCAGGCCCAGATCCCCGTTATTCGCTGGAGAAGGACACTGAGATTTTGTGGGAAAAGATCAGGTTGCCATGCGAGGATCAGGTGACAAGTGGCTAATCTGCCCTTGCCTTCTGTCCTGCTAGCTAACGTTCAATCGCTGGAAAATAAATGGGAAGAACTGGAAGCATGTATATCCTACCAACCGGACATTAAAAACTGTAATATCTTGTGTTTCACCAAGTCGTGGCTGAATGATGACATTAAGAACATACAGCTGGCGGGTTAAACACTCTATCGGCAGGACAGAAAAGCAGCCTCTGGTAAGACAAGGGGCGGGGGCCTGTGCATTTCTGTAAACAACAGCTGGTGCACGATATCTAAGGAAGTCTCGAGGTTTTACTCGCCTGAGGTAGAATATCTCATGATAAGCTGTAGACCGCACTATTTACCAAGAGAGTTTTCATCTGTATTTCTCGTAGCTGTCTACATACCACCTCAGACCGATGCTTGCACTAAAACCGAGCTCAATGAGCTGTATACCGCCATAAGAAAACAGAAATACGCTTATGCAGAGGCGGCGCTCCTAGTGGCCGGTCTCTTTAATGCAAAGAAAATTCTAGACCACCTTTACTCCACACACAGAGATGTGTACAAAGCTCTCCCTTGCCCTCCATTTGATCAAATCTGACAATAATTATATCGTCCTGATTCCTGCTTAGAAGCAAAAATTAAAGCACCAGTGACTCGTTCTATAAAAAAGTGGTCAGATGAAGCAGATTCTAAGTTACAGGACTGTTTTGCTAGCACAGACTGGAATATGTTCCGGGATTTTTCCGATGGCATTGGGGAGTACACCACATCAGTCACTGGATTCATCAATAAGTGCATCGAGGACGTCGTCCCCACAGTGACTGTACGCACATATCCCAACCAGAAGCCATGGATTACAGGCAACATTCGCACTGAGCTAAAGGGTAGAGCTGCCGCTTTCAAGGAGTGGGACTCTAACCCAGAAGCTTACAAGAAATCCTGCTATGCCCTGCGATGAACCATCAAACAGGCAAAGCGTCAATACAGGACTAAGATTGGATCGTACTACACCGGCGCCGAAGCTCCTCGGATGTGGCAGGGCTTACAAACTATTACAGACTACAAAGGAAAGCACATCCAAGAGCTGCACAGTGACACGAGCCTACCAGACGAGCTAAATAACTTCTACGCTCGCGTCGAGGCAAGTAACACTGAAACATGCATGAGAGCATCAGCTGTTCCGGACGACTGTGTGATCACGCTCTCCGCAGCCGATGTGAGTAAGACTATTAAACATGGCAACATTCACAAGGCCGCAGGGCCAGACACACCTCCCTCTGCAACTGGATCCTGGACTTCCTGACGGGCCGCCCCCAGGTGGTAAGGGTAGGTAACAACACATCCGCCACGCTGATCCTCAATACGGGGGCCTCTCAGGGGTGCGTGCTCAGTCCCCTCCTGTACTCCCTGTTCACTAATGACTGCACGGCCAGGCACGACTCCAACACCATCATTAAGTTTACTGATGACACAACAGTGATCACCGACAATGATGAGACAGTCTATAGGGAGGAGGTCAGAGACCTGACCATGTGGTGCAAGGACAACATACTCTCCCTCCACGTGATCAAGACAAAGGAGATGATTGTGGACTACAGGAAAAGGAGGACCGAGCACGCCCACATTCTCATCGACGGGGCTGTAGTGGAGCAGGTTGAGAGCTCGTCCACATCACCAACAAACTAAAATGGTCCAAGCACACCAAGACAGTTGTGAAGACTGCACGACAAAACCTATTCCCCCTCAGGAGACTGAAAAGATTTGGCAAGGGTCCTCAGATCCTCAAAGGGTTTTACAGCGGCACAATCAATAGCATCCTGACGGGTTGCATCACTGCCTGGTATGGCAACTGCCCGTCTTCCGACCGCAAGGCCCTACAGAGGATAGTGAGCACGGCCCAGTACATCCCCGGGGCAAAGCTTCCTGGCATCCAGGATCTCTATACCAAGCAGTTTCAGAGGAAGGCCCTAAAAATTGTCAAAGACTCCAGCCAACCTAGTCATAGACTGTTCTCTCTGCTACCGCCAAGTCTAGGTCCAGGAGGCTTCATTGGTCCCCCTAAGACTCCTGAACAGCTTATCAAATGGCTACCCGGAATATTTGCTGCTCTTCAATTATTTGTTATTCTTATCTATAATTTTTTTTGGGGGGTATTTAATTAAAACTGCATTGTTGGTTAAGGGCTTGTAAGTAAGCATTTCACCTGTTGTATTCGGCTCATGTGACAAATACAATTTGATTTGATTACTGCTTTGTGTTACAGTTCATTGATACAATCAGCAAGAGTGTTTCTTGGGGGGATCTTGTAATGTAGCATTTTTGGACTAACAATCGTATTGTGACTCTACAAATGACATGTCACAGCTAGCTCATGGCCAACCCATGTGTACTCAGCCCTCTGTCCTCACTCCGCAGTCACGTTAGCTAGCTCAAACTCCATGTGTTTAAGGGCTGTGTGTGTGTGCATGTGTTGATGTGTGTGTTTGTGTGAGCGTGCGCGCGTGTGTGTGCATTTGTTGATGTGTGTGTTTGTGTGAGCGTGCGCGCGTGTGTGTGTGTGTGTGTGTGTGTGTGTGTGTGTGTGTGTGTGTGTGTGTGTGTGTGTGTGTGTGTGTGTGTGTGTGTGTGTGTGTGTGTGTGTGTGTGTGTGTGTGTGTGTGTGTGTGTGTGTGTGTGTGTGTGTGCGTGTGTGTGTTAGTGATGCGTGGGTCAGCTGTTTGTTCACCCGCTCGCAATAGCTAACGACCCGCACGCGACTGCCTGACTATATGTGATAAAGTGAAAATCTGAGGCCCATAGCCGACCCTGACCCGTTAATATAGAACATGTCAGAGATGGCGGAACGATTGTTTGACAGGCCTTTTTTTTAGATAGGCTTGTGTTTCTGCTTATACTGTAATTTACGACATCTTAGTGGGCTATTTGTTAGTAAACTTGTCTATAATTAGATAGATTCAGTTTATCTTCTGTCATTATACAGTATGTTGCCCTAGAAGACGCAATAAATCATTGTTCACCAGAATAACGTCATAAATGATAGAATGAGAGCTTCCATCTGGTTGACATCAGTAAACATCAACAAGAGCTATTTCCTGGATGGTCTGAACCATAGACACAGTATATCTGAATAGCTGTGGGCCAATTGTTTACCGCCTCATGGGTCTCCCGGTCGCGGCCGGCTGCGACATAGCCTGAGATCGAACCCAATCGTCAAATTTCTAAGACGCGCCAAACATCAAATTTCGAAGTTAAGGGTTACAATTAAGTGTTAAGCTTTGGGAAAGTGTTAAAGTTACGGTTTTAAAGGCATTTTTACGACATCCTCAGGACATGGACAGACGTCCAATTTCGAAGTCAATCTTGAGCGATCTGGCTGGGTATATCATTGGTCCCTCCCTTCACACTGAGGAGACATTTGCTAGTCAAATCAATCAAATCAATCGATCGATCAATCAAAACGTATGTAGGGCTTTTTATTAACAGCATCCAGAGACAAAAACAGACATAAAATAGACATAAAACAGACATAAAACAGACATATTCGTTCCCCCATCAACTGCAACCCATCAACCACCTTGACTAGATTATACAGACAAGAGAGAGAGAGAGACTGAGAGAGATAGAGAGTGAGGGAGAGGAGGAGATAGAGAAGAGTGGTCGGGTCTCATTGATTAGCAGATAGTAATCAGCTCTCTGAATGCGAGGGGTATTGATTCAGGCTTCTAATCTGACACACACTACACTGATAGAAGACATCCGCCACACACACACACACACACACACACACACACACACACACACACACACACACACACACACACACACACACACACACACACACACACACACACACACACACACACACACACA
>NC_092112.1:10108167-10130667 GCF_045679555.1 Salvelinus alpinus | reverse complement strand
CAGACAGGTTGGACCACTACTGTCCCTCCTCCAGACAGGTTGGACCACTACTGTCCCTCCTCCAGACAGGTTGGACCACTACTGTCCCTCCTCCAGACAGGTTGGACCACTACTGTCCCTCCTCCAGACAGGTTGGACCACTACTGTCCCTCCTCCAGACAGGTTGGACCACTACTGTCCCTCCTCCAGACAGGTTGGACCACTACTGTCCCTCCTCCAGACAGGTTGGACCACTACTGTCCCTCCTCCAGACAGGTTGGACCACTACTGTCCCTCCTCCAGACAGGTTGGACCACTACTGTCCCTCCTCCAGACAGGTTGGACCACTACTGTCCCTCCACCAGACAGGTTGGACAACTACTGTCCCTCCTCCAGACAGGTTGGACCACTACTGTCCCTCCTCCAGACAGGTTGGACCACTACTGTCCCTCCACCAGACAGGTTGGACAACTACTGTCCCTCCTCCAGACAGGTTGGACCACCACCACTACTGTCCCTCCTCCAGACAGGTTGGACCACTACTGTCCCTCCTCCAGACAGGTTGGACCACTACTGTCCCTCCTCCAGACAGGTTGGACCACTACTGTCCCTCCTCCAGACAGGTTGGACCACTACTGTCCCTCCTCCAGACAGGTTGGACCACTACTGTCCCTCCACCAGACAGGTTGGACCACTACTGTCCCTCCTCCAGACAGGTTGGACCACTACTGTCCCTCCACCAGACAGGTTGGACCACTACTGTCCTTCCTCCAGACAGGTTGGACCACTACTGTCCCTCCTCCAGACAGGTTGGACCACTACTGTCCCTCCTCCAGACAGGTTGGACCACTACTGTCCATCCACCAGACAGGTTGGATCACTACTGTCCCTCTTCCAGACAGGTTGGACCACTACTGTCCCTCCACCAGACAGGTTGGACCACTACTGTCGCTCCTCCAGACAGGTTGGACCACTACTGTCCCTCTTCCAGACAGGTTGGACCACTACTGTCCCTCCACCAGACAGGTTGGACAACTACTGTCCCTCCTCCAGACAGGTTGGACCACTACTGTCCCTCCTCCAGACAGGTTGGACCCCTACTGTCCCTCCTCCAGACAGGTTGGACCACTACTGTCCCTCCTCCAGACAGGTTGGACCACTACTGTCCCTCCTCCAGACAGGTTGGACCCCTACTGTCCCTCCTCCAGACAGGTTGGACCACTACTGTCCCTCCTCCAGACAGGTTGGACCACTACTGTCCCTCCACCAGACAGGTTGGACCACTACTGTCCCTCCACCAGACAGGTTGGACCACTACTGTCCCTCCTCCAGACAGGTTGGACCACTACTGTCCCTCCACCAGACAGGTTGGACCACTACTGTCCCTCCTCCAGACAGGTTGGACCACTACTGTCCCTCCTCCAGACAGGTTGGACCACTACTGTCCCTCCACCAGACAGGTTGGACCACTACTGTCCCTCCTCCAGACAGGTTGGACCACTACTGTCCCTCCTCCAGACAGGTTGGACCACTACTGTCCCTCCTCCAGACAGGTTGGACCACTACTGTCCCTCCTCCAGACAGGTTGGACCACTACTGTCCCTCCACCAGACATGTTGGACCACTACTGTCCCTCCTCCAGACAGGTTGGACCACTACTGTCGCTCCTCCAGACAGGTTGGACCACTACTGTCCCTCTTCCAGACAGGTTGGACCACTACTGTCCCTCCACCAGACAGGTTGGACAACTACTGTCCCTCCTCCAGACAGGTTGGACCACTACTGTCCCTCCTCCAGACAGGTTGGACCCCTACTGTCCCTCCTCCAGACAGGTTGGACCACTACTGTCCCTCCTCCAGACAGGTTGGACCACTACTGTCCCTCCTCCAGACAGGTTGGACCACTACTGTCCCTCCTCCAGACAGGTTGGACCACTACTGTCCCTCCTCCAGACAGGTTGGACCACTACTGTCCCTCCTCCAGACAGGTTGGACCACTACTGTCCCTCCACCAGACAGGTTGGACCACTACTGTCCCTCCACCAGACAGGTTGGACCACTACTGTCCCTCCTCCAGACATGTTGGACCACTACTGTCCCTCCTCCAGACAGGTTGGACCACTACTGTCCCTCCTCCAGACAGGTTGGACCACTACTGTCCCTCTTCCAGACAGGTTGGACCACTACTGTCCCTCCACCAGACATGTTGGACCACTACTGTCCCTCCTACCACTATTACAGTCTGGTAGGAACCACACAGAGTCCTGAGCACTCCACTATTACAGTCTGCTAGGAACCACACAGAGTCCTGAGCACTACACTATTACAGTCTGGTAGGAACCACACAGAGTCCTGAGCTCTCCACTATTACAGTCCAGTAGGAACCACACAGAGTCCTGAACACTCCACTATTACAGTCTAGTAGGAACCACACAGAGTCCTGAGCTCTCCACTATTACAGTCTGGTAGGAACCACACAGAGTCCTGAACACTCCACTATTACAGTCTGATAGGAACCACACAGAGTCCTGAGCACTCCACTATTACAGTCTGGTAGGAAACACACAGAGTCCTGAGCACTACACTATTACAGTCTGGTAGGAACCACACAGAGTCCTGAACACTCCACTATTACAGTCTGGTAGGAACCACACAGAGTCCTGAACACTCAACTATTACAGTCTGGTAGGAACCACACAGAGTCCTGAGCTCTCCACTATTACAGTCTGGTAGGAAACACACAGAGTCCTGAGCACTACACTATTACAGTCTGGTAGGAACCACACAGAGTCCTGAGCACTCCACTATTACAGTCTGGTAGGAAACACACAGAGTCCTGAGCACTACACTATTACAGTCTGGTAGGAACCACACAGAGTCCTGAACACTCCACTATTACAGTCTGGTTAGGAAGGAACGGACTGGACATACAGTAGGGCAGTTCCGGAAAATGCCAGGCTGGTCAATCTTTAGCCCACTGTGCCTGGCCAAATTAGTGTTTTTTGTGCAGAATTATCATTATTTGGCTAAGAAATGGGCCGGTGTGTTAGAAATGAGAAATGTCCAGGCTCATATGTGGTCCCGGTCTGTCCATGCTGGTTGCTGCCTCTATTACACAGGTCTTCTTCATGAGTAGATAGCTGAACTTCGTCTGCTCTCTCAGTAAAAGTGTAATGTACACTACCGTTCAAAAGTTTGGGGTCACTTAGAAATGTCCTTGTTTTTGAAAGAAAAGCTTTTTTTTTCCGTCGTTCATTAAAATAACTTTAAATTGATCAGAAATACAGTGTAGACATTGTTAATGTTGTAAATGACTATTGTAGCTGGAAACGGATGATTTTTAATGGAATATGTACATAGGCGTTACAGAGGCCATCACTCCTGTGTTCCAATGGCACGTTGTATTAGCTAATCCAAGTTTATAATTTTAAAAGTCTAATTGATCATTAGAAAACCCTTTTGCAATTATGTTAGCACAGCTGAAAACTGTTGTACTAATTAAAGAAAAATAAAACTGGCCTTTAGACTAGTTGAGTATCTGGAGCATCAGCATTTGTGGGTTTGATTAAATGCTCAAAATGACCAGAAACAAAGGACTTTCTTCTGAAACTCTATTCTTGTTCTGAGAAATGAAGGCTATTCCATGTGAGAAATTGCCAAGAAACTGAAGATCTGGTACAGTGCTGTGTACGACTCCCTTCACAGAACAGCGCAAACTGGCCCTAACCGGAATAGAAAGAGGAGTGGGAGGCCCCGGTGCACAACTGAGCAAGAGGACAAGTACATTAGAGTGTCTAGTTTGAGAAACAGACGCCTCACAAGTCCTCAACTGGCATCTTCATTAAATAGTACCCGCAAAACACCAGTCTCAACGTCAAAAGTGAAGAGGCGACTCCGGGATGCTGGCCTTTTTAAGTCACCCATCAGTGCTATTTGCACAGTTAGCTCCTGTAATGTTACAGGTGATAATTATACAGGTGATAATGTTACAGGTGATAATGCAACAGGTGATAATGCTACAGGTGACAATGTCACAAGTGATAATGCTACAGGTGATAATGCTACAGGTGATAATTATACAGGTGAAAATGCTACAGGTGATAATTATACAGGTGATAATGCTACAGGTGATAATGTTACAGGTGATAATGTTACAGGTGATAATGCTGCATGTGATAATTATACAGGTGATAATGTTACAGGTGATAATGCTGCATGTGATAATGCTGCAGGTGGTAATGTTACAGGTGATAATGCTGCATGTGATAATGCTGCAGGTGGTAATGTTACAGGTGATAATTATACAGGTGATAATGTTACAGGTGATAATGCTGCATGTGATAATTATACAGGTGATAATGTTACAGGTGATAATGCTGCATGTGATAATGCTGCAGGTGGTAATGTTACATGTGATAATGCTGCATGTGATAATGCTGCAGGTGGTAATGTTACAGGTGATACTGTTACAGGTGATAATGCTGCATGTGATAATTATACAGGTGATAATGTTACAGGTGATAATGCTGCATGTGATAATTATACAGGTGATAATGTTACAGGTGATAATGCTGCATGTGATAATGCTGCAGGTGATAATGCTACATGTGATAATGCTGCAGGTGGTAATGTTACAGGTGATACTGTTACAGGTGATAATGCTGCATGTGATAATTATACAGGTGATAATGTTACAGGTGATAATGCTGCATGTGATAATGCTGCAGGTGGTAATGTTACAGGTGATAATGCTACAGGTGATAATGCTATGGGTGATAATGCCACATGTGACAATGCTACAGGTGATAATGCTATGGGTGATAATGTTACATGTGATAATGCCACAGGTGATAATTATACAGGTGATAATGTTACAGGTGATAATGCTACAGTTGACAACGCTACATGTGATAATGCCACAGTTGATAATGCTACATGTGATAATGCTACAGGTGATAATTATACAGGTGATAATGCTACAGGTGATAATGCTTATTGTTAAACAGCACACCAGCCTGATAATACAGACCAATATGTTATTGGGCTCATTTCTGGAGGGAAATTATATTTTAGATGTCATCATCATTTTATTTGAATTCCATTCACTTTTAAAAAGTCTCCCCCCTGTATGCACAGACAGGCTGATTAAACAGCCTTTAAATGGCCAACGCAAGTCAAATTGAGTTGTGAGATTTCAGTGACTTGTGTAGAAAATCTTAGATTTTTCAAAAGATACCGATTAGGCTTCTGTCTTTCAATTTCCTGAGAACACCACCAAATATCCACTAACCTAATTACCCACGATGCCTCTGGGGGGCCCGGTTGTTTCTTCCCAGCAAAACATAGTGAGATCATTCTGTGTTGCCTGGCAGGTCGGATCTAAATCAAGATCCCTCCCTCCCTCCCTCCCTCCCTCCCTCCCTCCCTCCCTCCCTCCCTCCCTCCCTCCCTCCCTCCCTCCCTCCCTCCCTCCCTCCCTCCCTCCCTCCGCCACACTAGCGGAGCTTTCCATTTGTACGACTCAATCAATCAATAAGGATTGTCCTTTTTGTTCTTCTTGTTCCTTGAAGAAGGGATGTGTTGTTAATTAATAGGGCTGGTAATGTCTGAGGGATTTTAAACAAACCGTTCAGAGCTGTTGCTAGTTAATAGGGCTGGTAATTTTAAACAAACCGTTCAGAACTGTTGTTAGTTAATAGGGCTGCTAATTTTAAACAAACCGTTCAGAGCTGTTGCTAGTTAATAGGGCTGCTAATTTTAAACAAACCGTTCAGAGCTGTTGCTAGTTAATAGGGCTGGTAATTTTAAACAAACCGTTCAGAGCTGTTGTTAGTTAATAGGGCTGGTAATGTCTGAGGGTTTTTAAACAAACCATTCAGAGCTGTTGTTAGTTAATAGAGCACGCACACACACACACACACACACACACACACACACACACACACACACACACACACACACACACACACACACACACACACACACACACACACACACACACACACACACACACACACACACACACACACACACACACACACACATACACACCAGTTCGGCGCCCAGCCAGGGTCATGTGTCTGCGACCAAATGACAGCGAGCGATGGAGCGATGGAGGGAGTGAGGAAACAGCCGGGGTGGGATTCCAGGATCGATAGAGCAACGGAGGGAGTGAGGAAACGGATCGGCGGAAGCCTGTTTGAACTAGAGCATCCAACGGAGCCATAATTAATTTATAATTAATAGATGCTGACAGGACTTAAGAGCTTGGCGACCAGTTTCAGTTTACAGAACGGAAGGCGAGAGAGCGAGGAGAGAGGAGGTGTGTGTGTGTGTGTGTGTGTGTGTGTGTGTGTGTGTGTGTGTGTGTGTGTGTGTGTGTGTGTGTGTGTGTGTGTGTGTGTGTGTGTGTGTGTGTGTGTGTGTGTGTGTGTGTGTGTGTGTGTGTGTGTGTGTGTGTGTGTGTGTGTGTGTGTGTGCGTGCAGAAGACAGAGGGGAGAGAGTGGAGAGAGAGAGAGATTGAGGGGCCCCTTTTGGCTAAGAGTAGCTCTCCCAGCATCCCGTTTCTCCTCCACTCTCTCGTATCTAGTTGGGAGAAAGTCTGCAGCTGTGGTGCTGCCTGGGTGGGTCTCTTCCTGTTCGCTGATGTGAGGTCTGACGGGGTAGATATCTCCTTTACATACAGTCATGTGTCCTGGATGAGGCCCTGACAGAAGAGAGTAAGTGTGTGTGTTACACACCTCCACTATACATTCCTACACCTCAGGCCTGTAGTCTCAGACAATGTAGTCAAGTTGAAATCAGTGCCATAAATCCAGGATTGGGAGCGCAGTGGACGGGTCATCTTTAAAGCATTTAGCAACGTCCAAGGAAGTGTCCCTGGAAATATGGGGAAGGGAATGGGGATAGGAGAATAGGGTGATAAGGAGATAGGGGTAGGGGGGTAGGGTATAAGGGGGATAGGGGTGGGGGTATAGAGGGTTAGGGGGTATGGTATAAGGGGATAGGGGGGTAGGAGGATAGGAGGATAGGAGGATAAGGGGATGGAGGATAGGAGGATAAGGGGATGGAGGATAGGAGGATAAGGGGATGGAGGATAGGGGGATAAGGGGATGGAGGATAGGAGGATAAGGGGATGGAGGATAGGAGGATAAGGGGATGGAGGATAGGAGGATAAGGGGATGGAGGATAGGAGGATAAGGGGATGGAGGATAGGGGGATAAGGGGATGGAGGATAGGGGGATAAGGGGATAGAAGGATAGAGGAGTAGAAGGATAGGAGGATAGGAGGATAAGGGGATGGAGGATAGGGGGATAAGGGGATAGAAGGATAGGGGAGTAGAAGGATAGGAGGATAGGGGGATAAGGTGATAGGAGGATAGGGGGTAGAGGATAAGGGGATAGGAGGATAGGGGAGTAGAAGGATAGGATGATAGGGGGTAGGGGATAAGGGGATAGGAGGATAGGGGGTAGGGGATAAGGGGATAGGAGGATAGGGGAGTAGAAGGATAGGATGATAGGGGGATAAGGTGATAGGAGGATAGGGGGTAGGGGATAAGGGGATAGGAGGATAGGGGAGTAGAAGGATAGGCTGATAGGGGGATAAGGTGATAGGAGGATAGGGGGTAGGGGATAAGGGTATAGGAGGATAGGGGGTAGGGGATAAGGGGATAGGAGGATAGGGGAGTATAAGGATAGGATGATAGGGGGATAAGGTGATAGGAGGATAGGGGGTAGGGGATAAGGGTATAGGAGGATAGGGGGTAGGGGATAGGAGGATAGGGGGTAGGGGGGTGGAAGTGGGGGAAGAGACATTGGGATGAGCTCAGATAAATATTTGCTCACTAAACACGTGACCGTGTTTTACTGCCGACCACTGGAGATGTCTTGGACAAGGCGTACTTGGGTTTCCGTCCATCATTTCGAGCTGTGTGTGTGTGTGTTTGTTGGTGTGTGTATGTGTTTGTTGGTGTGTGTATGTGTTTGTTGGTGTGTGTGTGTGTGTATGTGTTTGTTGGTGTGTGTGTGTTTGTTGGTGTGTGTGTGTTTGTTGGTGTGTGTATGTGTTTGTTGGAGTGTGTGTTTATTGGTGTGTGTATGTGTTTGTTGGTGTGTGTATGTGTTTGTTGGAGTGTGTGTGTTTGTTGGTGTGTGTGTGTTTGTTAGTGTGTGTATGTTTGTTGGTGTGTGTATGTGTTTGTTGGTGTGTGTATGTGTTTGTTGGTGTGTGTGTGTGTTTGTTGGTGTGTGTGTGTGTGTATGTGTTTGTTGGTGTGTGTATGTGTTTGTTGGTGTGTGTATGTGTTTGTTGGTGTGTGTGTGTGTGTGTGTGTGTGTGTGTGTGTGTGTTTGTGTGTGTGTGTGTGTAAGTGTTTGTATGTGAGTGAGAGTGTGTGTGTGTAAGTGTTTGTATGTGAGTGAGAGTGTGTGTGAGTGAGTGTGTGCGTGTGAGTTTGTGCTTAGGTGCGCAAGAGTGTGTGTTTGTTGGTGTGTGTGTGTGTGTGTGTGTGTGTGTGTGTGTGTGTGTGTGTGTGTGTGTGTGTGTGTGTGTGTGTGTGTGTGTGTGTGTGTGTGTGTGTGTGTGTGTGTGTGTGTGTGTGTGTGTGCTCAAGAGTGTGGAAGACAGGGCCCTATTTTAAGCCTCTCACCTGTCAGGCTGTATGGGGTGTTTGTTTCTAGGGAACGTGTCAGAATAGGTGGGATGGCTGGCAGCGCCAGGGGTAGCTTAGGAGGAACCTATTTTAGCTGGGAGAAATCAGAGTGACGCGGACGTTCCCCCTGGCCTGTATCACATGATAATGAATGGCCCACGGACGTTCCACCTGCCTACATCACATGATAATGAATGGCCCACGGACGTTCCCCCTGGCCTGTATCACATGATAACGAATGGCCCACGGACGTTTCCCCTGGCCTGTTGTATCACATGATAATGAATGGCCCACGGACGTTCCACCTGCCTACATCACATGATAATGAATGGCCCACGGACGTTCCCCCTGGCCTGTATCACATGATAACGAATGGCCCACGGACGTTCCCCCTGGCCTGTATCACATGATAATGAATGGCCCATGGACGTTCCCCCTGGCCTGTATCACATGATAATGAAGGGCCCACGGACGTTCCCCCTGGCCTGTATCACATGATAATGAATGGCCCACGGACGTTCCCCCTGGCCTGTATCACATGATAATGAATAGCCCACGGACGTTCCACCTGGCCTGTATCACATGATAATGAATGGCCCACGGACGTTCCCCCTGGCCTGTATCACATGATAATGAATGGCCCACGGACGTTCCACCTGCCTACATCACATGATAATGAATGGCCCACGGACGTTCCCCCTGGCCTGTATCACATGATAATGAATGGCCCACGGACGTTCCACCTGCCTACATCACATGATAATGAATGGCCCACGGACGTTCCCCCTGGCCTGTATCACATGATAACGAATGGCCCACGGACGTTCCCCCTGGCCTGTATCACATGATAATGAATGGCCCATGGACGTTCCCCCTGGCCTGTATCACATGATAATGAATGGCCCACGGACGTTCCCCCTGGCCTGTATCACATGATAATGAATGGCCCACGGACGTTCCCCCTGGCCTGTATCACATGATAATGAATAGCCCACGGACGTTCCACCTGGCCTGTATCACATGATAATGAATGGCCCACGGACGTTCCCCCTGGCCTGTATCACATGATAATGAATGGCCCACGGACGTTCCACCTGCCTACATCACATGATAATGAATGGCCCACGGACGTTCCCCCTGGCCTGTATCACATGATAATGAATGGCCCACGGACGTTCCACCTGCCTACATCACATGATAATGAATGGCCCACGGACGTTCCCCCTGGCCTGTATCACATGATAACGAATGGCCCACGGACGTTCCCCCTGGCCTGTATCACATGATAATGAATGGCCCATGGACGTTCCCCCTGGCCTGTATCACATGATAATGAATGGCCCACGGACGTTCCCCCTGGCCTGTATCACATGATAATGAATGGCCCACGGACGTTCCCCCTGGCCTGTATCACATGATAATGAATAGCCCACGGACGTTCCACCTGGCCTGTATCACATGATAATGAATGGCCCACGGACGTTCCCCCTGGCCTGTATCACATGATAATGAATGGCCCACGGACGTTCCACCTGCCTACATCACATGATAATGAATGGCCCACGGACGTTCCCCCTGGCCTGTATCACATGATAATGAATGGCCCACAGACGTTCCCCCTGGCCTGTATCACATGATAATGAATGGCCCACGGACGTTCCACCCGGCCTGTATCACATGATAATGAATGGCCCACAGACGTTCCCCCTGGCCTGTATCACATGATAATCAATGGCCCACGGACGTTCCACCTGCCTACATCACATGATAATCAATGGCCCACGGACGTTCCACCTGCCTACATCACATGATAATGAATGACCCACGAACGTTCCACCTGCCTACATCACATTGGATGTAATAAATGTATCACTAGCCACTTTAAACAATGCCACTTCATATAACGTTTACATACCCTACATTACTCATCTCATATGTATATACTGTACTCTATACCATCTACTGCATCTTGCCATCTTGATGTAATGTATCACTAGCCACTTTAAACAATGCCACTTCATATAATGTTTACATACCCTACATTACTCATCTCATATGTATATACTGTACTCTACACCATCTATTGCATCTTGCCTATGCCGTTCGGCCATCGCTCATCCATGTATTTATATGCGCATATTCTTATTCATTCCTTTACACTTGTGCGTATAAAGTAGTTGTTGTGAAATTGTTAGATTACATGTTAGATATTACTGCACTGTCGGGAACTAGAAGCACAAGCATTTCGCTACACTCGCATTAACATCTGCCAACCACGTGTATGTGACCAATAACATCTGCTAACCATGTGTATGTGACCAATAACATCTGCCAACCACGTGTATGTGACCAATAACATCTGCTAACCATGTGTATGTGACCAATAGCATCTGCTAACCATGTGTATGTGACCAATAGCATCTGCTAACCATGTGTATGTGACCAATAGCATCTGCTAACCATGTGTATGTGACCAATAACATCTGCTAACCATGTGTATGTGACCAATAGCATCTGCTAACCATGTGTATGTGACCAATAACATCTGCTAACCATGTGTATGTGACCAATAGCATCTGCTAACCATGTGTATGTGACCAATAGCATCTGCTAACCATGTGTATGTGACCAATAACATCTGCTAACCATGTGTATGTGACCAATAACATCTGCTAACCATGTGTATGTGACCAATAGCATCTGCTAACCATGTGTATGTGACTAATAAAATTTGATTTGATTTGACATGACAGTTAATGGCCCAAGGATTGCCCACCTGCTTACATCACATCACAATGAACTGCTTTGTTCCAAATGGAACCCTATTCCCTCATAGTGCACTACTATAGACCAGAGCCCTATTCCCTATATAGTGCACTACTATAGACCAGAGCCCTATTCCCTATATAGTGCACTACTATAGACCAGAGCCCTATTCCCTATATAGTGCACTACTATAGACCAGAGCCCTATTCCCTATATAGTGCACTACTATGGACCAGAGCCATATTTCCTATATAGTGCACTACTATAGACCAGAGCCCTGTTCCCTATATAGTGGTACTACTATAGACCAGAGCCCTATTTCCTATATAGTGCACTACTATAGACCAGAGCCCTATTTCCTATATAGTGCACTACTTTAGACCAGAGCCCTATTCCCTATAAAGTGAAATTCCAAAAAGTAATCTCAAAGTATAAAAACAAAACAAGGAAGTTGTTGACATGATATCCTAAAAAGTTGGAAATGTGGTATAAGCCTTTTCAAATGAGATAAACATGTAATTAAATATGATTAGGTGATAAAAGTATCTGGTTAGACCAGAGCTCTATTCCCTATATAATGCACTACTTTAGACCAGAGGGCTCTATGTGGAGCTATATACAGGGAGTACCAGTACCAGATCAATGTGGAGCTATATACAGAAAGTACCAGATCAATGTGGAGCTATATACAGGACGTACCAGATCAATGTGGAGCTATATACAGGACGTACCAGTACCAGATCAATGTGGAGCTATATACAGGAAGTACCAGTACCAGATCAATGTGGAGTTATATACAGGGAATACCAGATCAATGTGGAGCTATATGCAGGGAGTACCAGATCAATGCGGAGCTATATACAGGAAGTACCAGATCAATGTGGAGCTATATACAGGAAGTACCAGATCAATGTGGAGCTATATACAGGGAGTACCAGATCAATGTGGAGCTATATACAGGGAGTACCAGATCAATGTGGAGCTATATACAGGAAGTACCAGATCAATGCGGAGCTATATACAGGAAGTACCAGATCAATGTGGAGCTATATACAGGGAGTACCAGATCAATGTGGAGCTATATACAGGGAGTACCAGATCAATGTGGAGCTATATACAGGGAGTACCAGATCAATGCGGAGCTATATACAGGAAGTACCAGTACCAGATCAATGTGGAGCTATATACAGGGAATACCAATACCAGATCAATGTTGAGCTATATACAGGGAGTACCAGATCAATGTGGAGCTATATACAGGAATTACCAGTACCAGATCAATGTGGAGCTATATACAGGGAGTACCAGATCAATGTGGAGCTATATACAGGGAGTACCAGTACCAGATCAATCTAGAGCTATATACAGGAAGTACCAGATCAATGTGGAGCTATATACAGGAATTACCAGTACCAGATCAATCTAGAGCTATATACAGGAAGTACCAGATCAATGTGGAGCTATATACAGGGAGTACCAGTACCAGATCAATGTGGAGCTATATACAGGGAGTACCAGATCAATGTGGAGCTATAGACAGGAAGTACCAGTACCAGATCAATGTGGAGCTATATACAGGGAGTACCAGATCAATATGGAGCTATATACAGGAAGTGCCAGATCAATGTGGAGCTATATACAGGAAGTACCAGATCAATGTGGAGCTATATACAGGGAGTACCAGTACCAGATCAATGTGGAGCTATATACAGGAAGTACCAGTACCAGATCAATGTGGAGCTATATACAGGGAGTACCAGATCAATGTGGAGCTATATGCAGGGAGTACCAGATCAATGTGGAGCTATATACAGGAAGTACCAGATCAATGTGGAGCTATATACAGGACGTACCAGATCAATGTGGAGCTATATACAGGACGTACCAGTACCAGATCAATGCGGAGCTATATACAGGACGTACCAGTACCAGATCAATGTGGAGCTATATACAGGGAATACCAGATCAATGTGGAGCTATATGCAGGGAGTACCAGATCAATGTGGAGCTATATACAGGGAGTACCAGATCAATGTGGAGCTATATACAGGAAGTACCAGTACCAGATCAATGTGGAGCTATATACAGGAAGTACCAGTACCAGATCAATGTGGAGTTATATACAGGGAATACCAGATCAATGTGGAGCTATATGCAGGGAGTACCAGATCAATGCGGAGCTATATACAGGAAGTACCAGATCAATGTGGAGCTATATACAGGGAGTACCAGATCAATGTGGAGCTATATACAGGGAGTACCAGATCAATGTGGAGCTATATACAGGAATTACCAGTACCAGATCAATGTGGAGCTATATACAGGGAGTACCAGATCAATGCGGAGCTATATACAGGAAATACCAGTACCAGATCAATGTGGAGCTATATACAGGGAATACCAATACCAGATCAATGTTGAGCTATATACAGGGAGTACCAGATCAATGTGGAGCTATATACAGGAATTACCAGTACCAGATCAATGTGGAGCTATATACAGGGAGTACCAGATCAATGTGGAGCTATATACAGGGAGTACCAGTACCAGATCAATCTAGAGCTATATACAGGAAGTACCAGATCAATGTGGAGCTATATACAGGGAGTACCAGATCAACGTGGAGCTATATACAGGGAGTACCAGTACCAGATCAATGTGGAGCTATATACAGGGAGTACCAGATCAATGTGGAGCTATATACAGGGAGTACCAGATCAATGCGGAGCTATATACAGGGAGTACCAGTACCAGATCAATGTGGAGCTATATACAGGAAGTACCAGTACCAGATCAATGTGGAGCTATATACAGGGAGTACCAGATCAATGTGGAGCTATATGCAGGGAGTACCAGATCAATGTGGAGCTATATACAGGAAGTACCAGATCAATGTAGAGCTATATACAGGACGTACCAGATCAATGTGGAGCTATATACAGGACGTACCAGTACCAGATCAATGCGGAGCTATATACAGGACGTACCAGTACCAGATCAATGTGGAGCTATATACAGGGAATACCAGATCAATGTGGAGCTATATGCAGGGAGTACCAGATCAATGTGGAGCTATATACAGGGAGTACCAGATCAATGTGGAGCTATATACAGGAAGTACCAGTACCAGATCAATGTGGAGCTATATACAGGAAGTACCAGTACCAGATCAATGTGGAGTTATATACAGGGAATACCAGATCAATGTGGAGCTATATGCAGGGAGTACCAGATCAATGCGGAGCTATATAAAGGAAGTACCAGATCAATGTGGAGCTATATACAGGGAGTACCAGATCAATGTGGAGCTATATACAGGGAGTACCAGATCAATGTGGAGCTATATACAGGAATTACCAGTACCAGATCAATGTGGAGCTATATACAGGGAGTACCAGATCAATGCGGAGCTATATACAGGAAGTACCAGTACCAGATCAATGTGGAGCTATATACAAGGAATACCAATACCAGATCAATGTTGAGCTATATACAGGGAGTACCAGATCAATGTGGAGCTATATACAGGAATTACCAGTACCAGATCAATGTGGAGCTATATACAGGGAGTACCAGATCAATGTGGAGCTATATACAGGGAGTACCAGTACCAGATCAATCTAGAGCTATATACAGGAAGTACCAGATCAATGTGGAGCTATATACAGGGTTTACCAGATCAATGTGGAGCTATATACAGGGAGTACCAGTACCAGATCAATCTAGAGCTATATACAGGAAGTACCAGATCAATGTGGAGCTATATACAGGAATTACCAGTACCAGATCAATCTAGAGCTATATACAGGAAGTACCAGATCAATGTGGAGCTATATACAGGGAGTACCAGTACCAGATCAATGTGGAGCTATATACAGGGAGTACCAGATCAATGTGGAGCTATAGACAGGAAGTACCAGTACCAGATCAATGTGGAGCTATATACAGGGAGTACCAGTACCAGATCAATGTGGAGCTATATACAGGAAGTACCAGTACCAGATCAATGTGGAGCTATATACAGGGTTTACCAGATCAATGTGGAGCTATATACAGGGTTTACCAGATCAATGTGGAGCTATATACAGGGAGTACCAGTACCAGATCAATCTAGAGCTATATACAGGAAGTACCAGATCAATGTGGAGCTATATACAGGAATTACCAGTACCAGATCAATCTAGAGCTATATACAGGAAGTACCAGATCAATGTGGAGCTATATACAGGGAGTACCAGTACCAGATCAATGTGGAGCTATATACAGGGAGTACCAGATCAATGTGGAGCTATAGACAGGAAGTACCAGTACCAGATCAATGTGGAGCTATATACAGGGAGTACCAGTACCAGATCAATGTGGAGCTATATACAGGAAGTACCAGTACCAGATCAATGTGGAGCTATATACAGGAAGAGCCAGATCAATGTGGAGCTATATACAGGAAGTACCAGATCAATGTGGAGCTATATACAGGAAGTACCAGATCAATGTGGAGCTATATACAGGGAGTACCAGATCAATGTGGAGCTATATACAGGGAGTACCAGTACCAGATCAATGTGGAGCTATATACAAATCAAATCAAATTTTATTTGTCACATACACATGGTTAGCAGATGTTAATGCGAGTGTAGCGAAATGCTTGTGCTTCTAGTTCCGACAATGCAGTAATAGCCAACAAGTAATCTAACCTAACAATTCCACAACTACTACCTTATACACACAAGTGTAAAGGGATAAAGAATATGTACATAAAGATATATGAATGAGTGATGGTACAGAACGGCATAGGCAAGATGCAGTAGATGGTATAGAGTACAGTATATACATATGAGATGAGTACTGTAGGGTATGTAAACATAAAGTGGCATAGTTTAAAGTGGCTAGTGATACATGTATTAGATAAAGATGGCAAGATGCAGTAGATGATATAGAGTACTGTATATACATATACATATGAGATGGGTAATGTAGGGTATGTAAACATTATATTAAGTGGCATTGTTTAAAGTGGCTAGTGGTACATTTTTACATAATTTCCATCAATTCCCATTTTTAAAGTGGCTGGAGTTGAGTCAGTATGTTGGCAGCGGCCGCTAAATGTTAGTGGTGGCTGTTTAACAGTCTGATGGCCTTGAGATAGAAGCTGTTTTTCAGTCTCTCGGTCCCTGCTTTGATGCACCTGTACTGACCTCGCCTTCTGGATGATAGCGGGGTGAACAGGCAGTGGCTTGGGTGGTTGTTGTCCTTGATGATCTTTATGGCCTTCCTGTGACACCGGGTGGTGTAGGTGTCCTGGAGGGCAGGTAGTTTGCCCCCGGTGATGCGTTCTGCAGACCTCACTACCCTCTGGAGAGCCTTACGGTTGTGGGCGGAGCAGTTGCCGTACCAGGCGGTGATACAGCCCGACAGGATGCTCTCGATTGTGCATCTGTAGAAGTTTGTGAGTGCTTTTGGTGACAAGCCGAATTTCTTCAGCCTCCTGAGGTTGAAGAGGCGCTGCTGCGCCTTCTTCACAACGCTGTCTGTGTGGGTGGACCAATTCAGTTTGTCCGTGATGTGTACACCGAGGAACTTAAAACTTTCCACCTTCTCCACTACTGACCCGTCGATGTGGATAGGGGGGTGCTCCCTCTGCTGTTTCCTGAAGTCCACAATCATCTCCTTTATTTTGTTGACGTTGAGTGTGAGGTTATTTTTCTGACACCACACTCCGAGGGCCCTCACCTCCTCCCTGTAGGCCGTCTCGTCATTGTTGGTAATCAAGCCTACCACTGTAGTGTCATCCGCAAACTTGATGATTGAGTTGGAGGCGTGCATGGCCACGCAGTCGTGGGTGAACAGGGAGTACAGGAGAGGGCTCAGAACGCACCCTTGTGGGGCCCCAGTGTTGAGGATCAGCGGGGTGGAGATGTTGTTACCTACCCTCACCACCTGGGGGCGGCCCGTCAGGAAGTCCAGGACCCAGTTGCACAGGGCGGGGTCGAGACCCAGAGTCTCGAGCTTGATGACGAGTTTGGAGGGTACTATGGTGTTAAATGCTGAGCTGTAGTCGATGAACAGCATTCTCACATAGGTATTCCTCTTGTCCAGATGGGTTAGGGCAGTGTGCAGTGTGGTTGCGATTGCGTCGTCTGTGGACCTATTGGGTCGGTAAGCAAATTGGAGTGGGTCTAGGGTGTCCGGTAGGGTGGAGGTGATATGGTCCTTGACTAGTCTCTCAAAGCACTTCATGATGACGGAAGTGAGTGCTACGGGGCGGTAGTCGTTTAGCTCAGTTACCTTAGCTTTCTTGGGAACAGGAAGTACCAGTACCAGATCAATGTGGAGCTATATACAGGAAGTGCCAGATCAATGTGGAGCTATATACAGGAAGTACCAGATCAATGTGGAGCTATATACAGGGAGTACCAGATCAATGTGGAGCTATATACAGGGAGTACCAGTACCAGATCAATGTGGAGCTATATACAGGAAGTACCAGTACCAGATCAATGTGGAGCTATATACAAGGAGTACCAGATCAATCTAGAGCTATATACAGGAAGTACCAGTACCAGATCAATCTAGAGCTATATACAGGAAGTACCAGATCAATGTGGAGCTATATACAGGGAGTACCAGATCAATGTGGAGCTATATACAGGGAGTACCAGTACCAGATCAATGTGGAGCTATATACAGGGAGTACCAGATCAATGTGGAGCTATATACAGGAAGTACCAGATCAATGTGGAGCTATATACAGGGAGTACCAGATCAATGTGGAGCTATATACAGGAAGTACCAGATCAATGTGGAGCTAAATACAGGGAGTACCAGATCAATGTGGAGCTATATACAGGAAGTACCAGATCAATGTGGAGCTAAATACAGGGAGTACCAGATCAATGTGGAGCTATATACAGGGATTACAAGTACCAGATCAAATCACAAGTGTGAATTAATATAATAATGAGCACACAGCAAGGACAGAATACACGATCGCAGGAAGAAGTATGTGAACCCTTTGGAAATACCTGTATTTCTGCATAAATAAGTCCTATACTTTGACCAGAGCTTCATAGAGGTCACAACAATAGACCAACAGTCTGCCTAGACTAATATCACACCAACAATTATACAGTGAGGGAAAAAAGTATTTGATCCCCTGCTGATTTTGTACGTTTGCCCACTGACAAAGAAATGATCAGTCTATAATTTTAATGGTAGGTTTATTTGAACAGTGAGAGACAGAATATCAACAAAAAAATCCAGAAAAACGCATGTCAAAAATGTTATAAATTGATTTGCATTTTAATGAGGGAAATAAGTATTTGACCCCTTCTCAATCAAAAAGATTTCTGGCTCCCAGGTGTCTTTCATACAGGTAACGAACGGAGATTAGGAGCACACTCTTAAAGGGAGTGCTCCTAATCTCAGTTTCTTACCTATATAAAAGACACTTGTCCACAGAAGCAATCAATCAATCAGATTCCAAACTCTCCACCATGGCCAAGACCAAAGAGCTCTCCAAGGATGTCAGGGACAAGATTGTAGACCTACACAAGGCTGGAATGGGCTACAAGACCATCGCCAAGCAGCTTGGTGAGAAGGTGACAACAGTTTCTGTGATTATTCGCAAATGGAAGAAACACAAAAGAACTGTCAATCTCCCTCAGCCTGGGGCTCCATGCAAGATCTCACCTCGTGGAGTTGCAATGATCATGAGAACGGTGAGGAATCAGCCCAGAACTACACAGGAGGATCTTGTCAATGATCTCAAGGCAGCTGAGACCATAGTCATCAAGAAAACAATTGGTAACACACTATGCCGTGAAGGACTGAAATCCTGCAGCGCCCGAAAGGTCCCCCTGCTCAAGAAAGCACATATACATGCCCGTCTGAAGTTTGCCAATGAACATCTGAATGATTCAGAGGACAACTGGGTGAACGTGTTGTGGTCAGATGAGACCAAAATGGAGTTCTTTGGCATCAACCCAACTTGCCGTGTTTGGAGGAGGAGGAATGCTGCCTATGACCACAAGAAACCATCCCCACCGTCAAACATGGAGGTGGAAACATTATGCTTTGGGGGTGTTTTTCTGCTAAAGGGACAGGACAACTTCACCGCATCAAAGGGACGATGGACGGGGCCATGTACCGTCAAATCTTGGGTGAAAACCTCCTTCCCTCAGCCAGGGTATTGAAAATGGGTCGTGGATGGGTATTCCAGCATGACAATGACCCAAAACACACGGCCAAGGCAACAAAGGAGTGGCTCAAGAAGAAGCACATTAAGGTCCTGGAGTGGCCTAGCCAGTCTCCAGACCTTAATCCCATAGAAAATCTGTGGAGGGAGCTGAAGGTTCGAGTTGCCAAACGTCAGCCTCGAAACCTTAATGACTTGAAGAAGATCTGCAAAGAGGAGTGGGACAAAATCCCTCCTGAGATGTGTGCAAACCTGGTGGCCAACTACAAGAAACGTCTGACCTCTGTGATTGACAACAAGGGTTTTGCCACCAAGTACTAAGTCATGTTTTGCAGAGGGGTCAAATACTTATTTCCCTCATTAAAATGCAAATCAATTCATAACATTTTTGACATGCGTTTTTCTGGATTTTTTTGTTGATATTCTGTCTCTCACTGTTCAAATAAACCTACCATTAAAATTATAGACTGATCATTTCTTTGTCAGTGGGCAAACGTACAAAATCAGCAGGGGATCAAATACTTTTTTCCCTCACTGTACATGTTCAGGTCTTTGTTGAACACACCGTGTAAACATTTACAGTGCAGTGCAGAAAAAGTATGTGAACCCTTGGATTTAATAACTGGTTGACCTTCCTTTCACAGCAATAACCTCAACCAAACGTTTTCTGTTGTTGCGGATCAGACCCGCACAACGGTCAGGAGGAATTTTGGACCATTCCTCTTTACAAAACTGTTTCAGTTCAGCAATATTCTTGGGATGTCTGGTGTGAGCCGCTCTCTTGAGGTCACGCCACAGCATCTCAATCGGGTTGAGGTCAGGACTCTGCTTGGCAACTCCAGAAGGTGTATTTTCTTCTGTTGAAGCCATTCTGTTGTTGATTTACTTCTGTGTTTTGGGTCGTTGTCCTGTTGCATCATTCAACTTCTTTGAGCTTCAATTGGCGGACAAATAGCCTAACATTCTCCTCCAAAATGTCTTGATAAACCTGGGAATTCATTCTTCTGTTGATGATAGCAAGCTGTCCAGGCCCTGAGGCAGCAAACCATGATGCTCCCTCCACCATACTTTACAGTTGGGATGAGGTTTTGATGTTGGTGTGCTGTGCCTTTTTTTCTCCACACATAGTGTTGTGTTCCTTCCAAACAACTCAACTGTAGTTTCATCTGTCTACAGAATATTTTGCCAGTAGCACTGTGGAACATCCAGATGCTCTTTTGCGAAATTCAGATGTGCAGCAATGATTTATTTTGGACAGCAGTGGCTTCCTCCGTGGTGTCCTCCCATGAACACCATTATTGTTTAGTGTTTTACGTGTCGTAGACTCGTCAACAGAGATGTTAGCATCTTCCAGAGATTTCTGTAAGTCTTTAGCTGACACTATAGGATTCTTCTTAACCTCATTGAGCAATCTGCGCTGTGCTCTTGCAGTCATCTTTGCAGGATGACCACTCCTAGGGAGAGTAGCAACAGTGCTGAACTTTCTCCATTTATAGACAATTTGTCTTACCGTGGACTGATGAACATTAAGGCTTTTAGAGATACTTTTGAAACCCTTTCCAGCTTTAATGCAAGTCAACAATTCTTAATCTGAGATCTCTTTTGTTTGAGGCATGGTTCACATCAGGCAATGCTTCTTGTGAATAGCAAACTCAAATTTTGTGAGTGTTTTTTATAGGGCAAGGCAGCTCTAACCAACATCTCCAATCTCATCTCATTGATTGGACTCCAGATTAGCTGAGTCCTGACTCCAATTAGCTTTTGGAGAAGTCATTTCCAACTTACACTGTGAATGTTTAAATGATGCATTCAATATAGACAATAAAAATACAATAATGTGTGTGTTATTAGTTGTTTTAGAGATTTTCTTTCCTCTTAAGGATCCGCCTCTTTTTTTTAAATTTTTGCCTGAAATGACATACCCAAATCTAACTGCCTGTAGCTCAGGACCTGAAGCAAGGATATGCATATTCTTGGTACCGTTTGAAAGGAAACACTTTGAAGTTTGTGGAAATGTGAAAGGAATGTAAGAGAATATAACACAATAGATCTGGTAAAAGATAATACAAAGATTTTTTTTAAATGTATTCGTTTTTTTGTACCATCATCACTGAAATGCAAGAGAAAGGCCATAATGTATTATTCCAGCCCAGCTGCAATTTAGATTTTGGCCACAAGATGGCAGCAGTGCATGTGCAAAGTTTTAGACTCATCCAATGAACCGTTACATTTCTGTTCAAAATTGTGTATCACGACTGCTCAAATGTGCCGAATTTGTTTATTAACAACTCTTCATGTTCAAAACTGTGCACTCTCCTCAAACAATAGCATGGTATTATTTCACTGTAATAGCTTCTGTAAATTGCAGTTAGATTAACAAGAATGTAAGCCTTCTGCCAATATCAGATATGTCTATGTCCTGGCAAATGTTCTTGTTACTCACAACCTTAATGCTAATCGCATTAGGCTACGTTAGCTCAACCGTCCCGCGGACGGGACACCGATCCTTAAGCACACAGTGTTGGTCTATTGTTGTTGTGACTTAGATGAAGATCCGATCAAATTTGATGACCAATTTATGCAGAAATCCAGGTAATTCCAAAAGGGTTCGCATACTTTTTTTCTTGCCACTTTAAAACAGATACAAGAAATAAGTGAGATGAGCCAGTTGGCGACACGTGACACCGTCTTGACACAACCACCTGCAGTATCTAGCCACTATATAATTACTGGAAAATAAGTGAGTGACTAGGCTATTCATACTGCCCTGTTAAACACGGACCTTTAGGACACGCTGATTACTGAATGTCATCACGTTATCCTGATGTCACGGATATCTGTCAGCTGGGGTCATTTGTCATGACACAAACAGCACGAAGCTCTTCAATCAACTGGAAAGCAGAGGAAAGAA
>NC_092112.1:10098167-10105667 GCF_045679555.1 Salvelinus alpinus | reverse complement strand
ACCTGCCCCTTCATAAATCAGACACCCTGCTTAGCTTAGAGCTCAGGCTTATACCAGCCTCCTGGTGGAAATATTAAATACATTTACAAACATTCATATCTGCTCTCATAGTTATCTCAGCACCTCGAAGGAGGTGTGGTATTTAGCGCCGATATTTTGTCACAGGGTTATTAACAGGGCTGTGGGTTGTGATACACGTTATATCACGCGTAGAAGGGTTTATTGTGATAAGCCGCAGATGGAAAATAGTGGCAGAAATCATTTGATAACAAGGTTTAATTACGTTCAACATGAACGTATGAGAGAATCTATGTAGAGGACGAGGATCTATGTAGAGGACGAGGATCTATGTAGAGGACGAGAATCTATGTAGAGGATGAGGATCTATGTAGAGGACGAGGATCTATGTAGAGGACGAGAATCTATGTAGAGGACGTGAATCTATGTAGAGGACGAGGATCTATGTAGAGGACGAGGATCTATGTAGAGGACGAGGATCTATGTAGACGAGGATCTATGTAGAGGACGAGGATCTATGTAGAGGATGAGTATCTATATGTAATAATAATCATGTATATAAATGTTTATATAAATTCAGAAATGCTCCCTCACAATATTACATTATACAATAACACAGTTCTTCTATATTTTCTGTTTAATTAATTAATTTGATGAATACTTTTTAATTTGTTTGTGTGAAACTGAAACATCCATTGCCATATATACTTTTGCTATGTGATGTATTGTTAATGTCACATGACCATTGACACATGACCACACATGACCACATGACCAAAAGGACACCTGCTCGTCAAACATCTAGTTAAAAACAAATCATGGACATTAATATGGAGTTGGTCCCCCCCCCATTCTGCTGCTATAACAGCCTCCACTCTTCTAGGACGTCTTTCCACTAGATGTTGGAACATTGCTGCGGGGGACTTGCTTCCATTCAGCCATAAGAGCGTTAGTGAAGTCAGGCACTGATGTTGGGCGATTAGGCCTGGCTCGCAGTCAGTGTTCTAATTCATCCAAAAGGTGTTCAATTTGTGCACGGACCTCGCTTCGTGCACGGGGGCATTGTCATGCTGAAACAGTTCACTCTTCCCCAAACTGTCGCCACAAAGTTGGAATCACAGAATCATCTAGAATGTCATTGTATGCTGTTGTGTTAAAATTTACCTTCACTGGATCTAAGGGGCCCGAACCATGAAAAACAGCCCCAGACCATCATTCCTCCTCCACCAAACTTTACAGTTGGCACTATGCATTGGGGCAGGTAGCATTCTCCTGGCATTCGCCAAACCCAGATTCGTTCGTCGGACTGCCAGATGGTAAAGCGTGATTCATCACTCCAGAGAACGTGCTTCCACTGCTTCAGAGTCCAATGGCAACGAGCTTTACACCACTCCAGCCGACGCTTGGTATTGCACATGGTGGTCTTAGGCTTGTGTGTGGCTGCTCGGCCATGGACACTGTTTCACGAAGCTCCCGACGAACAGTTCTTGTGCTGACGTTGCTTCCAGAGACAGTTTGGAACTCAGTGAGTGTTGTGACCGAGGACAAACTATTTTTATGAGCTTCAGCACTCAGCGGTCCCATTCTGTGAGCTTGTGTGGCCTACCATTTTGCGGCTGAGCCGTTGTTGCTCCTAGACGTTTCCACTTCACAATAACAGCACTTACAGTTGACCGGGGCAGCTCTAGCAGGGCAGAAATTTGACGAACTGACTTGTTTGTAAGTCGCTCTGGATAAGAGCGTCTGCTAAATGACTTAAATGTAAATGTAAATTGTTGGAAAGGTGGCATTCTATGACAGTGCCACGTTGTAAGTCACTGAGCTTTTCAGTGAGACCATTCTACTGCCATTCTACTGCCAATGTTTGTCTATGAAGATTTTCATGGCTCCACAAATCCACTCATTTGAAGGGGTGTCCACATACTTTTGTATATATAGTGAATGTATCAATTTAATTTGTATTATTATTATTATTATTATTATTATAAATATAGTGTATCTCCAATGGCAAGACACTCTCAGTACTTGCGATTTCACATTGTGATCAGGTCTTGATCACGTTTGGCCCCCTGCTCTGTGTGTGATTACAACAGTAAACTTAGGGCACCTCTAGATTCCCTCCCTGACACCATGATCAAAGCCTGAAGTCTGAGAGGGTTGTGCCGCCATGTCCTATTTCTGTTTTCATTGTAACGCCGTCATTTTCAGAGACCCGCCAACCGCACGCAGCTCTCAGTCTCTCTCTCTCCTGTGTCCCAAATGGCACTTCCTGTCTAGTGAACTACTATGAGGCAGGGGCTCTCGTCAAAAGTGGTGCATTATACATGGAATAGGGTGCCATTTGTGACAAATCATCTCTCACCCACTGGCAGTAGTGTTACAGTATATCTAGTGAGAGGCTGTGGTGTTACAGTATATCTAGTGAGAGGCTGTGGTGTTACAGTATATGTAGTGAGAGGCTGTGGTGTTACAGTATCAGTATATGTAGTGAGAGGCTGTGGTGTTACAGTATATGTAGTGAGAGGCTGTGGTGTTACAGTATATGTAATGAGAGGCTGTGGTGTTACAGTATCAGTATATGTAGTGAGAGGCTGTGGTGTTACAGTATCAGTATATGTAGTGAGAGGCTGTGGTGTTACAGTATATGTAGTGAGAGGCTGTGGTGTTACAGTATCAGTATATGTAGTGAGAGGCTGTGGTGTTACAGTATCAGTATATGTAATGAGAGGCTGTGGTGTTACAGTATCAGTATATGTAGTGAGAGGCTGTGGTGTTACAGTATATCTAGTGAGAGGCTGTGGTGTTACAGTATATGTAGTGAGAGGCTGTGGTGTTACAGTATATCTAGTGAGAGACTGTGGTGTTACAGTATATGTAGTGAGAGGCTGTGGTGTTACAGTATATCTAGTGAGAGACTGTGGTGTTACAGTATATGTAATGAGAGGCTGTGGTGTTACAGTATATCTAGTGAGAGACTGTGGTGTTACAGTATATCTAGTGAGAGGCTGTGGTGTTACAGTATCAGTATATGTAGTGAGAGGCTGTGGTGTTACAGTATATGTAGTGAGAGGCTGTGGTGTTACAGTATATCTAGTGAGAGGCTGTGGTGTTACAGTATATCTAGAGAGAGGCTGTGGTGTTACAGTATATCTAGTGAGAGGCTGTGGTGTTACAGTATATGTAGTGAGAGGCTGTGGTGTTACAGTATATCTAGTGAGAGGCTGTGGTGTTACAGTATATATGTAGTGAGAGGCTGTGGTGTTACAGTATATGTAGTGAGAGGCTGTGGTGTTACAGTATATCTAGTGAGAGGCTGTGGTGTTACAGTATATGTAGTGAGAGGCTGTGGTGTTACAGTATATCTAGTGAGAGGCTGTGGTGTTACAGTATATGTAGTGAGAGGCTGTGGTGTTACAGTATATGTAGTGAGAGGCTGTGGTGTTACAGTATATGTAGTGAGAGGCTGTGGTGTTACAGTATCAGTATATGTAGTGAGAGGCTGTGGTGTTACAGTATATCTAGTGAGAGGCTGTGGTGTTACAGTATATGTAGTGAGAGGCTGTGGTGTTACAGTATATGTAGTGAGAGGCTGTGGTGTTACAGTATATGTAGTGAGAGGCTGTGGTGTTACAGTATCAGTATATGTAGTGAGAGGCTGTGGTGTTACAGTATATCTAGTGAGAGGCTGTGGTGTTACAGTATATGTAGTGAGAGGCTGTGGTGTTACAGTATATGTAGTGAGAGGCTGTGGTGTTACAGTATATGTAGTGAGAGACTGTGGTGTTACAGTATATGTAGTGAGAGGCTGTGGGCCGGGAGCAGGAAGGCAGAGTCAGGTTCCCTTCACACTCTGATTGTCTGCGTCAAGGGCTCAGGCTGGTCCACTACAGACAATACCTGCTGATTCTCCCCTTCAGCGTGCCAATAAAGGGCTCAGGCTGGTCCACTACAGACAATACCTGATGATTCTCCCCTTCAGCGTGCCAATAAAGGGCTCAGGCTGGTCCACTACAGACAATACCTGATGATTCTCCCCTTCAGCGTGCCAATAAAGGGCTCAGGCTGGTCCACTACAGACAATACCTGCTGATTCTCCCCTTCAGCGTGCCAATAAAGGGCTCAGGCTGGTCCACTACAGACAATACCTGATGATTCTCCCCTTCAGCGTGCCAATAAAGGGCTCAGGCTGGTCCACTACAGACAATACCTGATGATTCTCCCCTTCAGCGTGCCAATAAAGGGCTCAGGCTGGTCCACTACAGACAATACCTGATGATTCTCCCCTTCAGCGTGCCAATAAAGGGCTCAGGCTGGTCCACTACAGACAATACCTGATGATTCTCCCCTTCAGCGTGCCAATAAAGGGCTCAGGCTGGTCCACTACAGACAATACCTGCTGATTCTCCCCTTCAGCGTGCCAATAAAGGGCTCAGGCTGGTCCACTACAGACAATACCTGATGATTCTCCCCTTCAGCGTGCCAATAAAGGGCTCAGGCTGGTCCACTACAGACAATACCTGATGATTCTCCCCTTCAGCGTGCCAATAAAGGGCTCAGGCTGGTCCACTACAGACAATACCTGATGATTCTCCCCTTCAGCGTGCCAATAAAGGGCTCAGGCTGGTCCACTACAGACAATACCTGATGATTCTCCCCTTCAGCGTGCCAATAAAGGGCTCAGGCTGGTCCACTACAGACAATACCTGCTGATTCTCCCCTTCAGCGTGCCAATAAAGGGCTCAGGCTGGTCCACTACAGACAATACCTGATGATTCTCCCCTTCAGCGTGCCAATAAAGGGCTCAGGCTGGTCCACTACAGACAATACCTGATGATTCTCCCCTTCAGCGTGCCAATAAAGGGCTCAGGCTGGTCCACTACAGACAATACCTGATGATTCTCCCCTTCAGCGTGCCAATAAAGGGCTCAGGCTGGTCCACTACAGACAATACCTGCTGATTCTCCCCTTCAGCGTGCCAATAAAGGGCTCAGGCTGGTCCACTACAGACAATACCTGATGATTCTCCCCTTCAGCGTGCCAATAAAGGGCTCAGGCTGGTCCACTACAGACAATACCTGATGATTCTCCCCTTCAGCGTGCCAATAAAGGGCTCAGGCTGGTCCACTACAGACAATACCTGATGATTCTCCCCTTCAGCGTGCCAATAAAGGGCTCAGGCTGGTCCACTACAGACAATACCTGATGATTCTCCCCTTCAGCGTGCCAATAAAGGGCTCAGGCTGGTCCACTACAGACAATACCTGATGATTCTCCCCTTCAGCGTGCCAATAAAGGGCTCAGGCTGGTCCACTACAGACAATACCTGATGATTCTCCCCTTCAGCGTGCCAATAATAGGTTGAGCTTTATTTCTGAAGCAACTTTGTTTGTTTTGGTCCGGTGTCAAAACTACGGCTACACTTTCCAGTGGGACGGATGGATGGAGACATCAGACTAGCGAGAGAAAAAAAAAAACAAGGAGGGCGGATGGATGAATGGATGGACACTGGTGAGGTGGTTCGGTTATACAACGGGCGGTTACGACAGAACAACGGCAGCAGACCTGATTGACACACACAGCTATGTTGTTAAAATGTGAGTTATAGGCCTACTGAGGAACGGCTACCAAGAACCTGACACACGATCTGGCTCCACATAACTACACAGTATTTAACCGTCTGTCTGTCGGCTTGTCGGCTGGTTCCATGACATAGTTTCATACGGACCGGGAAAGCGTTGACAGTGGTGTATAATTACGGTGTCTGTGATAGGATATATTGTCTGTCCTATTCCCTATATATTTGTATTTGTATTTATTAGGGATCCCCATTAGTTCCTGCCAACGCAGCAGCTACTCTTCCTGGGGTTTATTATGGATCCCCATTAGTTCCTGCCAAGGCAGCAGCTACACTTCCTGGGTTTATTATGGATCCCCATTAGTTCCTGCCAAGGCAGCAGCTACTCTTCCTGGGGTTTATTACGGATCCCCATTAGTTCCTGCCAAGGCAGCAGCTACTCTTCCTGGGGTTTATTACGGATCCCCATTAGTTCCTGCCAAGGCAGCAGCTACTCTTCCTGGGGTTTATTATGGATCCCCATTAGTTCCTGCCAAGGCAGCAGCTACTCTTCCTGGGGTTTATTATGGATCCCCATTAGTTCCTGCCAAGGCAGCAGCTACTCTTCCTGGGGTTTATTATGGATCCCCATTAGTTCCTGCCAAGGCAGCAGCTACTCTTCCTGGGGTTTATTATGGATCCCCATTAGTTCCTGTCAAGGCAGCAGCTACTCTTCCTGGGGTTTATTATGGATCCCCATTAGTTCCTGCCAAGGCAGCAGCTACACTTCCTGGGGTTTATTATGGATTGCCATTAGTTCCTGCCAAGGCAGCAGCTACTCTTCCTGGGGTTTATTATGGATCCCCATTAGTTCCTGCCAAGGCAGCAGCTACGCTTCCTGGGGTTTATTATGGATCCCCATTAGTTCCTGTCAAGGCAGCAGCTACTCTTCCTGGGGTCCAGCAAAATGAAGACAGTTTTATACAATTTTAAAAACATCACAATACATTCACAGATTTCACAACACACTGTGTGCCCTCAGGCCCCTACTCCACCACTACCACATATCTACAGTACTAAATCCATGTGTACGTGTGTGTATAGTGCATATGTGATCGTGTTTGTGTGAGTGTGTATGCATGTGCGGGGAGGCAGGTAGCGTAATGGTTAGAGCGTTGGACTTGTAACCAAAAGGTTGCAAGATCGAATCCCTGAACAAGGCAGTTAACCCACTGTTCCCCGGTAGGCCGTCATTGAAAATAAGAATTTGCTCTTAACTGACTTACTTAAATAAAGGTGAAATATATATATTTTTGCTTACGTTTGTGTTTCTTCACAGTCCCCGCTGTTCCATATAGTGCACAAATTTTGACCAGCGCCCATATCTGGACTGTAAAAGCAGTGCACTATATAGGGGATAGGGTACCACTTCACACAACTGAATGAATGCCTATCAGAATCTATCGAGACCAATCCATTGAAAATCAATCAACCAACCAAATGAAATGTGTTTATTTGGCCATATACTGTATGCTGCATGTCCACATACTCTAAAGGACCAACTTATAGCTCTGTTCCAACCTGTCTACCTATCTGTAAACCTTTACTTGTAAATCCAGAGCCTCTCCAGGGGAACTGTAACAGGAAAGGAGCAATAACACAAGCAGGAAGTGACTTGGGATGTTCGGAAAATATTTTAATGGATCAATACGCTTGGAGAGAGCCAATAGAGAGAGAGAGGAGTGAGAAAGGAGAGAGAGAGAGAGAGAGAGAGAGAGAGAGAGAGAGAGAGAGAGAGAGAGAGAGAGAGAGAGAGAGAGAGAGAGAGAGAGAGAGAGAGAGAGAGAGAGAGAGAGAGAGAGAGAGAGAGAGAGAGAGAGAGAGAGAGAGAGAAAATATATATATAAACCTTCCAACCCAAAAAGGCC
>NC_092112.1:10053167-10093167 GCF_045679555.1 Salvelinus alpinus | reverse complement strand
GACCAGACCCAGACCAGATCCAGACCCAGACCAGACCAGACCCAGACCAGACCCAGACCCAGACCACCAGAACCAGACCAGACCAGACCCAGACCAGACCCAGACCAGAACCAGACCAGACCAGACCCAGACCAGACCCAGACCCAGACTAGACCCAGACCAGACCCATACCAGACCCAGACCAGATCCAGACCAGACCAGACCAGATCCAGACCAGATCCAGACCAGACCCAGCCCAGACCAGACCCAGACCAGACCCAGACCCAGACCAGACCCAGACCCAGACCCAGACCTAGACCCGATCCAGACCAGACCAGATTCAGACCAGATCCAGACCAGACCCAGATCCAGACCAGACCAGACCCAGACCAGATTCAGACCCAGACCCAGACCAGACCCAGACCAGACCCAGACCCAGACCCAGACCCAGACCCAGACCTAGACCTAGACCCAGACCCAGACCCAGACCCAGACCCAGACCCAGACCAGACCTAGACCCAGACCCAGACCAGACAAGACCCAGACCAGTCCCGGACCAGATCAGACCAGACCCAGACCAGATTCAGACCAGACCCAGACCAGATCCAGATCAGACAAGACCCAGACCAGACCCAGATCAGACCCAGATCAGACAAGACCCAGACCCAGACCCAGACCCAGACCCAGACCAGGCCAGACCCAGACCCATACCCAGACCCAGACCCAGACCAGACCCAGACCCAGACCCAGACCCAGACCCAGACCTAGACCCAGACCCAGACCCAGACCCAGACCCAGACCCAGACCTAGACCCAGACCCAGACCCAGACCCAGACCCAGACCCAGACCTAGACCTAGACCTAGACCCAGATCAGACAAGACCAGACCCAGACCAGACCAGACCGACCCAGACCAGACCTATTGTTATTGTTGCCAGTCTATCCTGTCATGTAAGCGAAGCCGCTCCATTCATTATTCAAGTCCGTCTCTCTCTGCAGTTTCATTGGAGAATAATTCCACTGCATTATAATTATGCACCCTTCCTAAACATCCAGGAGACCAGACGTAACCGCGGTAACAGAAGGATGAGGCCTGTTGTTTACTTCCTTTGTGTGCATTGAGAGTTCCAGGATGAAGGATGAATACGTACTCATGACCTCTATACAGAAAGAAACAGTCAATGACAAAACTCTCCTCAAAGACCAGGAATAATCCCTTTTGATTAAAGGTTTTTAAATTACATTCTGTAACACTAAAGATGCATTAATGACAGCTAAAAAGAGCCAGCCAGGTGCTGTGTGTGTGTGTGTGTGTTTGTGCGTGCGTGTGTGTGTTTGTGTGTGTGCGTGTGTGTGTGTGTGGGGGCGGGGGAGGGGGGGGGGGGGCAGGTCTGCTGGTGCCTCCCAGGTGTGGTGGAGGAGAAGGTCCAACATTCCTCAGGATCACATCATAGTGCCAGCGTGGTCATATGGACGGTGTGTGGGCTGTGGCTTCGATGCCAGGATGTTGGCAGAACGTTTTGGTGGTTAGTAAAATGATTTAGAGTTAGTTTAGAGTTTCTCAACTCCAGTCCTGCCCAAATGCATGACTGTCCGTTTTCTCCGAAGCCCAGCTCTAAGCACACTTGATTCAGCGAGTCAACACTTGTCGACTTGGATCCAGTGTAATACATATTTCTGAACGGAGTTGTTTATAACTTTCATAAATCATTTTGTTGACACTGAAACTTGATGCAAATCTCACAATTGTAAGAACAATGTGGTTAGCGCTACAATGATATTGATTACCGCATACTGTTTGTAATAAAGTAAGATGATGGAAGGGAAAAACATATTGTTTGTTTAGGAGTGTGCAAGAAAGGCATTTCACTATACTTGTGCACGTGACATTAAAAACTTAAAAGTGTTATAATAATAATGTCATAACTGTAATTATAATGTCATAATTTAAACCAATATAATAAAGTAAGATGATGCAAGGGAAAAACATCCAATAACACGAACATGAAATCTAACAGAGTATCCTCACATATCACCTTAAATGTATCAGGTTATTTCATAAGGTTATAATACCTCCTTACTTTAATCAGCTCTGCTGTCCACCTTTTTATCCCCTCAGAGGACGTTCTTCTCTCTCCCGGCTTTCTTCTACCCTTCCTTAACCTCTCTTCTTTTCCTCTAAATGTTGCTATATTATTATGCAATGCTGGGCTCCACCTTCTCATCCCCACTCTAGCTGGACCTCTCCTTGTCCTCCACCATCCCTACTACCAATCCATTAGGAAGGAGGGCCTCTCCTTTCCTCATCTCTCTCTCTTTCTCTCCTCCCCCCCTCTCTCTATCTCTGTCTCTCTCTCAGCTCTCTCTCTCTCTTTCCACATCTCTCTCTCTCCTCCCCTCTCTCTCTCTCAGCTCTCTCTTTCCTCATCTCCCTCTATTTCCTATCTCCCTCTCTTTCCTCATCCCTCTCTCTCCTCCCCTCTCTCTCTCCTCCCCTCTCTCTCTCCTCCCCTCTCTCTCTCCTCCCCCTTCTCTCTCTCTCTCTTTCCTCATCCTCCTCTATTTCCTCATCTCCCCCCCCCTCTCTAATCTCTCACTGTTTTAACTGTTATCACTGTTATTGCCTTAGTGTCCTAATTGGCCACCCCTTGGCCACCCCTGATTCCCCACACACACACACACTGACTTTTCCCCCCAATGAAAAGCCAGGTTTTTAGTCCCAGTGGCCCATCAACGCTGATTGTTATTGACTGACCCTCCTATGGTATCGGACAGATGAGTTCCATTAAGATCTGTCCTCCACGAAGGAGAAAATAATCGGAAAGGAAGTAGGGGGGGGGGGGGGGGGGACTGGTGACGGACAACTCAATGCCACAGAGGAGAGAGAGAGGAAGACCGCTGGTCGTCTTCAATAGTCCAACCCGAGTCCAACGAACCAGGTAGTCCTCTTCTGTTCCCATGGAGACCAGGGCTTGATTACAACCTACTACCATGGTACCAACATGTTGTGGCTGATCTTTCAAGTGGGAGTGAATGTGTCAAAGACCTGACTGGGTCCAACACCCCACAGTATGACTTGTTATATAAAGACCTGACTGGGTCCAGCACCCCACAGTATGACTTGTTATATTGTTATATAAAGACCTGACTGGGTCCAACACCCCACAGTATGACTTGTTATATAAAGACCAGACTGGGTCCAGCACCCCACAGTATGACTTGTTATATAAAGACCTGACTGGGTCCAACACCCCACAGTATGACTTGTTATATAAAGACCTGACTGGGTCCAGCACTCCACAGTATGACTTGTTATATAAAGACCTGACTGGGTCCAGCACCCCACAGTATGACTTGTTATATAAAGACCTGACTGGGTCCAGCACCCCACAGTATGACTTGTTATATAAAGACCTGACTGGGTCCAGCACCCCACAGTATGACTTGTTATATAAAGACCTGACTGGGTCCAGCACCCCACAGTATGACTTGTTATATAAAGACCTGACTGGGTCCAGCATCCCACAGTATGACTTGTTATATAAAGACCTGACTGGGTCCAGCACCCCACAGTATGACTTGTTATATAAAGACCTGACTGGGTCCAGCATCCCACAGTATGACTTGTTATATAAAGACCTGACTGGGTCCAGCACCCCACAGTATGACTTGTTATATAAAGACCTGACTGGGTCCAGCACCCCACAGTATGACTTGTTATATAAAGACCTGACTGGGTCCAGCACCCCACAGTATGACTTGTTTTATTGTTATATAAAGACCTGACTGGGTCCAGCATCCCACAGTATGACTTGTTATATAAAGACCTGACTGGGTCCAACACCCCACAGTATGATGTGTTATATTGTTGTGTGTGTTTATATACTGAGGAATATGTAACTTGGTTCCAGAAGAAAGCCACTTTCAATTTCCTTATGTTGGGGGCTTTCATCAAGGTCAGTGTTACTTTAGGTTGGGGGCTTTCATCAAGGTAAGTGTTGCTTGGTGTACCGTCGTCAACAGGTTATTGAACACAGCACACATAAACCTGGGATATCAACCCTTCAGATTTGGCTTTAGCGGGAGTGACCATACAGTATAATTCTATAAGAGTGACCATACAGTATAATTCTATAGGAGTGACCATACAGTATAATTCTATAGGAGTGACCATACAGTATAATTCTATAGGAGTGACCATACAGTATAACTCTATAGGAGTGACCATACAGTATAACTCTATAGGAGTGACCATACAGTATAACTCTATAGGAGTGACCATACAGTATAACTCTATAGGAGTGACCATACAGTATAACTCTATAGGAGTGACCATACAGTATAACTCTATAGGAGTGACCATACAGTATAATTCTATAGGAGTGACCATACAGTATAATTCTATAGGAGTGACCATACAGTATAACTCTATAGGAGTGACCATACAGTATAATTCTATAGGAGTGACCATACAGTATAATTCTATAGGAGTGACCATACAGTATAATTCTATAGGAGTGACCATACAGTATAATTCTATAGGAGTGACCATACAGTATAATTCTATAGGAGTGACCATACAGTATAACTCTATAGGAGTGACCATACAGTATAACTCTATAGGAGTGACCATACAGTATAACTCTATAGGAGTGACCATACAGTATAATTCTATAGGAGTGACCATACAGTATAATTCTATAGGAGTGACCATACAGTATAACTCTATAGGAGTGACCATACAGTATAATTCTATAGGAGTGACCATACAGTATAATTCTATAGGAGTGACCATACAGTATAATTCTATAGGAGTGACCATACAGTATAATTCTATAGGAGTGACCATACAGTATAATTCTATAGGAGTGACCATACAGTATAACTCTATAGGAGTGACCATACAGTATAATTCTATAGGAGTGACCATACAGTATAATTCTATAGGAGTGACCATACAGTATAACTCTATAGGAGTGACCATACAGTATAATTCTATAGGAGTGACCATACAGTATAATTCTATAGGAGTGACCATACAGTATAATTCTATAGGAGTGACCATACAGTATAATTCTATAGGAGTGACCATACAGTATAATTCTATAGGAGTGACCTCACTGAGTAAAGTATTTGTCATCAGGCTACGTCCTTTGCTGGCAAAAGCATTCCCTCTGGTCGTCACTTGTTAACACAGCCACAAAGTCATAATTATCACTTCCACAATTTATCTTCTTAAAATGTGACATATTTTGTGTGTGATGATAAGCATCTGCTTCTGATACCAAAGGTTGCAAGTTTGAATCCAGCGATAGAAAGTTGTTTTAGAGATTTCCTTTCCTCTTAATTAAGGATCGGACAATTTTTTCACATTTTTGGCTAAAATGACATACCCAAATCTAACTGCCTGTAGCTCAGGACTTGAAGCAAGCGTATGCATATTCATGATACCATTTGAAAGGAAACACTTTGAAGTTTGTGGAAATGTGAAATCAATGTCGGAGAATATAACACATTAGATCTGGTAAAAGATAATACAAAGAATAAAACATGTGTTTTTTTTAAATCACCTTTGAAGTGCAAGAGCAAGGTCATAATGTATTATGCTAGCCCAGGTGCAATTTAGATTTTGGCCACTAGATGGCAGCAGTGTATGTTCAAAGTTTTAGACTGATCCAATAAACCATTATATTTCTGTTCAAAGTTTTGTATCAAGACTGCCCAAATGTCCCTAGTTTGTTTATTAATAACTTTTCATGTTCATAACTGTGCACTCTCCTCAAACAATAGCATGGTATTCAAAATATTAGGTACAATACAATCTTCTGATTTGTTCCATTGATCCCACTCTATTTGGGCAGTCCGGATTTGCCATTTGTAGAAGCTCTACTGATGGTGATACTATCAACAAACCTTCTGTTGATAAACAACTGCTTGCTAAGGTTAAGGTTAGGGTTACGGTTAGGTTTAGAGTAAGGGTTAAGTTTAGCATTAGGATAAGGGTTAAAGTTAGGGTTAAAGCTAGGGTTAGGGTTAGTAGATTTTTAATTTGATCACCCTGTTGCAGGAGAACTTTCCTGCAATGGAGGGCATTTTAAACTTTTAGTCTATTTGAGTTTTTAAATGGCTTCTGAAGTTTATAATTTCCACTTTGAAATTTCAGACTTGATTTTCCCGTACAAAAAATGTATCAACCCTTACAAAAATGTTCATTAACTATAATCGACATAATAATTCACTTTTCCTGTTGCTGCAGGATTCTGTTCCTGCTGTAGCAAACTGGCTCAAATTAAGATCCTACATCTGTCATTGAAATGTTACTGATAGTCTGTAATAGTCTGTAGAGCATTTACACATGGGACTATCCATATAAAGAGATGAGGAGATAACCGTGTTGCCCCAATGACGTGTATAGTGTTAGGGAAGTCATACCGTGTTGTAGTGAGTATTCATGTTTACCCAGGGCATTAAACCACCGAACTTTAGATATGCTCGGTATGATGTTGACGTTAGCTTTGTGTATGTATGTGTGTGTGTGTGTGAAAATCTGAGGCTCGTTCCAGACCCCTGACCCGCTAGTATAGAACATGAGCTGTAGGCCCAACTAGGTCTCACAGTCTTTCGTCTGACCCCCTAGTATAGAACATGAGCTGTAGGCTCAACTAGGTCTCACAGTCTTTCGTCTGACCCGCTAGTATAGAACATGAGCTGTAGGCTCAACTAGGTCTCACAGTCTTGCGTCAGAATTAGACATTCATCCATGTTGAAGGTCAAATTTCGAAGTTATTGTAAATGTGTTTAATTAAGTTTAGGCATTAGAACCTCTACAGGATCGGTAGTTCCCCCGTGGGACGGTTCAGCTAACGTAGGCTAATGCGATTAGCATGAGGTTGTAAGTAACAAGAACATTTCCCAGGACATAGACATATCTGATATTGGCTTAAATCATTGTTAATCTAACGGCACTGTCCAATTTACAGTAGCTAATAGAGTGATTGATTATTGTCACGGCCGTCGAATGAAGAGGACCAAAGCGCAGCGTGGTAAACGTACATATTCCTTTTATTTAGAAATGACGCCGACAAAAACAATAAACAATCGTGATACTTAAGAGCTATGTGCCACAAACAAAGTTAACTTCCCACACTGAAAGGAGGGAAAAGGGCTACATAAGTATGGTTCCCAATCAGAGACAACGATAGACAGCTGTCCCTGATTGAGAACCATACCCAGCCCAAACATAGATATACAAAATCATAGAAAACAAAAACATAGAATGCCCACCCCAAATCACACCTTGACCAAACCAAATAGAGACATAAAAAGGCTTTCTAAGGTCAGGGCGTGACAATTATGCCATTAGCAACGTCTTTTTTGGTGGTTGAAAGTTGTAAAACTTGCAATTTTCATGATATGAGGTCGTTTTACTTACTTGTATGTTGCTCTGGATTAGAGCGTCTGCTGACTAAAAAAATAGAAATAAAATGACATTTAGCAGACACTTTTATCTGTAACCCTGGCAACTCTCAACTGGTTTAGTATATCTGTGACTGTAACCCTGGCAACTCTCAACTGGTTTAGTATATCTGTGACTGTAACCCTGGCAACTCTCAACTGGTTTTGTATATCTGTGACTGTAACCCTGGCAACTTTCAACTGGTTTAGTATATCTGTGACTGTAACCCTGGCAACTCTCAACTGGTTTAGTATATCTGTGACTGTAACCCTGGCAACTCTCAACTGGTTTAGTATATCTGTGACTGTAACCCTGGCAACTCTCAACTGGTTTAGTATATCTGTGACTGTAACCCTGGCAACTCTCAACTGGTTTAGTATATCTGTGACTGTAACCCTGGCAACTCTCAAATGGTTTTGTATATCTGTGACTGTAACCCTGGCAACTCTCAACTGGTTTAGTATATATGTGATTGTAACCCTGGCAACTCTCAACTGGTTTTGTATATCTGTGACTGTAACCCTGGCAACTCTCAACTGGTTTAGTATATCTGTGACTGTAACCCTGGCAACTCTCAACTGGTTTTGTATATCTGTGACTGTAACCCTGGCAACTCTCAACTGGTTTAGTATATCTGTGACTGTAACCCTGGCAACTCTCAACTGGTTTTGTATATCTGTGACTGTAACCCTGGCAACTCTCAACTGGTTTAGTATATCTGTGACTGTAACCCTGGCAACTCTCAACTGGTTCAGTATATCTGTGACTGGAACCCTGGCACCTCTCAACTGGTTTAGTATATCTGTGACTGGAACCCTGGCAACTCTCAACTGGTTCAGTATATCTGTGACTGGAACCCTGGCACCTCTCAACTGGTTTAGTATATCTGTGACTGGAACCCTGGCAACTCTCAACTGGTTCAGTATATCTGTGACTGGAACCCTGGAACCTCTCAACTGGTTTAGTATATCTGTGACTGTAACCCTGGCAACTCTCAACTGGTTCAGTATATCTGTGACTGGAACCCCGTCAACTCTCAACTGAGACACATAGAATCATCCAACAGTTAATGTACTGACAATGGGTCTTCAACAGATAGTCCCTACGAGAGATGAACTGTGGTGAGTGAGCGAAGGAGGGAGTGAGTAAGTAAGTGAGTGAGCGAGTGAGGGAGTGGAGTGATACTATACCTTGTATGGTTCTTTTGAAGAAGGCTTTGCATGCCTCACAGGAGGCGACCCCATAGTGGTAACCTGATGCGATATCCCCACACACCAGGCACAGCCTTTTTGGTATTGCATTCAACATATACTCGCACTTGATCGGCGAATCATCCGCTACGCCCTCTCCGCAGTCGTCATACCTCCGGAGACAGGCTCCGCCCCCTCCCAGCATGCCCGGGTTAAACATGGACGGGGAGTCGAGGACGTGCGAGCTTCCGTTGAGGTTGTTTACGTTGATGTAGCTGCCGCTGGCGTCGCTATTGGCAGAGGGACTGTGGTGGCTGATGGTGTCAACCAATGAGGAGGAGGGGGAGGAGGGCTCGGTCTTGATATAGGAGCCACAGCTGGAGGTCAGGTGACGCTCCTGGAGGTCAGAGGGCATCCTGCTCAGCAACCTATAGGAACACAGGAAATACAGGAGAAGATATATCATCTTTATTTGTATATCATCATCAACTGTATATCATCTTTATTTGAATGTTTTGAAATGATTGTGTACCTCCCAGTTCTACCAGTTTTGTGCAAAAGGACTGTCTGAGAAAGAGAAAGATAGTGAGACCTACAGCGACATGAGACTGACTGGGATCCTTTGAACTGTCCTTTCTGAGTGTGCACTTTTACTGTCTCCTTTCCTCTGATCTCCGGGGCCGTCTCCTGACCTCCAGCTGACCTTTGCCCTCATATCTTTATAAATAAGAGGGATTTATTTTGTGCATAAACAGAATGAGAAAATAGCCTTACTTCTCATTTCTACCTGTGAAGTTGACTCAATGGAAATAGAATAAAGTGAATGAAACTTAAAACAAGCTGTTAAATGGTTGGAGAGATGTTGTTGTCGCTCTCAGCATGAGCAGAATCACGGCTATTATGACCTGATCACAATCAATAGTCCTGGTTGGATGAAACACGGTGCCGAGTTACCACAAGGGAATGAGGGAACGAGCAGAGGGTTTGTGTGTCTGTGTGTCTGTGTGTGCATTGGCATATCCCAACCCCAGCCTGATGACAGTAGAGGATTGTCAACTAAATGAAAGTTCTCGTGAAGACTTTGCGAAATAGACGTATTATAAAATTAGCTGTATTTCTGGTACGTCAACCCAGAGTCTATATAAAACTATATAAATAACTATTTACGGCAAATACATTAAATATATACGGCAAATATATTAATTTGCACGACAAATATACGAATGTGTACGGGCAAATATATATGCCAAATATATAAATATATACGGCAAATATATGAATATGTACAGCAAATATATAAATATATACGGCAAATATATGAATATATACGGCAAATATATAAATATATACAGCAAATATATACATATATACGGCAAATAAATATATAAATATGCAGTTTTTAGGATCATGCCGGGACAATCTCAGTCCTCTGTCCTAACTGCTGGAATGAGATAGACGCCACACACACACACACACACACACACACACACACACACACACACACACACACACACACACACACACACACACACACACACACACACACGCGCGTATCGACCCTCTCCCTCCCTTCCTTCCGGCTTTCAGACCTAAACCCTACTCTCATTTTCCCAGACATTTCTTATGCATTTTTAATCAGTCAGACCAGACGGATAACATAATTAGTCAGACCAGACGGCTAACATCATTTAGATGGGGATGGAGGTACGGGATACGTTCTGCTGGGCTGCATTCATTAGAGTACGGATCCCAAATGTCCCCCTATAGTGGACTACTTTAACTTAACCTTTAACCTTTAACCTTTATTTAACTAGGTAAGTCAGTTAAGAACAAATTATTATTCACAATGACGGCCTACACCGGCCAAACCCGGACGACGCTGGGCCAATTGTGCGCCGCCCTACGGGACTCCCAATCACGGCCGGTTGTGATACAGCCTGGAATCGAACCAGGGTCTGTAGTGACACCTCTAGCACTGAGATGCAGTGCCTTAGACCGCTGCGCCACTCGGGAGCCCACACACAAGACCCATGGGTTTATACCAGGACCCATGGGTTTATACCAGGACCCATGGGTTTATACCAGGACCCATGGGTTTATACCAGGACCGATGGGTTTATACCAGGATCCATGGGTTTATACCAGGACCCATGGGTTTATACCAGGATCCATGGGTTTATACCAGGATCCATGGGTTTATACCAGGACCCATGGGTTTATACCAGGATCCATGGGTTTATACCAGGACCCATGGGTTTATACCAGGATCCATGGGTTTATACCAGGATCCATGGGTTTATACCAGGACCCATGGGTTTATACCAGGATCCATGGGTTTATACCAGGACCCATGGGTTTATACCAGGACCCATGGGTTTATACCAGGATCCATGGGTTTATACCAGGACCCATGGGTTTATACCAGGATCCATGGGTTTATACCAGGATCCATGGGTTTAAGGTAGTGCACTACGAAGGGAATAGATTGCTATTTTGGGACGCATTAACAGGCTGTGTCTAATAAAAGACTAAACAGACTGAAGTTTTAATCTGGACTGTAATCTAGATTTCACTTGTAAAGTAGTTGTATTATCTGCTGGAGAGAGTTGAGACGTGTAAAGAAATCAAAAGGTTATTATATCGTTCAGCTTCCAGAGACAGAAAGATGGAGGGATTAGCATTGGGAATATAATTTTGAATCAGTGGCTATATCATTGGGAATATAATTTTGAATCGGTGGCTATATTATAGGGAATGTAATTGAGAATCAGTGGCTATAACAGTGGGTTTACCATTGAGAATCATCGGGTATAATTTGAACTTTTTTTTAAATGTCGTAATGTGGATTGTCTTAATATCACCATGGGGACTTTAAGATGCTGATTTACCTGGAAGATGTTTGTTGTTTTGTACTTTTCTGTGTTTTGATGCCTTATATACTTTATCCTGACGGGCTAATACAGTTGATCTACTGGTGTTACTAAGCCAGTGAGACACGAAGGGTTAATATCCGCCTATTCGGGTTCCACTACAGTATGTCTTTATCCAGAGAGAGCACGTTTGATTGTTAAGGGTTAAGCTGCCATGGCAGAACAAGGCATAAATCACAACGCTGAACACACACACACACACACACATGCACTTACACGTATGCACGCACACACACACACACACACACGCACACACGCACACACGCACACACACACACACGCACACGCACACACGCACACACGCACACACACACACACACACACACACACACACACACACACACACACACACACACACACACTGGAACACAAACTCACTCATTGTACAGGAGAGCCAAGGAGCCATGCATGAAATGAGTTCATTAATCTCTGTATGACAGTCTGTCCTGTCCTTGTTCTATCATCGACATGAACAGAACCCGTTCTCTTCCCTTCACGTCTGACACGTAGATTGTGTGTGTGTGTGTGTGTGTGTGTGTGTGTGTGTGTGTGTGTGTGTGTGTGTGTGTGTGTGTGTGTGTGTGTGTGTGTGTGTGTGTGTGTGTGTGTGTGTGTGTGTGTGTGTGTGTGTGTGTGTGTGTGTGTGTGTGTTCGTGTGTGTGTATGTTCGTGTGTGTGTGTGAGTGGACTGTATGACTAGTGTAAATTGGCTTATCTTTTCCTCTCATTTTGTTCAGGTGTTTAAATTACTCAGCTTTGCATTTTGTTGGGTTTGTAAATTACTCAGCTTTGCATTTTGTTCAGGTGTGTAAATGACTCAGCTTTGCATTTTGTTCAGGTGTGTAAATGACTCAGCTTTGTATTTTGTTCAACAAACTCCACTTAGTACATCACATCAGTCACTGGCTTTATCAGTAAGTGCATCGAGGACGTCGTCCCCATAGTGACTGTACGTACATACCCCAACCAGAAACCATGGATTACAGGCAACATTCGCACTGAGCTAAAGGGTAGAGCTGCCGCTTTCAAGGTGCGGGACTCTAACCCCGAAGCGTATAAAATATCCTGCTATGCCCTCCGACGAACCATCAAACAGGCAACGCGTCAATACAGGGCTAAGATTGAATCGTACCACACCGGCTCTGACGCTCGTCTTATGTGGCAGGGCCAACAAACTATTACAGACTACAAAGGGAAGCACAGCCGCGAGCTGGCCAGTGACACGAGCCTACCAGACGAGCTAAATCACATCTATGCTCGCTTCGAGGCAAGCAACACTGAGGCATGCATGAGAGCATCAGCTGTTCCGTACGACTGTGTGATCACGCTCTCCGTAGCCGACGTGAGTAAGACCTTTAAACAGGTCAACATTTACAAGGCTGCGGGGCCAGATGTATTACCAGGACGTGTGCTCCGAGCATGTGCTGACCAACAGGCAGGTATCTTCACTGACATTTTCAACATGTCCCTGATTGAGTCTGTAATACCAACATGTTTCAAGCAGACCACCATAGTCCCTGTGCCCAAGAACACTAAGGCAACCTGCCTAAATGACTACAGACCCGTAGCACTCACGTCCGTAGCCATGAAGTGCTTTGAAAGGCTGGTAATGTTTGGATCAACCTAAGAGAACAACTGTTTACAAGAAAATAACTAAATGTGTTGAAGCCAAACATATGATTCAATACCAACTATTATATTTGATTATAACAAACCTGTATTTCAAGTTGTGACCTATTTCTTTAAACATTCAACATAGTTTCCCTCTTTTTTGTTAAACCTAATAAATAACACAAATACAAAACTAATATGTATTCAACCCATTTTTTCATGTTGTACCAAGTTGCTTTCTCACTTTGGAATTACCTGTCCATATTTCTTCAATTGGCAATTAAATCAATGTCCTGTTAATCAAGATATTAACTTAGTTTCATCACATGAAAGCATGACTCCAAACACCTTCTTTACCTAAGACTTTCACTTTAACTGGTTACAATCTCATATATATATATATTTAACCTTTATTTAACTAGGCAAGTCAGTTAATTAAGAACAAATTCTTATTTACAATGACAGCCTTCACCGACCAAACCCGGACGACACTGGGCCAATTGCACACCACCCTACGGGACTCCCAATCATGGCCAGCCTGGAATCAAACCAGGGTGTCTGTAGTGACGCCTCAAGCACTGAGATGCAGTGCCTTAGACCGCTGCGCCACTCGAGAGCCCCTTGTCAAACATTTCCAGGCTCTTTAGTGTCACACTATTTACACAGATATCATTTAAAATTCAGTACTTTCCGTGAACATGCTGTATAATCAAAAAACAAAAATAAAACAGAACTCATTACCTGGAATGACATTCACTCTCATGGGTGGCCAAAAAAGAACAAACTGAAAACCAGGCCTCCAATAGGCCACGCTACCAAATCTTCTGTTAGCCTGTAAGCTAATACATTGAGCCCCACTGCAATGCGAATGTGGTATCTAGAAGCTTCCGTTCAGTTCAAAACATCACATTGATCAGTCCAATTCATTACTTGATTTCAAACTAATTGAATAGAATAGGTTGAACAAACCAAAGTGTAATTTTGGATCATAACAATCAGAAAAAGCATTTCAGATGAACTTTTTTTTTTTTACAGTGTGTACTGTACCCATCGACACCACAGACCAGCTAGCAGCTACTGTCATTAATAAACGTGTCACTCTGCGATTGGCGGAACAAGGCGGCTCAAAACCAACACTTTCCCCACCACCTGCTCTCTCCGTCCATCAGTAGAAATCTAAAGTTCTAATTCCTTATTCTCTGGCCAGGGCACCGGTTGTTGTTGCTGTTACTTACACCAGACCAGACCCAGGCTCGATGATTCACCCATTTCTACTGCGTCTATCCAGGCTCAGTGACCCAGCCATTTCTACTGCGTCTATCCAGGCCCAGTGACCCAGCCATTTCTACTGCGTCTATCCAGGCTCAGTGACCCAGCCATTTCTACTGCGTCTATCCAGGCCCAGTGACCCAGCCATTTCTACTGCATCTACCCAAGCCCAGTGACCCAGCCATTTATACTGCCTCTATCCAGACCAACAGCTGAACTATCAGTAAGCTAGAAATACCATTCTAAATCTCTTGTTCCGGGAGACCAACACCAGTAATCAAACAATTAACCAGATGCCACAGGTCAGCTGAGAGGAAGCAAACTCTTAACCAATCAGAACAACAGAGCCCAAGCTCTTGACCAATCAGATGCTGATCAGAACAACAGAGCCCAAGCTCTCTAGCCGGGGACACTATAACACTGATACCGATGCCGATGATTTTATTCAAAACAACATTACAGGGATTCAACCAGTCATGCTAACTATTCAAGTCAACCGTTTCCCTGCACTGTCTTTAGAAAATCACTGCATAACACACAATAATGTATAGGCTGGCCTACTATGCAAAATATCACTAAATATCATCTCCTTTAATTTAAAAGAGCTGGGGATAAAACTTACAACTAATGTATTTAATACCATGGGGCTATTGACTGTGGTTGTTGGATTTTCCTTGTCATATTACGGATGTTTCCAGAACTAACCTAGAACTAGCAAAAGACATTATATCTGAGACGGATCCATTTCAAATATACTGTAACAACAATAAGAAGAACCCAAAACTGCTCCTATGGAACGGAGAATCAGTCACATCATTCAAATTCTACAAATTAACTGTTCGAATTGCATATTATTTTTGTATTTTCTCTCGAAAGACACCAGAAGTCTGTTTACTGGACATTTGCAACAGTTATTTTGCCATGGATTTAGAGGTCATATTAAATAAAGCTCTTATCATTAAACAGTCTTAATTTACTCTTATATGAATAAACCTCTGTCAATTCTTCTCTTCGTCTTAATGTTACTGTTTGTTCTAAACTACATTTCTGCTTTTATCCCCTCAAGAAAATATAACGTGTAACCTTGGGTAGTCTAGCAGTCTGAGCTGGCACACATTTCCACGGCGTCGGTGTAGGTCTGAATACAGCTTACTGTCCTTCGACACAACCTCTCTCTATCTCTCTCCACTGTCATCCTCTCTGTCTCTCTCCACTGTCATCCTCTCTGTCTCTCTCCACTGTCATCCTCTCTGTTTTTCCCCACTGTCATCCTCTCTATCTTTCTCCACTGTCCTCATCTCTATCTCTCTCCACTGTCATCCTCTCTGTCTCTCTCCACTGTCATCCTCTCTGTCTTTCCCCACTGTTATCCTCTCTGTCTTTCTCCACTGTCATCCTCTCTATCTTTCTCCACTGTCATCCTCTCTGTCTTTCTCCACTGTCATCCTCTCTATCTTTCCCCACTGTTATCCTCTCTGTCTCTCTCCACTGTCATCCTCTCTGTCTTTTTCCACTGTCATCCTCTATCTTTCTCCACTGTCATCCTCTCTGTCTTTCTCCACTGTCATCCTCTCTATCTTTCCCCACTGTTATCCTCTCTGTCTCTCTCCACTGTCATCCTCTCTGTCTTTCTCCACTGTCATCCTCTGTCTCTCTCCACTGTCATCCTCTCTGTCTTTCCCCACTGTTATCCTCTCTGTCTTTCTCCACTGTCATCCTCTCTATCTTTCTCCACTGTCATCCTCTCTGTCTTTCTCCACTGTCATCCTCTCTATCTTTCCCCACTGTTATCCTCTCTGTCTCTCTCCACTGTCATCCTCTCTGTCTTTCTCCACTGTCATCCTCTATCTTTCTCCACTGTCGTCCTCTCTGTCTTTCTCCACTGTCATCCTCTCTATCTTTCCCCACTGTTATCCTCTCTGTCTCTCTCCACTGTCATCCTCTCTGTCTTTCTCCACTGTCATCCTCTATCTTTCTCCACTGTCATCCTCTCTATCTCTTTCCACTGTCATCCTCGCTGTCTTTCTCCACTGTCATCCTCTATCTTTCCCCACTGTCATCCTCTCTGTCTCTCTCCACTGTCACCCTCTATCTTTCTCCACTGTCATCCTCTCTATCTTTCTCCACTGTCATCCTCTCTGTCTTTCCCCACTGTCATCCTCTCTGTCTTTCCCCACTGTCATCCTCTCTGTCTTTCCCCACTGTCATCCTCTCTGTCTTTCCCCACTGTCATCCTCTCTGTCTTTCTCCACTGTCATCCGCTCTATCTTTCCTCACTGTCAACCTCTATCTGTCATCCTCTCTATGAATCAGTTCAATATAGTCAGAAAAGACCTTAACAATATATTTAGAAATGAAAATAGTGGGAGCAGACTTCATCCATGTACTATTCCTTCAAGAAATTTCCTTAACAGATGCCTTCAGGTGTTTCCATCGTACGGTCAAGAGACTGTTTGATTTGCTTGCGCTAAAATGATATAAAAAATCAAATTTACATAAGTATTCAGACTCTTTACTCAGTACTTTGTTGAAGCATCTTACAGCATTGAGCATCTTATGGGTATGAGCATCTTCTGGGGTATGACGCTACAAGCTTGGTACACATGTATTTGGGGAGTTTCTCCCAATCTTCTTAGCAGATCCTCTCAAGCTCTGTCAGGTTGGAGGGGGAGCGTTGCTGCACAGCTGTTTGCAGGTCTTTCCAGAGATGTTCGATCGGGTTCAAGTCCAGGCTCTGGCTGGTCCACTCAAAGACATTCAGAGATTTGGCCCGAAGCCAAGTCGTTGTCCTGTTGGAAGGTGAACCTTCGCCCCGGTCTGAGGTCCTGAGCGCTCTGGAGCAGGTTTTCATCAAGGATCTGTCTGTACTTTGCTCTGTTCATCTTTGCCTCGATCCTGACTAGTCTCCCAGTCCCTGCCACTGAATAACACTGCCACAACTTGATGCTGCCACCACCATGCTTCACCGTAAGGATGGTGCCACGTTTCCTCCAGATGTGACGCTTGGCATTCAGGCCAAAGATTTCAATCTTGGTTTCATCAGACCAGAGAATCTTGTTTCTCATGGTCTTAGAGTCTTTAGGTGCTTTTGGAAAACTCCAAGCGGGCTGCCATGTGCCTTTTACTGAGGAGTGGCTTCCGTCTGGCCACTCTACCATAAATGTCTGATTGTTGGAGTGCTGCAGAGATGGCTGTCCTTCTGGAAGGTTCTCCCATCTCCACAGAGGAACTCTGGGAGCTCTGTCAGTGACCATCGGGTTCTTTGTCACCTCCCTGACCAAGGCCCTTCTCCCCCGATTGCTCAGTTTGGCCATGCGGCCAGCTCTAGGAAGAGTATTGGTGATTCCAAACTTCTTCCATTTAAGAATGATGTAGCCCCATTGTGTTCTTGGTGACCTTCAATGCTGCAGACATTTTTTGGCACCCTTCCCCAGATCTGTGCCTTGACACAATCCTGTCTCGGAGCTCTACAGACAATTCCTTCCACCTCATGGCTTGGTTTTTGCTCTGACCTGTCAACTGTGGGACCTTATATAGACAGGTGTGTGCCTTTCCAAATCATGTCCAACCAATTGAATTTACCACAGGTGGATTCCAATCAAGTTGTAGAAAAATCTCAAGGATATCAAGAGATATTCAATGTCTGCTTTGTTATTGTTACCCATCTACCAATCAATGGCCTTCTTTATGAGGCTTTCAAAAGGCTCCCTGGTCTTTGGAGTTGAATCTAGCTGCAGTCACAGACAGACAGGCAGACAGACAGACAGACAGACAGACAGACAGACAGACAGACAGACAGACAGGTATCTAGCTGCAGTCACAGATAGACAGACAGACAGGGATGTATCTAGCTGTGGTCACAGATAGACAGACACACTAACACATGGACACACACACACTCCTTGTGTGTGTGTGTGAGTGCGTGCATAGATGTGAGTGCACTCTCACACACACACACACACGGGTAGGACTGGAGACTCACACACTGACCTGATAACTAATTTTAGCGAAAGCAAATCAAACAGCCTCAAGACAGAGATATTGCGTGTAGATTATGGAGGGGGAAAAAACAATGTAATTCATTTTAGAATAAGGCTGTAACGTAACAATGTAACGTAACAAAATGTGGAAGAGTCAAGGGGTCTGAATACTATCTGAATGCACCGTATACAGTAGTAATGTGGTGTAAGGAGTTATATAGTAATGTGGTGCCTGCAGTTATATACAGTAGTAATGTGGTGCCTATAGTTATATACAGTAGTAATGTGGTGTCTGCAGTTATATACAGTAGTAATGTGGTGCCTGCAGTTATATACAGTAGTAATGTGGTGCCTGCAGTTATATACAGTAGTAATGTGGTGTCTGCAGTTATATACAGTAGTAATGTGGTGTCTGCAGTTATATACAGTAGTAATGTGGTGCCTGCAGTTATATACAGTAGTAATGTGGTGTCTATAGTTATATACAGTAGTAATGTGGAGTCTATAGTTATATACAGTAGTAATGTAGTGCCTATAGTTATATACAGTAGTAATGTGGTGCCTATAGTTATATACAGTAGTAATGTGGTGCCTATAGTTATATACAGTAGTAATGTGTTGTCTGCAGTTATGTACAGTAGTAATGTGGTGTCTGCAGTTATATAGTAATGTGGTGCCTGCAGTTATGTACAGTAGTAATGTGGTGCCTGCAGTTATATAGTAATGTGGTGCCTGCAGTTATGTACAGTAGTAATGTGGTGTCTGTAGTTATATACAGTAGTAATGTGTTGTCTGCAGTTATGTACAGTAGTAATGTGGTGTCTACAGTTATATACAGTAGTAATGTGGTACCTGCAGTTATATACAGTAGTAATGTGGTGTCTACAGTTATATACAGTAGTAATGTGGTACCTGCAGTTATGTACAGTAGTAATGTGGTGTCTACAGTTATATACAGTAGTAATGTGGTGTCTGCAGTTATATACAGTAGTAATGTGGTGTCTGCAGTTATATACCGTAGTAATGTGGTGTCTGCAGTTATATACAGTAGTAGTGTGGTGCCTATAGTTATATACAGTAGTAATGTGGTGTCTGCAGTTATATACAGTAGTAATGTGGTGCCTATAGTTATATACAGTAGTAATGTGGTGCCTACAGTTATATACAGTAGTAATGTGGTGTCTGCAGTTATATACAGTAGTAATGTGGTGTCTACAGTTATATACAGTAGTAATGTGGTGCCTATAGTTATATACAGTAGTAATGTGGTGTCTGCAGTTATATACAGTAGTAATGTGGTGCCTATAGTTATATACAGTAGTAATGTGGTGCCTGCAGTTATATACAGTAGTAATGTGGTGTCTGCAGTTATATACAGTAGTAATGTAGTAGTTATATACAGTAGTAATGTAGTAGTTATATACAGTAGTAATGTGGTGTCTATAGTTATATACAGTAGTAATGTGGTGCCTACAGTTATATACAGTAGTAATGTAGTAGTTTTATACAGTAGTAATGTGGTGTCAATACTTATATACAGTAGTAATGTGGTGTCTGCAGTTATATACAGTAGTAATGTGGTGCCTACAGTTATATACAGTAGTAATGTAGTGTCTATAGTTATATACAGTAGTAATGTGGTGTCTGCAGTTATATACAGTAGTAAAGTGGTGACTGCAGTTATATACAGTAGTAATGTGGTGTCTGCAGTTATATACAGTAGTAATGTGGTGTCTGCAGTTATATACAGTAGTAATGTGGTGCCTGCAGTTATATACAGTAGTAATGTGGTGTCTGCAGTTATATACAGTAGTAATGTGGTGTCTGCAGTTTTGCACCCAGTAGTCAGATTCTGTACAGGAACGGCCTGCTAAATATATACATAAAGGTGGGCATAAAGGTGAACAGCGGTAGATTAATTGGTGCAAGCTGAGAAGGTAAACATCCTGAACGCCACTATTCCTGGTGACAAGCGGTATTCGGTACAGCATGTCACAGTGTATGTTATTGCAGCATGGTTGACAGACCTAATTCTGCTGCAACACAGGTACATGGGGATTAGATATAGTGTCCTGCAACAAATAGGGACAAACTCAATACCACACACTGTCTATCAATCATCCACACACACACACACACACACACACACACACACACACACACACACACACACACACACACACACACACACACACACACACACACACACACACACACACACACACACACACACACACACACACACACACACACACACACACACACACACACACACACACACACACACACACACACACACGAGGGGGCACAACGTACGTGAGAATGGCTGGGGGGGTGGTGGGGTGGTCTGGAGAACTTTTTTCATTTTCAAACCCCTCTTTCCTTCAATCTAGAGCAATAATAATTTTGCTTAATTCTATGGAGAAAAAAAACATACATTTTCCTGCATATCTAAGTATACCTCTTAAGCTGTCTGTATCCTCCTGATTGGTGTTTCTTAATAAATAAATAAAATAAATGCTTCTCTGCATCTCTGCAAAATTCTGGGTAAAAGATTGAAAGGAATTTGAGTCTTACTCAGTACATTTAGTTATTGCTTGCTTTTCTAAAGTCTACCAACCTTGCCAGCGGTCATGCCAGCTAAGATAGTTAGACAGTCTAGCTACTTGTTTGATAACTAGTTGTGAGTTTGGGATCTTGAGAACCTATCTGTGCTAGCTAAAGCCAACTTCCTAAAGTTCATAAAAAGTTAAACCGTTCATTGCGGGAATAAAGTATATATATATATATATATATGACCTATAGAGTATTTAAGCATAAAGTATATATGATCTATAGAGTTTTTAAGCATAAAGTATATATTACGTATAGAGTATATATAACATATATAGTATTTAAAGCATAAAGTATATATTATGTATAGAGTATATATAACATATATAGTATTTAAAGCATAAAGTATATATTACGTATAGAGTATTTAAAGCAAAGAGTATATATAACATATAGAGTGTATAAAGCATATATTACGTATAGAGTGTTTAAAGCATAAGGTATATATTACGTATAGAGTGTTTGAAGCATAAAGTATATATTACGTATAGAGTGTTTGAAGCATAAAGTATATATTACGTATAGAGTGTTTAAAGCATAAAGTATATATTACGTACAGAGTGTTTAAAGCATAAAGTATATATTACGTACAGAGTGGTTAAAGCATAAAGTATATATTACGTATAGAGTGTTTAAAGCATAAAGTATATATTACGTATAGAGTATATATAACATATAGAGTATTTAAAGCATAAAGTATATATTACGTATAGAGTGTTTAAAGCATAAAGTATATATTACGTATAGAGTTTTTAAAGCATAAAGTATATATTACGTATATAGTATTTAAAGCATAAAGTATATATTACGTATAGAGTATTTAAAGCATAAAGTATATATTATGTATAGAGTATATATAACATATATAGTTTTTAAAGCATAAAGTATATATTACGTACAGAGTATTTAAAGCATAAAGTATATATTACGTACAGAGTGTTTAAAGCATAAAGTATATATTATGTATAGAGTATTTAAAGCATAAAGTATATATTACGTACAGAGTATATATAACATATAGAGTTTTAAAGCATAAAGTATACATTACGTATAGAGTATTTAAAGATACATACAAATGTTGTGGTGTAGCCTACTCAAATATTACTTTCTTTAGAATATGGGTATTACTGTTCTGAAATAGACACATCGATGCTGTGTTTGCAGCATAGTAAATTACCAAGTATCTACGAGGTGACATTTTGTGCTATAGCAGATAAGTTATCGTTTCACACTATACAAATGATATCAACAGATACTGGAGTGGCGCAACGGTCTAAGGCACCGCATCTCAGTGCTAGAGGCAACACTACAGACCCTGGTTTGATTCCAGGCTGTATCAAAACCGTCCGTGATAGAGAGTCCCATTAGGCGGCGCACAATTGGCCCAGCGTCGTCCGGGTTTGGTCGGGGTAGACCGTCATTGTAAATAAGAATTTGTTCTTAACTGACTTGCCTAGTTAAATGAAGGTTAAACTGTTTATTTTTTAAAACATATAAAATAGAAAATATACTATGACACAGAATTATTATATCGATATTTTAAAAAGTATATTATATACATATATATACAAAATGTATTCTAAATGAATTAATTTATGAAATGTTCTTAAACAATGTATGTTATTATTCTTATTCATGCCCAGAGTGTCAGTGAGTGTCCGTAAAGCAGGTTAAGAGAGGATTTAGAGGGTTTGAAACACTACAGTCTACAGTTCCCTTTAGCAGCATCGCCCTCGCACATCCCATCTAGAGTTTAATAACACTGAGAAGATTAGAAGAGAACTGGCCACCCCTCGGAACCTGGTTCCTCTCTAGGTTTCTTTCTAGGTTCCTGTCTTTCTAGGGAGTTTTTCCTAGTGCTTCTGCCTCTGCATTGCTTGTATTTTGTGGGGTTTTATGCTGGGTATCTGTAAAGCACTTTGTGACAACTGCTGATGTAAGAAAAAGGCTTATAATTTATAAAATATATTTGATTGATTATACTGATTGATTATACTGATTGATTTTACTGAAGCTGCTCCTCGTAAGACCTAATGACTTCAATTAGTTCAACGTGTTAAATTAGTTACATTGAAGAGCTTCTCTCTAGACATGTTAAGGTTATCGTTAGCTATATACGGATTATCTACTTGGTCTTCTACCACTCCGGTCTGGTTTTGTTGTGTTTGTTAATTAGTTTTAATTATTTGTAATGAGTTAATTCAGTTCAGTTGAAGAGCTTCTCTCTACACATGCAAAGGTTAGAATATACTATATACCTGGGATTACCCATGTGACTTCCACAATTTCAATACAGTTTACTTATTTTAATGGGCTAGTTTTTTTCCTGCAATATTTTATTAATTAACATTTTAAATGAGAAGAAAAAGTAGACAGTTACTGTCTGAAGACCATTTGAACAATTGTAGATAATTGTTTAACTGGCAAATATATATTGTACTTCTTATAAATGTTAATTTTGCTGCAGTGTGGCTAAATCAGGATCACACAGACTGTTTCTTGATCGTCTTAAACAAATCTACTTTGAAACTAAAGTGAACACCTCACACACGTGGTTATGGAATTATAAAAAGAAGACACCTGAACCATGTCAGATAAATGAATAAAATGTTGAGTTTTTTATCCGAATATTACACATTATATACATCACAGAGACTGAAATATAACAACAACAAAAAACGTTTGACATAGAAACACCAGATGTTTATAAATGATGAGATTATAACAAATATTAATACATTTCCACACATGACGCCAATAGGTCATTTGACTGCAGAAAAGGTCTATAAAGTATCGTAAGGACGCTTCACAAATGCGGCTGTTTTTAATGCCGTGAATCAACAATTGCTATTGGATAAATAGAGTCAATATCAACTCATGTCAATTTTGAGAGCGCAATAGAGAATAGTTGTTATCCTAAAGTGATAATGTCAATTTAAAGAAGGTATTGCTTTTTTTTGTTTTTTTAAGTTTTTAAATCTAAATGAATTTCCTATGAGCGCTGTATTAAACGATCCTTTATGAATGTCTTTAAAACGCAGAGTCTTTTTCCTATTTACAGCAAACGCTTACGGTACAGGAACTACTACGCGCGCACACACACACACACACACACACACACACACACACACACACACACACACACACACACACACACACACACACACACACACACACACACACACACACACACACACACACACACACACACACACACACACACACACACACACACACTCACACACACACACACACAATGTACTTGTAACGGTTTGATAAAACAGGTGCAGGCAGAGCTGTAAAGTGGTTGTCTGGCTATCATTCCATTAATCTGGGTACTGTTACTCCCAGAGCCTCAGGGGGGTGAACCCTGAATCCTAATGTAGGACGATGGTGGGACGATCGGCATGAGTTACACTCTTCCCTCCAACACACCTCCTAAGTAAGGTTCTACTTGTACTGTGCGGTCAACCTAACTCTCCTAATTAGTTTAACGGAAATATTAAATAAATGTATAAAGCCAATTGTCAACTCTGAGGAAACAGTGATTTAACATTTAATTGACGAAACCTTACCGCTTTCACTTTCATAAAAGATTGAAACAAAATGAGTGAGTCGATAATATAGAAAAGAGAGAGAAAATTGCTGCACCTACTGGTCGTGATGACAGAGGGAGTCTGAAACATTTCAAACAGTTCAGAAACATCCATCAGTCTGTCCAGGTTTGGCATTTTCAGGAGAGCGGGGGGAGAAAGAGTCAGTTCCCAAGTCTCATCCTCATCACTCTGACAGACACAGCAGAGTAGGTGAGCAACTTCCTGAGAACAGTCGTTCAGTCTGTCAGCAGTCTCTTCACACTTCTGTCCTGTCCTGCTCCTCACTAGAAACACCTCTGGATCGGCCCGACAAGCTTCGCTACGCACAGGTAGTATACCGCAGCTTGAGTGCGTCAGAGGAGAAAGAAAGAGGAACTGAAGAGAGAGAGAGAGAGAGAGAGACAGAGACCGAGAGAGAGAGATGGAAATAGAGAGAGAAAGATGGATGGCTAGAGAGAGAAAGAGAGAGAGAGAGATGGATATAGAGAGAGAGTAACCGTGAGAGAGAGAGTGCGCAGCACACTATGACTGGAGTAGTCAGTGAGAGAGTGGGCTCTTTAAGACGGGGGGGGCTTGATGAATATGGAACAGCTGCTGTTGGCTGGCTGGGAGGGGGCCGACCTTACAGCGGCCAAGGGGGTTGGCAAGCGACACCAGGGGGAGGGGCTAACCGACAGCCAGTGAGAGCCCAGCCATTCACAAGGGAACTCAGTAACACATAAAACACACACAGATACAGTACACAGACACACACACGCACAGCACACATGCACGCACACACACACGCACACACACACGCACACACAGATACAGTACACAGACACACACACACACACAAACCATTTACATAAAGACTACAGACCATCATAACAGCCATCATTCTAAGTATAATTACTACAATTTGTTTTAACCAGTTAAACATTAAATACCCAACCGGGTCTGGAGCCTGCTGGTTTTCTGTTCTACCAGATAATGAATTGCACTTAACCTGGTGTCCCAGGTCTAAATCAGTCCCTGATTAGAGGGGAATCACCCACCTGGTGTCCCAGGTCTAAATCAGTCCCTGATTAGAGGGGAATCACCCACCTGGTGTCCCAGGTCTAAATCAGTCCCTGATTAGAGGGGAATCACCCACCTGGTGTACCAGGTCTAAATCAGTCCCTGATTAGAGGGTAATCACCCACCTGGTGTCCCAGGTCTAAATCAGTCCCTGATTAGAGGGGAATCACCCACCTGGTGTCCCAGGTCTAAATCAGTCCCTGATTAGAGGGGAATCACCCACCTGGTGTCCCAGGTCTAAATCAGTCCCTGATTAGAGGGGAATCACCCACCTGGTGTCCCAGGTCTAAATCAGTCCCTGATTAGAGGGGAATCACCCACCTGGTGTCCCAGGTCTAAATCAGTCCCTGATTAGAGGGGAATCACCCACCTGGTGTCCCAGGTCTAAATCAGTCCCTGATTAGAGGGTAATCACCCACCTGGTGTCCCAGGTCTAAATCAGTCCCTGATTAGAGGGGAATCACCCACCTGGTGTCCCAGGTCTAAATCAGTCCCTGATTAGAGGGGAATCACCCACCTGGTGTCCCAGGTCTAAATCAGTCCCCGATTAGAGGGGAAACACCCACCTGGTGTCCCAGGTCTAAATCAGTCCCCGATTAGAGGGGAATCACCCACCTGGTGTCCCAGGTCTAAATCAGTCCCTGATTAGAGGGGAATCACCCACCTGGTGTCCCAGGTCTAAATCAGTCCCTGATTAGAGGGTAATCACCCACCTGGTGTCCCAGGTCTAAATCAGTCCCTGATTAGAGGGGAATCACCCACCTGGTGTCCCAGGTCTAAATCAGTCCCTGATTAGAGGGGAATCACCCACCTGGTGTCCCAGGTCTAAATCAGTCCCTGATTAGAGGGGAATCACCCACCTGGTGTCCCAGGTCTAAATCAGTCCCTGATTAGAGGGGAATCACCCACCTGGTGTCCCAGGTCTAAATCAGTCCCTGATTAGAGGGGGAATCACCCACCTGGTGTCCCAGGTCTAAATCAGTCCCTGATTAGAGGGTAATCACCCACCTGGTGTCCCAGGTCTAAATCAGTCCCTGATTAGAGGGGAATCACCCACCTGGTGTCCCAGGTCTAAATCAGTCCCTGATTAGAGGGGAATCACCCACCTGGTGTCCCAGGTCTAAATCAGTCCCTGATTAGAGGGGAATCACCCACCTGGTGTCCCAGGTCTAAATCAGTCTCTGATTAGAGGGGGAATCACCCACCTGGTGTCCCAGGTCTAAATCAGTCCCTGATTAGAGGGGAATCACCCACCTGGTGTCCCAGGTCTAAATCAGTCCCTGATTAGAGGGTAATCACCCACCTGGTGTCCCAGGTCTAAATCAGTCCCTGATTAGAGTGGAATCACCCACCTGGTGTCCCAGGTCTAAATCAGTCCCTGATTAGAGGGGAATCACCCACCTGGTGTCCCATGTCTAAATCAGTCCCTGATTAGAGGGGAAACACCCACCTGGTGTCCCAGGTCTAAATCAGACCCTGATTAGAGGGGAAACACCCACCTGGTGTCCCAGGTCTAAATCAGTCCCTGATTAGAGGGGGAATCACCCACCTGGTGTCCCAGGTCTAAATCAGTCCCTGATTAGAGGGGAATCCCCCACCTGATGTCCCAGGTCTAAATCAGTCCCTGATTAGAAGGGAATCACCCACCTAATGTCCCAGGTCTAAATCAGTCCCTGATTAAAGGGGAACAATGAAAAAAGACAGTGGAACTGGTTTCAGTTATATAGGGATCTCCTCCATTCCCAATAGGGACATCCCTTAACCCCCTTCTGAAAATGACCACACCAACATACAAAAAAATACAATTTCCCAACATTATCTGTTTAGTTTTACTTTTGCACAATTTAACAGTTGCACAGCAAATTATTGCATAACAATTCTCATGGCTATCTATCTTCTGATTAGAAGCTATACCAGAACTAGGGACATCACTAGAAGCTTTATCAGACCTAGGGACATCAATAGAAGCTTTATCAGAACCACTGACATCACTAGAAGCTTTATCAGACCTAGGGACATCAATAGAAGCTTTATCAGAACTAGTGACATCTCTAGAAGCTTTATCAGAACTAGTGACATCACTAGAAGCTTTATCACACCTAGTGACATCACTAAAAGCTTTATCACACCTAGTGACATCACTAAAAGCTTTATCAGAACCTTGTGACATCACTAGAAGCTTTACCAGAACCTTGTGACATCACTAGAAGCTTTATCAGAACCTTGTGACATCACTAGAAGCTTTATCAGAACTAGTGACATCACTAGAAGCTTTATCAGAACCTTGTGACATCACTAAAAGCTTTATCAGACATAGTGACATCACTAGAAGCTTTATCAGAACCTTGTGACATCACTAGAAGCTTTATCAGAACCTTGTGACATCACTAGAAGCGTTATCAGAACCTTGTGACATCACTAGAAGCTTTATCAGAACTAGTGTATGGGAAACTGTGCTGCTATGCTTAAAGGGCTCAGCAGTAGTTTACAGGGCTAAAATCCTTCTGGTTTGCTTTCATCTCCCCTCCTTTACTGTGGACATTTTGTAGACCCCCAAACTCCTAATGAATGGCAACCATCACAGACAGCATTTCACAGTCCACACGCGATTTTAGGATATCCTCTTCCCTGTCTGGGAAATCAAGAGCAAAACCATCAGATTGTCAGTATCTCCCTAGGAGAGGTGGGTGTGGAGTCAGGCACAGGAGAGCAAGAATTTCAAGAAGGGCGTTTTATTTACTGGTCCAACAACAAAACAGGTACATTACCACAAAAGCAGCCACTAGAAAACAGGAACGCAGTCTCGTCGAAAACGGAGGAACACACTCCTCTACTAAACTAATGTGCGGGAAAAACAGTCCCGTGAAAATAAACCTGCTTAACAGGGAAAGACGCAACCCAAGCTAACGACAGTAACACAAACAATCCCGCACAAAACCTAGCGGGTAGGGCGAGATTAAATACCCCACTGATTAGCCTAAACTAGACACAGGTGAACACAAGACAGACAAAACCAAACGAAAAAGAAAAGGGATCGATGGCAGATAGTAGGCCGGCGACGACGACCGCCGAGCGCTGCCTGAACAGGGAGAGGAGCCACCTTCGGTGGAAGTCGTAACACAGATGAAAAGGAAGGATGGAGGGATGGAAAGAATATGATCATAGCTGTGATATACAGTGGGGAGAACAAGTATTTGATACACTGCCGATTTTGCAGGTTTTCCTACTTACAAAGCATGTAGAGGTCTGTAATTTTTATCATAGGTACACTTCAACTATGAGAGACGGAATCTAAAACAAAAATCCAGAAAATCACATTGTATGATTTTTAAGTCATTCATTTGCATTTTATTGCATGACATAAGTATTTGATACATCAGAAAAGCAGAACTTAATATTTGGTACAGAAACCTTTGTTTGCAATTACAGAGATCATACGTTTCCTGTAGTTCTTGACTAGGTTTGCACACACTGCAGCAGGGATTTTGGCCCACTCCTCCCTACAGATCTTCTCCAGATCCTTCAGGTTTCGGGGCTGTCGCTGGGCAATACGGACTTTCAGCTCCCTCCAAAGATTTTCTATTGGGTTCAGGTCTGGAGACTGGCTAGGCCACTCCAGGACCTTGAGATGCTTCTTACGGAGCCACTCCTTGGTTGCCATGGCTGTGTGCTTCGTGTCGTTGTCATGCTGGAAGACCCAGCCACGACCCATCTTCAATGCTCTTACTGAGGGAAGGAGGTTGTTGGCCAAGATCTCGCGATACATGGCCCCATCCATCCTCCCCTCAATACGGTGCAGTCGTCCTGTCCCCTTTGCAGAAAAGCATCCCCAAAGAATGATGTTTCCACCTCCATGCTTCACGGTTGGGATGGTGTTCTTGGGGTTGTACTCATACTTCTTCTTCCTCCAAACACGGCGAGTGGAGTTAGACCAAAAAGCTCAATTTTTGTCTCATCAGACTACATGACCTTCTCCCATTCCTCCTCTGGATCATCCAGATGGTCATTGGCAAACTTCAGACAGGCCTGGACATGCACTGGCTTAAGCAGGGGGACCTTGCGTGCGCTGCAGGATTTTAATCCATGACGGCGTAGTGTGTTACTAATGGTTTTCTTTGAGACTGTGGTCCCAGCTCTCTTCAGGTCATTGACCAGGTCCTGCCGTGTAGTTCTGGGCTGATGCCTCACCTTCCTCATGATCATTGATGCCCCACGAGGTGAAATCTTGCATGGAGCCCCAGACCGAGGGTGATTGACCGTCATCTTGAACTTCTTCCATTTTCTAATAATTGCGCCAACAGTTGTTTCCTTCTCACCAAGCTGCTTGCCTATTGTCCTGTAGCCCATCCCAGCCTTGTGCAGGTCTACAATTTTATCCCTGATGTCCTTACACAGCTCTCTGGTCTTGGCCATTGTGGAGAGGTTGGAATCTGTTTGATTGAGTGTGTGGACAGGTGTCTTTTATACAGGTAACGAGTTCAAACAGGTGCAGTTAATACAGGTAATGAGTGGAGAACAGGAGGGCTTCTTAAAGAAAAACTAACAGGTCTGTGAGAGCCGGAATTCTTACTGGTTGGTAGGTGATCAAATACTTATGTCATGCAATAAAATGCAAATTAATTATTTAAAAATCATACAATGTGATTTTCTGGATTTTTGTTTTAGATTCCGTCTCTCACAGTTGAAGTGTACCTATGATAAAAATTACAGACCTCTACATGCTTTGTAAGTAGGAAAACCTGCAAAATCGGCAGTGTATCAAATACTTGTTCTCCCCACTGTATATGACTGTAGTAGTGTGGCTTGAACATAGTTCACCACTGTAGTAGTGTGGCTTGAACATAGTTCACCACTGTAGTACTGTGGCTTGTAGAGAACTCACCACTGTAGTAGTGTGGCTTGGACATAACTCACCACTGTAGTAGTGTGGCTTGGACAGAACTCACCACTGTAGTAGTGTGGCTTGAACATAACTCACCACGGTAGTAGTGTGGCTTGTAGAGAACTCACCACGGTAGTAGTGTGGCTTGGACATAACTCACCACTGTAGTAGTGTGGCTTGGACATAACTCACCACTGTAGTAGTGTGGCTTGAACATAACTCACCACTGTAGTAGTGTGGCTTGGACATAACTCACCATTGTAGTAATGTGGCTTGGACATAACTCACCACTGTAGTAGTGTGGCTTGGACATAACTCACCACTGTAGTAGTGTGGCTTGAACATAACTCACCACTGTAGTAGTGTGGCTTGAACAGAGCTCACCACTGTAGTAGTGTGGCTTGGAGAGAACTCACCACTGTAGTAGTGGGGCTTGGACAGAACTCACCACTGTAGTAGTGTGGCTTGTAGAGAACTCACCACTGTAGTAGTGTGGCTTGTAGAGAACTCACCACTGTAGTAGTGTGGCTTGGACATAACTCACCACTGTAGTAGTGTGGCTTGAACAGAGCTCACCACTGTAGTAGTGTGGCTTGGAGAGAACTCACCACTGTAGTAGTGTGGCTTGAACAGAGCTCACCACTGTAGTAGTGTGGCTTGAACAGAACTCACCACTGTAGTAGTGTGGCTTGTACAGAACTCACCACTGTAGTAGTGTGGCTTGAACATAGTTCACCACTGTAGTAGTGTGGCTTGGACAGAACTCACCACTGTAGTAGTGTGGCTTGGACATAACTCACCACTGTAGTAGTGTGGCTTGGACAGAACTCACCACTGTAGTAGTGTGGCTTGTAGAGAACTCACCACTGTAGTAGTGTGGCTTGTAGAGAACTCACCACTGTAGTAGTGTGGCTTGGACATAGTTCACCACTGTAGCAGTGTGGCTTGGACATAACTCACCACTGTAGTAGTGTGGCTTGTACAGAACTCACCACTGTAGTAGTGTGGCTTGTAGAGAACTCACCACTGTAGTAGTGTGGCTTGAACATAGTTCACCACTGTAGTAGTGTGGCTTCGACAGAACTCACCACTGTAGTAGTGTGGCTTGAACATAGTTCACCACTGTAGTAGTGTGGCTTCGACAGAACTCACCACTGTAGTAGTGTGGCTTCGACAGAACTCACCACTGTAGTAGTGTGGCTTGGACATAGTTCACCACTGTAGTAGTGTGGCTTGAACAGAACTCACCACTGTAGTAGTGTGGCTTGTAGAGAACTCACCACTGTAGTAGTGTGGCTTGTAGAGAACTCACCACTGTAGTAGTGTGGCTTGAACATAGTTCACCACTGTAGTAGTGTGGCTTCGACAGAACTCACCACTGTAGTAGTGTGGCTTGAACATAGTTCACCACTGTAGTAGTGTGGCTTCGACAGAACTCACCACTGTAGTAGTGTGGCTTGAACATAGTTCACCACTGTAGTAGTGTGGCTTCGACAGAACTCACCACTGTAGTAGTGTGGCTTCGACAGAACTCACCACTGTAGTAGTGTGGCTTGGACATAGTTCACCACTGTAGTAGTGTGGCTTGGACATAGTTCACCACTGTAGTAGTGTGGCTTCGACAGAACTCACCACTGTAGTAGTGTGGCTTGAACATAGTTCACCACTGTAGTAGTGTGGCTTCGACAGAACTCACCACTGTAGTAGTGTGGCTTCGACAGAACTCACCACTGTAGTAGTGTGGCTTGGACATAGTTCACCACTGTAGTAGTGTGGCTTGGACATAGTTCACCACTGTAGTAGTGTGGCTTGAACATAGTTCACCACTGTAGTAGTGTGGCTTCGACAGAACTCACCACTGTAGTAGTGTGGCTTGGACATAGTTCACCACTGTAGTAGTGTGGCTTGGACATAGTTCACCACTGTAGTAGTGTGGCTTCGACAGAACTCACCACTGTAGTAGTGTGGCTTGGACATAGTTCACCACTGTAGTAGTGTGGCTTCGACAGAACTCACCACTGTAGTAGTGTGGCTTGAACATAGTTCACCACTGTAGTAGTGTGGCTTGGACAGAACTCACCACTGTAGTAGTGTGGCTTGAACATACAGTGGTTCCTCCTTTAAAAGTTGCGAGGTTGCACCGCGGGAGTTAGAGGTACCCAGCGTCACGGCTTCATTGCTCCAGACCACCACCAGGGGGAGTTAGAGGTACCCAGCGTCACGGCTTCATTACTCCAGACCACCACCAGGGGGAGCTAGAGGTACCCAGCGTCACGGCTTCATTCCTACAGACCACCACCAGGGGGAGTTAGAGGTACCCAGCGTCACGGCTTCATTGCTCCAGACCACCACAAGGTGGAGTTAGTTAGAGCACTCATTATGCATTTGGGTCCCAAGTTTTTTATATGACCAATCATATTGAGAGGTTCCAATGACGAATTTTGACACGAGCCACCCGTCATAACGAGTCAAGCAAAACGTTTACAATTGGGAGGAATATCTTAGTTAATGTAGAGACAAACGTTTGTCCATATTTTTTTGTCATAAAGTTAATATACGAAAATCGCTATTTAGCAAGTTATCTGACTAGCTAACATTAGCCAGCTAGCTAGTGTTAGGAGAATTCATTTGTAATTCGTGTTGTTTAATGTTTTGGGGACTCCTGAAACAACCACCAAACCATTCTGTCATCTTGGGAAACAGTGGATGTAAAGAATCTAGCTGGCAAAAGCATTTATTGCAAATTGAACGTACAATTGTGTAAGATTGCCTTGCAATGCAGCTGAAGTAACATAGCTAGCTAACTATTTACTTGCTTATTCTGTTGTGGAGGATAAAAATAACTGTATGCCTATGGCTGTGTAGCTAGCTACAGTATGTAGCCGATCTGTGTATGAACCCTAAAACGTTAGGTTCTGAACTAATGTTCATACCAATCGATGAACCTTAGCTATCATAGTTGTTGTATCAACTTCAAGTCTGAATGGCATTAATGAAGCCTATGGATAGAGTAGAATATAATAACTTTATTGTGCCAAGGATGCAAGTCCTATATACACATGCACTGTAGTTATTACCATGCATGAGATTCCCACATTGTAGCCTGTAACATTGAATATATTCACTAAATCAGGTACAGTCGTGGCCAAAAGTTTTGAGAATGACACAAATATAAATTTTCACAAAGTCTGCTGCCTCAGTTTGTATGATGACAATTTGCATTGCATTTCAGTCCTGCCACAAAAGGACCAGCTGACATCATGTCAGTGATTCTCTCGTTAACACAGGTGTGAGTGTTGACGAGGACAAGGCTGGAGATCACTCTGTCATGCTGATTGAGGTCGAATAACAGACTGGAAGCTTCAAAAGGAGGGTGGTGCTTGGAATCATTGTTCTTCCTCTGTCAACCATGGTTACCTGCAAGGAAACACATTCCGTAATCATTGCTTTGCACAAAAAGGGCTTCACAGGCAAGGATATTGCTGCCAGTAAGATTGCACCTAAATCAACCATTTATCGGGTCATCAAGAACTTCAAGGAGAGCGGTTCAATTGTTGTGAAGAAGGCTTCAGGGCGCCCAAGAAAGTCCAGCAAGCGCCAGGACCGTCTCCTAAAGTTGATTCAGCTGCTGGATCGGGGCACCACCAGTACAGAGCTTGCTCAGGAATGGCAGCAGGCAGGTGTGAGTGCATCTGCATGCACAGTGAGGCAAAGACTTTTGGAGGATGGCCTGGTGTCACGAAGGGCAGCAAAGAAGCCACATCTATCCAGGAAAAACCTCAGGGACTGATATTCTGCAAAGGGTACAGGGATTGGACTGCTGAGGACTGGGGTAAAGTCATTTTCTCTGATGAATCCCATTTCCGAATGTTTGGGACATCCGGAAAAAACCTTGTCCGGAGAAGACAAGGTGAGCGCTACCATCAATCCTGTGTCATGCCAACAGTAAAGCATCCTGAGACCATTCATGTGTGGGGTTGCTTCTCAGTCAAGGGAGTGGGCTCACTCACAATTTTTGGACACAGCCATGAATAAAGAATGGTACCAACACATCCTCCGAGAGCAACTTCTCCCAACCATCCAGGAACAGTTTGGTGACGAACAATTCCTTTTCCAGCATGATGGAGCACCTTGCCACAAGGCAAAAATGATAACTAAGTGGCTCGGGAAACAAAAACATCGATATTTTGGGTCCATGGCCAGGAAACTCCCCAGACCTTAATCCCATTGAAAACTTGTGGTCAATCCTCAAGAGACAGGTGGACAAACAAAACTCCACAAATTCTGACAAACTCCAAGCATTGATTATGCAAGAATGGGCTGCCATCAGTCAGGATGTGGCCCAGAAGTTAATTGACAGCATACCGGGGAGGATTGCAGAGGTCTTGAAAAAGAAGGGTCAACACTGCAAATATTGACTCTTTGCATCACCTTCATGTAATTGTCAAGAAAAGTCTTTGACACTTATGAAATGCTTGTAATTATACTTCAGTATTCCATAGTAACATCTGACAAAAATATCTAAAGACACTGAAGCAGCAAACTTTGTGAAAATGAATATTTGTGTCATTCTCAAAACTTTTGGCCACGACTGAACTCTTCCTTGGCAAATAAAGGTGGGGTTCAGGTATGAATCTCTGAGACGTTCTTTTTCAGTCATATCCAATACCAGGTGTATCAAACTCCATAATTTGAATGATGCTGTGTCTACATGTATGTATTACAATTATCCTCTTCCAACAGTGTTTACCACTCCTGCTCCTGGGACATCAATGATTACACATTGTAACTATGCAATAGACTAGAAACATGATTAAAGTAAAGGCTGATTTGTAATTCATATATACAGAAAAAAAAAGCTATGCATATCTAACTCCCTTCATCTGCATTAATCTGAGGACACAGGATAGTATTTCAATGAGATACTTAATTTCAACCAGTGGAGAACGTGAAACGCTTTATTGAAAGAAGTTCATTATCCAGGTGTTATAAATACATAAATGCATTATAATTATGATCATTGTAATATTATAATTACAAGTTCAATCTGTACTTCAATGCACATATGGTGTACATTATAAAACGAGGAAGAAAGGCGAGGTGGGGAGAGAGGTGTAGAAGACAGAAAGGGAAAGAGGTAAGAACAGTGGCAGACAGCATACGATTAATGAATTACAGTGCTACCCTAATATTCTCTCAGTTCATCATAATTACGGTGTCTCCTAATCAGCCATGGGCCCCCAGTTGGCCCGAAGGTTATCTTAAGAGCGGGTGAGGTGGCGATGACGGGACTGGCTTCTTCTCTCACATCTTAACATACCTGCAGACGAGAGACAGGTGGATAAAGAGAGAGCATGATTAAGCCTTGTTTTTTTTATTCTAACACAGTGTCATACGGTGGGTGGTGCATGGAAGTCAGGCGCAGGAGAGCAGAGATGAGTGAACAAAGAAACACATTACTGAGGCAATTGTAAGAACAGAACGCAACCGCGTCACAAAAACAAATGCCCAAAGAACAAGTGAGGCAGCACAAAGTACAACAACCAAGTACAAAGTACCGGCTGCCACAAAATCACGGGTACAAATAAAACCCGGCGCAAACCAGCCGGAAGCGTGCCAACCTTGACAATAAAATAAATACCCCACACAGACATGGAGGGAACAGAGGGCTAAATGCACATAGCAATCATGAGGAGATGTAAACCAGGTGTGCGGAAAACAAGACAAAACAAATGGAAAATGAAAGGTGGAGCGGCGACCACCGAACACCGCCCGAACAAGGAGAGGGACCAACTTCGGCGGAAGTCGTGACACACAGTCAGTCATCATAATCATCAGGAGGTGAAATGCAAAACTGACCTTGGATCATTAACTCTGGGACTACTACATCTCTGTCTGTATTTCAATGTAAAGCATCTCTTTAATAATACTTCCTGTCGACCCGACCAAGTGACCTCTCACCTATGATCATGCTGTGCCCTCTGTGTCAGCCAGTTCAGATGCGGGAGAGGTTCACCAAAACAGCTGAAATAACAGAGAATATTTAGGGAGAAGGGGGAGAGGGATGAAGTGAAGGAGAGAGACTGTTATTGTGTGTGTGGTCTCACCTGGTGTCCACACTAAGTGGCTACAGAGTACTTATGCTGAAAAACAGACACATGAGGACAAACAATATAAGATAATGTCAATAGAAGATACTGTATGTGACGCAGACACCTATCGCAGTGTACCTGAAACATTTAAATATTGAGGGCTATATGTCTCACCACTTGGTTATGGCTAACCCCCAGGGAAATCATGACTTGGCAGCAACAGATCAGTCCAGTGAAAATGGCTGTGTTTATGTGGTGTAAATCTGAAAATTAGCAGCTGACATCTTAAGGTTTTTTAAAAAGTAATGCATGTGAGACAGGTTCCATGTACAACAAGACAGGCAGAGGTGAGACAGGTTCCATGTACAACCAGACAGGCAGAGATGGAGAAAAAGAGCACAGAACAGTTTAATTACCTCTGGTTATGCACACTTTTGCCAGCAATACAGCTTCCACGGCCTGTTCCTCGGACAGTGAACATCTGGCAATATCTACATTTTGACCCCTTGGTCAGCTCGCTCTCTGAAAGTAAAGAAAACAGCTTATTTTTTATAGATCAATCTAAAGCAGCAGATGTTTTTTTTTTTAGGATACGTCAATACAGCCCAGTGCTGCTTACCTTAGATGCCAACGTCGTACGTGTCCGCTTTGACTTCCTTTGTGTCGGGATTTTTTTGGGGCTTTCAGAACAATTATTTTAGATTAAAAATAAAAAAGGTTTTGCTCTCGACAATAGCATATAACAATAACCACACCTTCATACAAACGCGCTACCGTATGCAGAATTCTTGACGCTCAACTGAAAATGCTGCCATATCCTGCCAGCACGCACACAAGTGAGCCACTCACTTGAGCAGAATGATGACGTGTATAAGAGGGAAAGGAATGAGAGAGGGTCAGCAATTTGTAGTAAGTTGGGGAGGGGGCCTAATAGCTGAACAATAGACTATTCAACCTTTACTAAAGAATAGTCTAATAACCGAGCTAGGTGTGAAAACTCCCCTCCTATCACAGACTAGATTTGCTCTCACGACCAAAGGGTAGCTCGTTACTCAATGTAATGACTTTTCAAATAAGTTACCTTACACATTATGTTGGCAGACAATTTGTTAGCTACGCTGTCCTTACGAACCACATAGCATTTCATTACAGCAGTATGTACCGGTATGTTAGCTAGCTACCTAACGTTATGCATCAAACTTGCCAGTATATTAACTATAGGCTATCTAACTACCCAACGTTTATTGGCTTGATTATTCCCGTCATTCTTAGCTAAATGGTATAGTCGGTGTGCTTTCTTAATGGACATTCGGGTGCTTTCGTTAATTCGCTCTCACTATCTATAGGCTGGACAACAGAACGAGGCAAAATTCACCAAAGGCTGAAAAACGGCTTAAGATAGTTGGCTAAACCGGAACACTAGCGTGAGCCCATAGCAAATGAAAGAGAAATGACAGTCCATCGCTGATCATGAAGGTCAGTCTATGCAGAACATTTCAAGAATTTGAACGTTTCTTCAAGACAGTCGCAAAAAAGATGAAGCGCTATGATAAAACTGGCTCTCACGAGGACCTCCACAGGAAAGAAAGACCCAGAGTTTCCTCTGCTGCAGAGGATAAGTTCATTAGTTACCAGCCCAAATAAATGCTTCACAGAGTTCAAGTAACAGACACAACCCAATTGAGATGGTTTGGGATGAGTTGGACCGCAGAGTGAAGGAAAAGCAGCCAACAAGTGCTTAGCATATGTGGGAACTCCTTCAAGACTGTTGGAAAAGCATTCCTCATGAAGCTGGTTGAGAGAATGCCAAGAGCTGTCATCAAAGCATAGGGTGGTTACTTTGAAGAATCTAAAATATAATGCATTTGGCATGCTGACGGCAGGAATGTCCACCAGAGCTGTTGCCAGAGAATCTAACGTTAATTTCTCTACCATAAGCCGCCTCCAACGTCGTTTTAGATCATTTGGCAGTACATCCAAACAGCATCACAACCAACCGAAGACCACGTGTGACCACGCCAGCCCAGGACCTTCACATCCTGCTTCATCACCTGCAGGAGGGGGTGGGGGGGGATGAATATATTACATTACATGGCAGGGCAATGTTTCACCAGTACCCAGTCTCCCTGTTACATAGAGTGAGTATAATTAAAACCTAAATAATGAGCATACTGAGCCTTTTTGATATACAGTTGAAGTCGGAAGTTTACATACACCTTCGCCAAAAACATTTCAACTCAGTTTTTCACAATTCCTGACATTTAATCCTAGTAAAACATTCCCTTTCTTAGGTCAGTTAGGATCACCACTTTATTTTAAGAATGTGAAATATCAGAATAATAGTAGAGAGAATGATTTATTTCAGCTTTTATTTCTTTCATCATATTCCCAGTGGGTCAGAAGTTTACATACACTCAATTAGTATTTGGTAGCATTGCCTTTAAATTGTTTAACTTGGGTCAAATGTTTCCACAAGCTTCCCACAATAAGATGGGTAAATTTTGGCCCATTCCTCCTGACAGAGCTGGTGTAACTGAGTCAGGTTAGTAGGCCTCCTTGCTCGCACACACTTTTTCAGTTCTGCCCACAAATTTTCTATAGGATTGAGGTCAGGGCTTTGTGATGGCCACTCCAATACCTTGACTTTGTTGTCCTTAAGCCATTTTGCCACAACTTTGAAAGTATGCTTGGGGTCATTGTCCATTTGGAAGACCCATTTGCGACCAAGCTTTAACTTCCTGACTGATGTCTTGAGATGTTGCTTCAATATATCCACATAATTTTCCTACCTCATGATGCCATCTATTTTGTGAAGTGCACCAGTCCCTCCTGCAGCAAAGCACCCCTACAACATGATGCTGCCACCCCCGTGCTTCATGGTTGGGATGTTGTTCTTCAGCTTGCAAGCATCCCCCCTTTTCCTCCAAACATAACGATGGTCATTATGGCGAAACAGTTTGATTTTTGTTTCATCAGACCAGAGGACATTTCTCCAAAAAGTATGATCTTTGTCCCCATGTGCAGTTGCAAACCGTAGTCTGGCTTTTTTATGGCGGTTATGGAGCAGTGGCTTCTTCCTTGCTGAGCGGCCTTTCAGCTTATGTCGATATAGGACTCATTTTTACTGTGGATATAGATACATTTGTACCGGTTTCCTCCAGTATCTTCACAAGGTCCATTGCTTTTGTTCTGCGATTGATTTTCACTTTTCGCACCAAAACTATAGTTTGGTAACAAGAAATCTGTGGAATGGTTGAATACGAGTTTTAATGACTCCAACCTAAGTGTATGTAAACTTTCGACTTCAACTGTATCTGCCCCCTGACACCAATGCATCCAATACT
>NC_092112.1:9969323-10051823 GCF_045679555.1 Salvelinus alpinus | reverse complement strand
GACTCTAGTGTAAACCTCTAACTCTAAGGTAAGAAGGTAACGCTGTTACCTGGCTGAGGGTGGCCGGCCGGACAGTGAAGAGGGATAAATTGTCTCGGGATTTAAATCCCAGAGCTAAAGATATTCACTCAGATTGGACATTTTGACTAAACCGGTAAACTTGATAATAAAAAATGTTTTCTAATCCTAATTAGAAAAAAGGTTCTTAACACTAGTTATTGGTACTCAAGAACTGTGTAAAGAAGAACTCGACTCTCTTTAAACGCAACCTAAAAAAATTAAGTATGGTAGATATTCCATTACCTGTTAAGGGACTTAATACGGGAATTCACAATCTAGGCAGCTTTCGTTGAATTCACGTTGGGGAGTTAACTTACTGTCTAGGCTCCTGTTTGTATTTCTAGCTCAGTACACCTGCAGGGCATTAGAAACTCTTCAATTATCAGCTCCACTCTGTGATTTATATATATATATTTTTTTTTACTTGAATTCAGAGCCTCATACATTATTTCAAATGATTCTCTGTGTGTTTGATAAGGGATGTAGCCTTTTTAGGTTCCCTAGGCTGAGGTGGATGGTATCTTAGCAACTCCCATAAATAATATCACGTACCAATAAGAGAAGAAGAAAAATAAAAAAAAATCAACCATTTAGCTTTTAATCTAAAAGCTGTGGTCCCAGGAATCAAACCCACCGTCATGGCATCGCAAGCACCATACTGTACTGTACCAACTGAGCTTCGGGAAAAACATTATTCATTTAGATATTAATCGGGATAACGTTGAAGAATTACGATACAATTTTATTTAACGCTATACCATTACACTACCTTGGTGTTCGTTATTGTCTTATTAAGTACATGGTAGTAAATAAAAAGCCTTAACTTTAAGGTAATCCCATGGAGCATAATGTTCACTGGGCCAGACTTGGCTTCTCTTGGTGTGGTGGATGACATTTGACCTTTTCCATCCAACGGGGTCCTCTTGATGGTACTGTAGCTACAGCCGGGCCAGCAGTCACATCGCTCCGCCATGCGCTTAGATTGCTTACTATATCCGCCTGGAACCTTTCATTATTTCCAAGTCAGCATGTTTACATGATAATTTTTTGGGCAGCCTATATTAAGGATATCGCTGTCACGCCCTGACCTTAGCGAGCCGTTTTATTTCTATATTTTGGTTAGGTCAGGGTGTGATTTGAGGTGGGCGTTCTATGTTGTCTATTTCTTTGTTTTTGGCCGAGTGTGGTTCCCAATCAGAGGCAGCTGTCTATCGTTGTCTCTGATTGGGAATCATACTTAGGCAGCCCTTTTTCCCACTTTCTGTTGTGGGATCTTGTTTTTGTTAGTTGCTGGTTTAGCGCTACAATACTTTACGTGTCGTTTATTTATTTTTTATTTTTTTGGTGTTCGTTTAATAAATTCAAAATGTACGCCTACAACGCTGCACCTTGGTCTCATTCCGACGACAGCCGTAACATCCATAATAAAGGACTAAAACAACCTCTACGTGGTAGAAGGAAGACTATATTAGGAGGGTATAATCTATTCTATAGATCTAAACATCGGGGTGCTTGGGTTGTGTTCAATGAAATTAAACGTCTCTCTCGGTCTGAATCGAAAATACTACTTGTCTTATTTAAAAAAAAATAATAATAATAATAATAATTAAATAAGAAGAAAGTGTTTGAGCCAAGAATATATCTGAAATATATTGATAATAAATTGATTAAAACACCATGGTGCAAACAGCATTATAGAGCAAGTGGCTCCAAGAAGATCTATATCCCATTGGATCAATTTGGTCAGCAGTTTCAGACAGATGGCATTTGCGAGCTGCTGTTTGTGTGTGTGTGTGTGTGTGTGTGTGTGTTTTTCTTCCTATATGTTTTGCCCATCCGTTGTAGCTTAATTCTATCAGCTAATACAGTATGTACCCAGAATACCACAAGGGATTCAACACAGCACTGCGTTAGTGTTGGAATACTCAAAGGAGTTTTCTGGGGTTGTTTTTTTTTTTCACACCTGGAAGAAAAGTCTGTTTCCTGAGGCTTTGCTATAGGCTTGCCGTAGAAAAGTTAAAACAGAAGTTCTTTTGGGCCTTGCTGCTTGTAAAATGCTTAAAATGCTGGGTTTGAGTCTGTGATTGTCCCACGAGAGCAGCAGCTTTGCAGAAGTTAGCCGAGGGTTATATAAAGTTTAGGCAAAACAAGTGTGAAGAGATGAACAAAGTTAGGTGAAAGTAAATGTTGGAAAAATTGTAAAGTGTAAAGAATAGTATACTCCAAAATAAATACTAGAGATCTTTATTGCATTCCTGTTGTTTGTTTTTAAATGCGTCTTTTCCACATTTCCCCTTTCTCATCCTCTCTTAACATTCCGCCACATTAATTCCGTGACAGCATCTCTCATTTCCCCCCTCTTGTGCATTTAACGCTACCAATTTACTCTCACCATCATCACAAAAACGACACAAGAAACTATATATACACTACCGGTCAAAAAGTTTGTATATATATGTATGCATGTATGTAAGTATGTGTATATATATGTGTACAGTACAGTACTGGACACACATACTCATTCAAGGGTTTTTCTTTATTTTGACTATTTTCTACATTGTAGATTAATAGTGAAGACATCACTATCAAATAACACATATTGAATCATGTAGTAACCAAAAAAAAGTGTTAAATAAATCAAAATAAAAACCCTTGAATGAGCAGGTGTGTCCAAACATTTGACTGGTACAGTACATTCATTTCTCATTTCAAATAATGAGAATTACACGCACCAGTGGTTGTCAATCAGGGCTCATCTCTGTGATAGATGGCAGGATAACTGGTCACCCCCGATACATACATGTTGTGGCGTTCAATTCATCTGTTTTAACGAGGCTTAAGGAGCTGTCAATCATCCGTCAAACTCAATAATGACTCGGAGGCATAAAGAGGATAAACACATATGCAGGAAGACGGGTTTAATTAATATTTAGCAAAGCATCAAAAACAGTATTGGTTTCGCTTTGCCTCTCGGCAGTCTGTCACAATGGCGTGCAGGGCAATTAGCCTTAATGTGTTTTGATTATGTGATTCAGTGAGACAGGAGCAGTGTTGGGGATTAAAATCAATTTCGTCCCCTTGTAGTGTCTTTTGTCTGAGGCACTGTATCAGTATGTTTTGGTCTGGCTTTGGTTCTGGTTCTGGTCTGCTTCTGGATCTGGTCTGGGTCTGGGTCTGGTTCTGATCTGCTTCTGGTACGGGTCTGGTTCTGGTCTGGTTCTGGTCTGGTTCTGGTCTGGTTCTGGTCTGGTCTGGGTCTGGTCTGGTTCGGGTCTGGTTCTGGTTTAGGTCTGGTTCGGGATCTGGTCTGTGTCTTGGATGTCAGTTTGGGAGTTAAAGATTGTTGTTGTCAATTTGCATGTTGCTTTCTTATAAAAATCCACAGGATCCTAAAAAAGTACTTGCTTCTACGATTCCGTAAACGGTCTACGTTTTGTCCGTTTATAATCATCTGCCGGGTATTTCAACAGCCAAGTGGCAACCATTAGCACCCCACTCCGAACTGTAGAGGGTAGCCTCTCGGCCAGAGGGCCAATCGGTTAAATACGGTACTACTGCAAGACTGAGGTTGACACATGTCAAACAGTGTCAGTGGACTAGCACGACTCGGACACCTCACAACTTAACTTTTGACCTCTCAACCTCCATAGCAACACCAGACAGGTCAGGAAGTAAAAAAATGAATTAAGAAATCACAGGCCAAGGAGTCTCTGTTATTTTAATAGAAAAAAAATCTCCCTTTAAAAAGGCATTTCATGCGATTCTACGTCTTTTACATGACAGAAGACATTAGCTCAGGCCTGGGCAAATATTTTCCATGGAGGGCCACATTTGAATATATTTTTGCCATTGTGGGCAAGAATCATATTAAAAGTCACCCTTCAAAGCACGTAGCAGCGGTGTATACTTCTCCATCTGGTCATCTGATAGGGAACAGACTAGTAGTGTTGGGAGGTGGGTGTATACTTCTCCATCTGGTCATCTGATAGGGAACAGACTAGTAGTGTTGGGAGGTGGGTGTATACTTCTCCATCTGGTCATCTGACAGGGAACAGACTAGTAGTGTTGGGAGGTGGGTGTATACTTCTCCATCTGGTCGTCTGACAGGGAACAGACTAGTAGTGTTGGGAGGTGGGTGTATACTTCTCCATCTGGTCGTCTGACAGGGAACAGACTAGTAGTGTTGGGAGGTGGGTGTATACTTCTCCATCTGGTCGTCTGACAGGGAACAGACTAGTAGTGTTGGGAGGTGGGTGTATACTTCTCCATCTGGTCGTCTGACAGGGAACAGACTAGTAGTGTTGGGAGGTGGGTGTATACTTCTCCATCTGGTCATCTGACAGGGAACAGACTAGTAGTGTTGGGAGGTGGGTGTATACTTCTCCATCTGGTCATCTGACAGGGAACAGACTAGTAGTGTTGGGAGGTGGGTAAATACTTCTCCATCTGGTCATCTGACAGGGAACAGACTAGTAGTGTTGGGAGGTGGGTGTATACTTCTCCATCTGGTCATCTGACAGGGAACAGACTAGTAGTGTTGGGAGGTGGGTGTATACTTCTCCATCTGGTCATCTGACAGGGAACAGACTAGTAGTGTTGGGAGGTGGGTGTATACTTCTCCATCTGGTCATCTGACAGGGAACAGACTAGTAGTGTTGGGAGGTGGGTGTATACTTCTCCATCTGGTCGTCTGATAGGGAACAGACTAGTAGGAAGGTGGGTGTATACTTCTCCATCTGGTCATCTGACAGGGAACAGACTAGTAGTGTTGGGAGGTGGGTGTATACTTCTCCATCTGGTCGTCTGATAGGGAACAGACTAGTAGGAAGGTGGGTGTATACTTCTCCATCTGGTCATCTGACAGGGAACAGACTAGTAGTGTTGGGAGGTGGGTGTATACTTCTCCATCTGGTCGTCTGATAGGGAACAGACTAGTAGGAAGGTGGGTGTATACTTCTCCATCTGGTCATCTGATAGGGAACAGACTAGTAGGAAGGTGGGTGTATACTTCTCCATCTGGTCATCTGACAGGGAACAGACTAGTAGTGTTGGGAGGTGGGTGTATACTTCTCCATCTGGTCGTCTGATAGGGAACAGACTAGTAGGAAGGTGGGTGTATACTTCTCCATCTGGTCATCTGATAGGGAACAGACTAGTAGGAAGGTGGGTGTATACTTCTCCATCTGGTCATCTGATAGGGAACAGACTAGTAGGAAGGTGGGTGTATACTTCTCCATCTGGTCATCTGATAGGGAACAGACTAGTAGGAAGGTGGGTGTATACTTCTCCATCTGGTCATCTGACAGGGAACAGACTAGTAGTGTTGGGAGGTGGGTGTATACTTCTCCATCTGGTCGTCTGATAGGGAACAGACTAGTAGGAAGGTGGGTGTATACTTCTCCATCTGGTCATCTGACAGGGAACAGACTAGTAGTGTTGGGAGGTGGGTGTATACTTCTCCATCTGGTCATCTGATAGGGAACAGACTAGTAGTGTTGGGAGGTGGGTGTATACTTCTCCATCTGGTCGTCTGATAGGGAACAGACTAGTAGTGTTGGGAGGTGGGTGTATACTTCTCCATCTGGTCATCTGATAGGGAACAGACTAGTAGTGTTGGGAGGTGGGTGTATACTTCTCCATCTGGTCATCTGATAGGGAACAGACTAGTAGTGTTGGGAGGTGGGTGTATACTTCTCCATCTGGTCATCTGATAGGGAACAGACTAGTAGTGTTGGGAGGTGGGTGTATACTTCTCCATCTGGTCATCTGATAGGGAACAGACTAGTAGGAAGGTGGGTGTATACTTCTCCATCTGGTCATCTGACAGGGAACAGACTAGTAGTGTTGGGAGGTGGATGTATACTTCTCCCGCTGGTCATCTGACAGGGAACAGACTAGTGGTGTTGGGAGGTGGGTGAGACTGTTGGCTTCTACTTGGCGGGTCAGGAGGAGTAATGTTCCCTTGAAGGCTTTGACAAGGCTGTACATCTGATGTGCAAAAAGGCCCTTCCCTTGTAGGTTGGAATTCAGTTCATTCATGAGGGCCATGACGTCCCCGGTGAAGGCAAAAATCAGCCAATCATTCTTTATCTTGCAGTTGAGGGAAATCCACATATTTTCCTTTCATTTGCAAAAACTCAGCAATCTCCGACTTCAGGTCTCACTCCCTTTTAAGCACCTTCCCCAAACTCAGCCATCTCACGTTTGTGTGGTAGGGGAGATCTGCATGACCCGACTCTGGTCTCTTCCAACAGTGAGACAAGGATTTTGCTCTTATAAAGTTTACCACTTCAGTGACTGTATCCACAACATGGCTCATTTTCAGAACACATTTACAGAGCACCTCTTGATGAATAATGCAATGCAGGAAAATCATTTTCCGATCTTGGTTCAGCTCAGCTACTTGATCTTGTATCCTTTTCAAAAGGCCAGGTTTTTTCCTGTCAAGTTTGGGCACCCATCAGTGGTCACACTGGATAACTTTTCAAAACTCAGTCCCAGCTTTGCCACACACTTATTAACCTCCTCCAATAAATCTTTACCTGTGGTTGTGCTCTTCATTGACCGCACTGAAGCAAGCTCCTCTGTAATTTTGATGATTCCGAGGGCCGTACTGAATCAGGTTGCGGTCCACATACGGCCCCCGGGCCGCCCTTTGCCCATGCCTGCTTTTCGTTGAATCTTTTTTTAACACCACTCAATTGACTGAAATGAGTGGCTGCTCTGACTAACACACTCAATTCAAACAATAGCCCAGGCCAATGAAGCAACACAAAGATTGTTCAATATTAGAAGACATTATATATACAGTATATATCGACAGTAGGCAATTAAATAAAATGTTCAGTGGCACACTGACTCACCTAATTATGAAGATGAAGCCATAGGCTACTACTCACGGTGATGGCCGATGCGCTCGTTGTGGCAGTGTAACGGCTGTCTTCTTCCTCGTCTGAGGAGGATAAGTTAGAAGGATTCGGAGGACCAATGCGCAGCGTGGTAATTGTTCATCTTACTTTAATAAACACTCAAAATACAAAACAACAAAAGTGAAAACCGAAACAGTTCTATCTGGTGCAGACACACGAAGACTGAAAACAACCACCCACAAAACCCAACACAGAACAGGCTACCTAAATATGGTTCCCAATCAGAGACAACACAAAACACCTGCCTCTGATTGAGAACCATATCAGGCCAAACACAGAAATAGGAAAACATAGAAATACAAACATAGACTTCCCACCCCAACTCACGCCCTGACCATACTAAATAAAGACAAAAACAAAGGAAATAAAGATCAGAACGTGACAGGCAGTAGCCTGTCTCAGGATGAGCTACTCTGAAAAACGTTCCTGCTGTTGAACAAAAATGTTGTTGCAAAATACATATTATATTGGTTCTACTCTTGTCTTTTCAGCAGTGGGGCATTTTGCTTTCCAAACTGTTATGTTTTTCCTGCGATTGTGTTTTGAAATCTGCAAAAGGCAAACCGACAGCCGCAACAAACCATAAATATAGAATCCCATAGATGACAGTTCCCATTCCAGTCAGGATTGGCATCCATTGCTAGTGTACCCACGTAACAGTCAAATTGTCAGGGAAAGAGGTTCCAAAATCCTTCTGTGGATTATATGTCTACAATCCATAGAAGCTATATATTTGACGTTCATGCTTGCCCAATCCTTCACAATTGTAGGCATACCGGTAACTGCCAAAATAAAGGAAACACTTGAGTAAACGAGGGATACAAAGTATATGTTTTATGGTGTAAGGAGCATTTTCATGACATGATTTAGGTCTACTTGTAGAATCTATGCCAAGGCACATTGAAGCTGTTCTGGCAGCTCGTGGTGGCCTAACATCCTTTAAAGACACTTTATGTTGGTGTTTCCTTTATTTTTGGCAAATACCTGAATGTGATTGTGATAAAACTTAATCCACAGCCATTGATTCTCTGTGGATAAATTATGCTCTCTGATGTATTCTGAACATTGAACACTGTGGCTGGATAAAAAATTATAATAATACACCCAAATATGTGATGTTTTGAATCTTGGGGCCCTATGGGCTGGGGCCCCGCCCCTGACTCACACAATTGACCAGTCATATTTATTTATTACGCAGTTTTAAAAATATATATTTTCTATTAATCAGTTACCCAATCAAGGCAGGGTCCCCCAGTACTGTATCTACTATATACCGCATCTACTAAATACTCTATATACTAAATACTTTATCTACTATATACTGTATCTACTAAATACTGTACAGACAAAATACTGCATCTACTATATACTCTATCTACTACATACTGTACAGACGAATTAATGTATCTACTATATACTGCATCTACTAAATACTGTATCTACTAAATACTATATCTACTATATACTGTATCTACTACATACTGTACAGACGACAAACTGTATCTACTATATACTGTATCTACTACATACTGTACAGATGAAATAATGTATCTACTAAATACTGCATCTACTAAACACTGTATCTACTAAATACTGTATCTACTATATACTGCATCTACTACATACTGTATCTACTAAATACTATATCTACTATATACTGCATCTACTAAATACTGTATCTACTAAATACTGTATCTACTATATACTGCATCTACTAAATACTGTATCTACTAAATACTGTATCTACTATATATACTGCATCTACTATATATACTGCATCTACTATATACTGCATCTACTATATACTGCATCTACTATATACTGCATCTACTATATACTGCATCTACTATATACTGCATCTACTAAATACTGTATCTACTAAATACTATATCTACTAAATAATGTATCTACTATATACTGTATCTACAACATACTGTACAGACGAAATACTGTATCTACTATATACTGCATCTACTAAATACTGTATCTACTATATACTGTATCTACTACATACTGTACAGATGAAATACTGTATCTACTATTTACTGCATCTACAAATACTCTATCTACTAAATACTCTATCTACTATATACTGCATCTACTAAATACTGTATCTACTAAATACTATATCTACTAAATACTGTATCTACTATATACTGTATCTACTACATACTGTACAGACGAAATACTGTATCTACTATATACTGCATCTACTATATACTGCATCTACTATATACTGCATCTACTATATACTGCATCTACTATATACTGCATCTACTAAATACTGTATCTACTAAATACTATATCTACTAAATAATGTATCTACTATATACTGTATCTACAACATACTGTACAGACGAAATACTGTATCTACTATATACTGCATCTACTAAATACTGTATCTACTATATACTGTATCTACTACATACTGTACAGATGAAATACTTTATCTACTATTTACTGCATCTACAAATACTCTATCTACTAAATACTCTATGTACTATATACTGCATCTACTAAATACTGTATCTACTAAATACTATATCTACTAAATACTGTATCTACTATATACTGTATCTACTACATACTGTACAGACGAAATACTGTATCTACTATATACTGCATCTACTAAACACTGTATCTACTAAATACTATATCTACTAAATACTGTATCTACTATATACTGTATCTACAACATACTATATCTACAACATACTGTACAGACGAAATACTGTATCTACTATATACTGCATCTACTAAATAATGTATCTACTATATACTTTATCTACTACATACTGTACAGACGAAATACTGTATATACTATATACCGCATCTACTAAATACTGTATGTACTAAATACTGTATATACTATATACCGCATCTACTAAATACTGTATCTACTAAATACTGTATCTACTAAATACTGTATCTACTATATACTGCATCTACTAAATACTGTATCTACTATATACTGTATGTACTAAATACTGTATGTACTATATACTGTATCTACTATATACTGTATAGACTAAATACTGTATCTACTAAATACTGTATCTACTATATATACTGCATCTACTATATATACTGCATCTACTAAATACTGTATCTACTATATACTGTATTTACATTTAAGTCATTTAGCAGTATCTACTATATACTGTATCTACTATATACTGTATCTACTATATACTGCATCTACTAAATACTGTATCTACTAAATACTATATCTACTAAATACTGTATCTACAACATACTGTACAGACGAAATACTGTATCTACTATATACTGCATCTACTAAATACTGTATCTACTATATACTGTATCTACTACATACTGTACAGACGAAATACTGTATCTACTATTTACTGCATCTACAAATACTCTATCTACTAAATACTCTATCTACTATATACTGCATCTACTAAATACTGTATCTACTAAATACTATATCTACTAAATACTGTATCTACTATATACTGTATCTACTACATACTGTACAGACGAAATACTGTATCTACTATATACTGCATCTACTAAATACTGTATCTACTAAATACTATATCTACTAAATACTGTATCTACTATATACTGTATCTACTACATACTGTACAGACTAAATCCTGTATCTACTATATACTGCATCTACTAAATAATGTATCTACTATATACTTTATCTACTACATACTGTACAGACGAAATACTGTATATACTATATACCGCATCTACTAAATACTGTATCTACTAAATACTGCATCTACTAAATACTGTATCTACTAAATACTGTATCTACTATATACTGCATCTACTAAATACTGTATCTACTATATACTGTATCTACTATATACTGTATAGACTAAATACTGTATAGACTAAATACTGCATCTACGAAATACTGTACAGACGAAATACTGTATCTACTAAATACTGTATAGACTAAAAACTGTATCTATTATATACTGTATCAACATATACTGTATAGCCTTTATACTGTAACTACTATATACTGTATCAACTATATTCTGAATAGACTAAATACTGCATCTATTATATACTGTATCTACTAATATACTGTATCTACCAAAAACTGTATAGACTATATACTGTATCTACTATATACTGTATAGACTTTATACTTTAACTACTATATACTGTATCTACTATAAATTGTTTGGACTAAATACTGTATCTATTATATACTGTATCTACTATATACTGTATCTACAATGTACTGTATAGACTAAATACTGTATCTACTATATATTGTATCTGCGACATACTGTATCTACTATACACTGAATAGACTATATACTGTATAGACTATATACTGTAAAGACTGCATACTGTATCTACTATACACTGAATAGACTATATACTGTATAGACTATATACTGTAAAGACTACATACTGTATCTACTATACACTGAATAGACTATATACTGTTTAGACTATATACTATATACACTATTTACTGTATCTGCTTTATACTGTATCTGCAGTGTGTTCGGAAAGTGCTGAGACCCCTTGACTTTTTCCAATTAATCTACACGCAATACCCCATAATGACAAAGCAAAAACTATTTTTTTCGTGGGGAGGGGGAGTAAATTATAAATTTAAAAAAACATACCTTATTTACATAAATATTCAGACCCTTTGCTATGAGACTCAACATTGAGCTCAGGTGCCTCCTTTTTCCCTTAATCATCCTTGAGATGTTTCTACAACTTGATTGTAGTCCTCTTGTGGTAAATTCAGTTGATTGGACATGACATGGAAAGGCACACACCTGTCAGCAGGACAGAACAGCAGCAGGTAAGACACGGGTCGGGGGGCCTATGCATATATTTGAACAACAGCTGGTGCACGATATCTAAGGAAGTCTCCAGGTTTTTCTCGCCTGAGGTAGAATACCTCATAAGCTGTACACCACACTATCTACCTAGAGAGTTTTCATCTGTATTTTTAATAGCTGTCTACATACCACCACAGACCGATGCAGGCACTCAACGAGCTGTATACCACCATAACAAACAGAAAAACACTCATCCAGAGGCGGCGCTCCTAGTGGCCAGGGACTTTAATGCAGGGGAACTTAAATCAGTTTTACCTCATTTCTATCAGCATGTTAAATGTGCCACCAGACAAAAATTTCTACACACAGAGACACGTACAAAGCTCTCCCTCGCCCTCCATTTGGCAAATTTGACCATTATTCTATCCTCCTGATTACTGCTTAGAGGCAAAAATTAAAGCAGGAAGCACCAGTGACTCTCTCTATATAAAAGTGATCAGATGAAGCAGATGCTAAACTACAGGACTGTTTTGCCAGCACAGACTGGAATATGTTCCGGGACTCCTCCGATGACATTGAGGAGTACACCACATCAGTCATTGGCTTTATCAATAAGTGCATTGAGGACGTCATCCCCACAGTGACTGTACGCACATACCCCAACCAGAAGCCATGGATTACAGGCAACATTTGCACTGAGCTAAAGGGTAGAGCTGCCGCTTTCAAGGAGCGGGACTCTAACCCGGAAGCTTATAAGAAATCCTGCTATGCCCTCCGACAAACCATCAAACAGCCAAAGCATCAGAACAGCACTAAGATTGAGTCGTCATGGTTGGTCATAGTCACGTGATGAGGTAGCCTCGCCTGTGAACTAGTGTTACCCCTCTTGGTCGAATGGTCAAGACATTGGCTTTTCCTGTGTGACACTCGGGTTCTAATCCCGCCAGTTTGAAAAGGCACACATGTAAAACATATGTCAAATTTTGGGAAATCTATGTGAAACTTCACGTGTGTGAAAACAACATGTGTCTGTCTGTCTCGGGAAAATTTCACATGTGATTTATTCTTATTCATTTTTTTAACATGTGACATTATTTTGGGATCCGAATCCCACCTGTTTTTTCACTTGTTCTTTTCACATGTGATTTTTTTTCATCTCCTTGAAGAGAATGAGCTGGCCAATGAGCGACCTAAAGGAGGATGAGCTGGCCAATGAGCGGTCTACTTGCATTCATATTTTGCATGACTGGTACAGTGGGGAGAACAAGTATTTGATACACTGCCGATTTTGCAGGTTTTCCTACTTACAAAGCATGTAGAGGTCTGTAATTTTTATCATAGTAAAACTTCAACTGTGAGAGACGGAATCTAAAACAAAAATCCAGAAAATCACATTGTATGATTTTTAAGTAATTAATTTGCATTTTATTGCATGACATAAGTATTTGATCACCTACCAACCAGTAAGAATTCCGGCTCTCACAGACCTGTTCGTTTTTCTTTAAGAAGCCCTCCTGTTCTCCACTCATTACCTGTATTAACTGCACCTGTTTGAACTCGATACCTATATAAAAGACACCTGTCCACACACTCAATCAAACAGACTCCAACCTCTCCACAATGGCCAAGACCAGAGAGCTGTGTAAGGACATCAGGGATAAAATTGTAGACCTGCACAAGGCTAGGATGGACTACAGGACAATAGGCAAGCAGCTTGGTGAGAAGGCAACAACTGTTGGCGCAATTATTAGAAAATGGAAGAAGTTCAAGATGACGGTCAATCACCCTTGGTCTGGGGCTCCATGCAAGATCTCACCTCGTGGGGCATCAATGATCATGAGGAAGTTGAGGGATCAGCCCAGAACTACACGGCAGGACCTGGTCAATGACCTGAAGAGAGCTGGGACCACAGTCTCAAAGAAAACCATTAGTAACACACTACGCCGTCATGGATTAAAATCCTGCAGCGCACACAAGGTCCCCCTGCTCAAGCCAGCGCATGTCCAGGCCCTTCTGAAGTTTGCCAATGACCATCTGGATGATCCAGAGGAGGAATGGGAGAAGGTCATGTGGTCTGATGAGACAAAAATATAGCTTTTTGGTCTAAACTCCACTCGCCGTGTTTGGAGGAAGAAGAAGGATGAGTACAACCCCAAGAACACCATCTCAACCGTGAAGCATGGAGGTGGAAACATCATTCTTTGGGGATGCTTTTCTGCAAAGGGGACAGGGCGACTGCACCGTATTGAGGGGAGGATGGATGGGGCCATGTATCGCGAGATCTTGGCCAACAACCTCCTTCCCTCAGTAAGAGCATTGAAGATGGGTCGTGGCTGGGTCTTCCAGCATGACAACGACCCGAAACACAGAGCCAGGGCAACTAAGGAGTGGCTCCGTAAGAAGCATCTCAAGGTCCTGGAGTGGCCTAGCCAGTCTCCAGACCTGAACCCAATAGAAAATCTTTGGAGGGAGCTGAAAGTCCGTATTGCCCAGCGACAGCCCCCAAAACTGAAGGATCTGGAGAAGGTCTGTATGGAGGAGTGGGCCAAAATCCCTGCTGCAGTGTGTGCAAACCTGGTCAAGAACTACAGGAAATGTATGATCTCTGTAATTGCAAACAAAGGTTTCTGTACCAAATATTAAGTTCTGCTTTTCTGATGTATCAAATACTTATTTCATGCAATAAAATGCAAATTAATTACTTAAAAATCATACAATGTGATTTTCTGGATATTTGTTTTAGATTCCGTCTCTCACAGTTGAAGTGTACCTATGATAAAAATTACAGACCTCTACATGCTTTGTAAGTAGGAAAACCTGCAAAAATCGGCAGTGTATCAAATACTTGTTCTCCCCACTGTATATGCCCACACCATTCTGTTGTTGGGGTACGCCAACACCATTCAACACAGAAAAGCTGCTTTTAACATATTTAACTAAAACATTTTGGGAAGGAAAACTTTTTCACTCACATTGTTAAGTAATTATACGTAATATTTTATAGAAATCTGGAAACACTGGTCAGATCCTTTAATAACCTGAACCATTCCAGATAAATCCAAAATGGCCGACTCTTTGCCTACCTATCATTACCTTAGTGCTTCTGGGCAGAAGTGAATCATATCATTACTGACATCTTCCATGGAGAAGAATAAACCACAGAGCCTATATATTAATTAAAGCTAACATCTGGAATTGTTTTAAGATGGTCATACCATGGATCATTTAGTTGTTTGATTTAGAATTTTACGACCAATGTATGAATAAAAAAACAAAAATATTCTTTACTACTACAGCCACTAGAAATGCATCGAATAGCACATTCATAAATTGCAAAAAAATACTTAAATTTCTTAAATCATAAGGCACAGGTGTCAAACTCATTCCACGGGGGGCCGAGGGTCTGCGGGTTTTCGCTCCTCCCTTGTACTTGATTGATGAATTAACATCACTAATTAGTTAGGAACTCCCCACACCTGGTTGTCTAGGGCTTTATTGAAAGGAAAAACCAAAAACCTGCAGACACTAGGCCCTCCGTGGAATGAGTTTGACACCCCTGTCATAAGGAATAAGGTTTTTAAGTGTCTGTCATATATTTAGGAGGTATACTGTAAGAATGCTCAGGAAATATTTTATTTTTTTGTACACATAGTTAATCCCTTTTTTTATTGGCACAAAACTACCTCCACACGTCCACTCATTTGTATGAGTTACCTTCAGACAGTTGTGGGGGTCGTAAAGCAAACCTGAGAACACCTTCGTGTTCGTTAGTAGGGTTATATTAGTTTGTAGCTCAAAGGGCTCGGACGCTACAGACAGACGTTGGCACATCGGCGGTACCAACTTCAGACGAGGTCCCGTTGGGGCTTTTGGTGGTCGTAAAGCAAACACTATAGTGTTCGTGAGTCTCATTTTTCCATAGAGTGGTCGTATTAGGCCAAACCATTCAGACATTTTCGCGTGAAGAACGATTTTCAGGAACGATTTCCTGGTCTCCGCTGTAGCTCTGCCACTCTCCACCACAGATGTGGATGGCCGACACAGAAAGATGCGGTAGATTGAGAATTGTTTAAACTGACAGATTTCTCCTGTGGATTTTATTATTATGTTAATTAGATTGATGCAAGGGTGCGTCATTTTTTGTAAATCTTTATTTAACTATTTTATTTATTTAACCTTTATTTAACTAGGCAAGTCAGTTAAGAACAAATTCTTATTTACAATGACGGCCTAGGAACAGTGGGTTAACTGCCTTGTTCAGGGGCAGAACGACAGATTTTTACCTTGTCAGCTCGGGGGATTCGATCTAGCAACCTTTCGGTTACCGACCCAACGCTCTAACCACTAGGCTACCTGCCGCCTCAATAAACTCAAAAGATTTTTTTTATCATTCCATGACCATAAATCAACTCAAATGTGCTTTTCCGCAAGGGAAAATCATCTGAATTAATGAGGTAACGTAGTCAAATGATTGACTAATGGCCTGCTATCTTGGAGAAGGCAGTAGCACGTGGGATAAAGCTCTGTGCAGGTCTAACTTCTTACTTCTTAGAGCACAAGATATCCATGGCCCATAATAGCGATGGTATTATATATATTTTTGTGCCACAGCCATGATAGTTGTACATTCATAACTCTGCAAAATTATAGCTGTATAAGTGTCGCTCGAGGCAAAACTGCTCAAAAGTATTGGAAGTAGCACATATTTCTTAAGATTAGTCGTGGCTAACTTTAATGTTGCAGATTTGAATTTGAAAGTAAAGCGGAGGGGAGTAGAGAGGATCCCAGGGGACCCAAACACAAGACTCTCTGTACAACATGCTAATAGAGAACTAATAGAGGGAATGTTCTGTGTTTCAGAGGGGACTCTTCTATGGACCTAGAGAGAGAGCAAGGCTTTCTGATGTTATTGTGTTTGACTGCTGCCGCACTGGGGTGTCAGTGGACTTAGATGCACCAGGCTTTCAAGTTAAGCCAAACACACACACACACACACACACACACACACACACACACATACACATACACACACACACACACACACACACACACACACACACACACACACACACACACACACACACACATATACACATACACATACACACACACACACACACACACACACAAACACACACACATACACACATATAAATACACACACCATCCAACCTAAGGTATTTTCCAATCAAACATTTTGCATTTCAAACATGCGTAGTTGCCAAGGGCAGTATAGGAGTTTGGAGTGTGGCCTCAGGATTCCCAGAAGACACCTGTGAAATTCCACATCATCAGTCTAGAGTAGAACAGTAGCTGTTTCACACGCTCACATACTTGTACTTGCTGTCAAGACTGAAAATTCATATTTTTATTTCTGCATGGTCACTGGGTAGTACAATGCACAGCCAGGCTAGAGGATGTCGGGTAAGGACAGATAGAAAAGTAAGACAGAGGAGAGTAGTAGGGGTCGGCTAGGCTACATGGTTCTGTAAGCTACTCTGTTGTTGGTAAGACTGGTGGTGTGGCTGAGGTGTTATTAGTCCACGCTACGTGTGGCTGAGGTGTTATTAGTCCACGCTACGTGTGGCTGAGGTGTTATTAGACCACGCTACGTGTGGCTGAGGTGTTATTAGACCACGCTACGTGTGGCTGAGGTGTTATTAGTCCACGCTACGTGTGGCTGAGGTGTTATTAGTCCACGCTACGTGTGGCTGAGGTGTTATTAGTCCACGCTACGTTTGGCTGAGGTGTTATTAGTCCACGCTACGTGTGGCTGAGGTGTTATTAGACCATGCTACGTGTGGCTGAGGTGTTATTAGTCCACGCTACGTGTGGCTGAGGTGTTATTAGTCCACGCTACGTGTGGCTGAGATGTTATTAGTCCACGCTACGTGTGGCTGAGGTGTTATTAGTCCACGCTACGTGTGGCTGAGGTGTTATTAGTCCACGCTACGTGTGGCTGAGGTGTTATTAGTCCACGCTACGTGTGGCTGAGGTGTTATTAGTCCACGCTACGTGTGGCTGAGGTGTTATTAGTCCACGCTACGTGTGGCTGAGGTGTTATTAGACCACGCTACGTGTGTTATTAGTCCACGCTACGTGTGTTATTAGTCCACGCTACGTGTGGCTGAGGTGTTATTAGACCACGCTACGTGTGGCTGAGGTGTTATTAGTCCACGCTACGTGTGGCTGAGGTGTTATTAGACCACGCTACGTGTGTTATTAGTCCACGCTACGTGTGGCTGAGGTGTTATTAGTCCACGCTACGTGTGGCTGAGGTGTTATTAGTCCACGCTACGTGTGTTATTAGTCCACGCTACGTGTGGCTGAGGTGTTATTAGTCCACGCTACGTGTGGCTGAGGTGTTATTAGTCCACGCTACGTGTGGCTGAGGTGTTATTAGTCCACGCTACGTGTGGCTGAGGTGTTATTAGTCCACGCTACGTGTGGCTGAGTGGCCCTCCACGTCGCCTCAGACAGACAGACGGACGGACAGAGATGGAAAAGGGACGGGCTGTCTGGGAGAAGTGGGAGCGATCCACAGCAGAGGGATGTCTGGGAGAAGTGGGAGCGAACCACAGCAGAGGGCTGTCTGGGAGAAGTGGGAGCGAACCACAGCAGAGGGCTGTCTGGGAGAAGTGGGAGCGAACCACAGCAGAGGGCTGTCTGGGAGAAGTGGGAGCGATCCACAGCAGAGGGCTGTCTGGGAGAAGTGGGAGCGATCCACAGCAGAGGGATGTCTGGGAGAAGTGGGAGCGAACCACAGCAGAGGGTTGTCTGGGAGAAGTGGGAGCGAACCACAGCAGAGGGTTGTCTGGGAGAAGTGGGAGCGATCCACAGCAGAGGGCTGTCTGGGAGAAGTGGGAGCGAACCACAGCAGAGGGCTGTCTGGGAGAAGTGGGAGCGAACCACAGCAGAGGGTTGTCTGGGAGAAGTGGGAGCGAACCACAGCAGAGGGATGTCTGAGAGAAGTGGGAGCGACCCACAGCAGAGGGCTGTCTGGGAGAAGTGGGAGCGATCCACAGCAGAGGGTTGTCTGGGAGAAGTGGGAGCGATCCACAGCAGAGGGTTGTCTGGGAGAAGTGGGAGCGATCCACAGCAGAGGGCTGTCTGAGAGAAGTGGGAGCGAACCACAGCAGAGGGATGTCTGGGAGAAGTGGGAGCGACCCACAGCAGAGGGCTGTCTGGGAGAAGTGGGAGCGATCCACAGCAGAGGGTTGTCTGAGAGAAGTGGGAGCGATCCACAGCAGAGGGATGTCTGGGAGAAGTGGGAGCGAACCACAGCAGAGGGATGTCTGGGAGAAGTGGGAGCGACCCACAGCAGAGGGATGTCTGGGAGAAGTGGGAGCGAACCACAGCAGAGGGATGTCTGGGAGAAGTGGGAACGAACCACAGCATAGACACAATCTGTCACTAACAATCAAATGTATTTATAAAGCCCTTCTTACATCAGCTGATATCTCAAAGTGCTGTACAGAAACCCAGCCTAAAACCCCCAAACAGCAAAGAAATGCAGGTGTAGAAGCACTAACCCTCATCACTTAACCACCGAGCTCAGAACCAGTCTATGAGAATCTCCAGAATTCTAGAGGCAGTGAGAACATGTATTAAACCTTTTCAATTCACACAAAAAAAACGATGATTATTCTGGCAGATTACTGTTTCTTTCACTTTTAATAAACTAAATTAATAATAAACCCCCTGGTGATTATTTTCACAGACTCATACGTCTATTTCCTAAATATATTCTGTCCTTATTGTTTGTTACTGGATATCGTCTCTTCTGCTTCAACGCCATACTAAATAACATACAGCTGTTCCTTATACAGTGTAATAGGAAGTGGCATTGTATTTAGAGGTGAAGGGCATCGCAAGAGGCTGAAGGGCTGGCCTGTCTCACTGCACAATACATGACTGGGATCTGACCTCCAGCAAAAAACAAGGGCTGCTTTTCAATTCCACCTCTTCTACCCGGCAAGGTGAATGATGAACAGTGGGTGCAGTGTGGGTGAGAGGCAAGGTGCAGCAGGTTGAGAGGCAGGGTGAGACACAGGGTGCAGCAGGGAGAGAGGCAGGGTGCAGTGTGGGTGAGAGGCAGGGTGCAGCAGGTTGAGAGGCAGGGTGCAGTGTGGGTGAGAGGCAGGGTGCAGCAGGTTGAGAGGCAGGGTGCAGCAGGGTGAGAGGCAGGGTGAGAGGCAGGGTGAGAGGCAGGGTGAGAGGCAGGGTGCAGCAGGGTGAGAGGCAGGGTGCAGCAGGGTGAGAGGCAGGGTGAGAGGCAGGGTGCAGCAGGGTGAGAGGCAGGGTGAGAGGCAGGGTGAGAGGCAGGGTGAGAGGCAGGGTGCAGCAGGGTGAGAGGCAGGGTGAGACACAGGGTGCAGCAGGGAGAGAGGCAGGGTGCAGCAGGGAGAGAGGCAGGGAGAGAGGCAGGGTGAGAGGCAGGGTGCAGCAGGGTGAGAGGCAGGGTGAGAGGCAGGGTGAGAGGCAGGGTGAGAGGCAGGGTGCAGCAGGGTGAGAGGCAGGGTGCAGCAGGGTGAGAGGCAGGGTGAGAGGCAGGGTGAGAGGCAGGGTGCAGCAGGGTGAGAGGCAGGGTGCAGCAGGGTGAGAGGCAGGGTGCAGCAGGGTGAGAGGCAGGGTGCAGCAGGGTGAGAGGCAGGGTGCAGCAGGGTGAGAGGCAGGGTGCAGCAGGGTGAGAGGCAGGGTGCAGCAGGGTGAGAGGCAGGGTGCAGCAGGGTGAGAGGCAGGGTGCAGCAGGGTGAGAGGCAGGGTGCAGCAGGGTGAGAGGCAGGGTGCAGCAGGGTGAGAGGCAGGGTGCAGCAGGGAGAGAGGCAGGGTGCAGCAGGGTGAGAGGCAGGATGCAGCAGGGTGAGACACAGGGTGCAGCAGGGAGAGAGGCAGGGTGCAGCAGGGAGAGAGGCAGGGAGAGAGGCAGGGTGAGAGGCAGGGTGAGAGGCAGGGTGCAGCAGGGTGAGAGGCAGGGTGCAGCAGGGTGAGAGGCAGGGTGCAGCAGGGTGAGAGGCAGGGTGCAGCAGGGTGAGAGGCAGGGTGCAGCAGGGTGAGAGGCAGGGTGCAGCAGGGAGAGAGGCAGGGTGCAGCAGGGTGAGAGGCAGGGTGCAGCAGGGTGAGAGTCAGGGTGCAGCAGGGTGAGAGGCAGGGTGCAGCAGGGTGAGAGGCAGGGTGAGAGGCAGGGTGCAGCAGGGTGAGAGGCAGGGTGCAGCAGGGTGAGAGTCAGGGTGCAGCAGGGTGAGAGGCAGGGTGCAGCAGGGTGAGAGGCAGGGTGAGAGGCAGGGTGCAGCAGGGTGAGAGGCAGGGTGCAGCAGGGTGAGAGGCAGGGTGAGAGGCAGGGTGCAGCAGGGTGAGAGGCAGGGTGCAGCAGGGTGAGAGGCAGGGTGCAGCAGGGTGAGAGGCAGGGTGTAGCAGGGTGAGAGGCAGGGTGAGAGGCAGGGTGCAGCAGGGTGAGAGGCAGGGTGCAGCAGGGTGAGAGGCAGGGTGCAGCAGGGTGAGAGGCAGGGTGAGAGGCAGGGTGCAGCAGGGTGAGAGGCAGGGTGAGAGGCAGGGTGCAGCAGGGTGAGAGGCAGGGTGCAGCAGGGTGAGAGGCAGGGTGAGAGGCAGGGTGCAGCAGGGTGAGAGGCAGGGTGCAACAGGGTGAGAGGCAGGGTGCAGCAGGGTGAGAGGCAGGGTGAGAGGCAGGGTGCAGCAGGGTGAGAGGCAGGGTGCAGCAGGGTGAGAGGCAGGGTGCAGCAGGGTGAGAGGCAGGGTGAGAGGCAGGGTGCAGCAGGGTGAGAGGCAGGGTGCAACAGGGTGAGAGGCAGGGTGTAGCAGGGTGAGAGGCAGGGTGAGAGGCAGGGTGCAGCAGGGTGAGAGGCAGGGTGCAGCAGGGTGAGAGGCAGGGTGCAGCAGGGTGAGAGGCAGGGTGAGAGGCAGGGTGCAGCAGGGTGAGAGGCAGGGTGAGAGGCAGGGTGCAGCAGGGTGAGAGGCAGGGTGAGAGGCAGGGTGCAGCAGGGAGACAGGCAGGGTGCAGCAGGGTGAGAGGCAGGGTGCAGCAGGGTGAGAGGCAGGGTGCAGCAGGGTGAGAGGCAGGGTGCAGCAGGGTGAGAGGCAGGGTGCAGCAGGGTGAGAGGCAGGGTGCAGCAGGGTGAGAGGCAGGGTGCAGCAGGGTGAGAGGCAGGGTGCAGCAGGGTGAGAGGCAGGGTGCAGCAGGGTGAGAGGCAGGGTGCAGCAGGGTGAGAGGCAGGGTGCAGCAGGGTGAGAGGCAGGGTGCAACAGGGTGAGAGGCAGGGTGTAGCAGGGTGAGAGGCAATCTTCTTGGGTATGACGCAACAAGCTTTTTCACACCTGTATTTAGGGAGTTTCTCCCATTCTTCACTGCAGAGCCTCTCAAGCTCTGTCAGGTTGAATGGGGAGCGTCGCTGCACAGCTATTTTCAGGTCTCTCCAGAGATGTTAGATCGGGTTCAAGTCCGGGCTCTGGCTGGGCCGCTCAAGGACATTCAGATACTTGTCCCGAAGCCACTCGTGTGTTGTCTTGGCTGTGTGCTTAGGGTCGTTGTCCTGTTGGAAGGTGAACCTTCTCCAAAGTGTGAAGTCCTGGGTGCTCTGGAGCAGGTTTTCATCTAGGATCTCTCTGTTAATTGCTCCGTTCTTCTTTCCCTAGATTCTGACTAGTCTCCCAGTCCCTGCCGCTGAAAAACACCCCCACAGCATGATGCTGCTTCACCATGATGCTTGGCATTCCGGCCAAAGAGTTCAATCTTCGTTTCATCAGACCAGAGAATCTTGTTTCTCATGGTCTGAGAGTCTTTAGGTTCCTTTTGGCAAACTCCAAGCGGGCTTTCAAGTGCCTTTTACTGAGGAGTGGCTTCTGTCTGGCCACTCTACCATAAAGGCCTGAATGGTGGAGTGCTTTAGAGATGGTTGTCCTTCTAGAAGGTTCTCCCATCTCCACAGAGGAACTCTAGAGGTCTGTCAGTGACCATTGGGTTCTGGGTCACCTCCCTGACCAAGGCCCTTCTCCCCCGATTGCTCAGTTTGGCCATGCGGCCAGCTCTAGGAAGACTCTTGGTGGTTCCAAACTTCTTCCATTTAAGAATGATGGGAGCCATTGTTTTCTTGGGGACCTTCAATGCTGCAGAAATTTGTGGTACCTTCTCCAGATCTGTGCCTCGACACAATCCTGTCTCGGAGCTCTTCGAACAATTCCTTCAACCTCATGGCTTGGTTTTTGCTCCAACATGCACTGTCAACTGTGGGACCTTATAAAGACAGGTGTGTGCATTTCTAAATCATGTCCAATCAATTGAATTTACCACAGGTGGACTCCAATCAAGTTGTAGAAACATCTCAACGATGATCAATGGAAACAGGATAAACCTGAGCTCCATTTTTAGTCTCAGAGCAAAGGGTCTGACTGGGGTTATGGTATGAGCAGGCATAAGCTATGGACAACAAACACAATGGCATTTTATTGATGGCAATTTGAATGCACAGAGATACCGTGACGAGATCTTGAAGCCCATTGTCATGTCTTTCATCCGCCGCCATCACCTCATGTTTCAGCATGATAATGCACGGCCCCATGTTGCAAGGATCTGAACACACTTCCTGGAAGCTGAAAATGTCCCAGTTCTTCCGTGGCCTGTATAATCACCAGACATGTCACCCATTGAGCTTGTTTGGGATGCTTTGGATCAATGTGTACGACAGCGTGTTCCAGTTCCCGCCAATATCCATCAACTTCGCACAGCCATTGAAGATGAGTGGGACAACATTCCACAGGACACAATCAACAGCCTGATCAACTCTATGTGAAGGAGATGTGTCACACTGCATGAGGTAAATGGTGGTCACACCAGATACTGACTGGTTTTCTGATCCACGCCCATCATTATTTTTCAAGGTATCTGTGACCAACAGATGCATATCTGTATTCCCAGCATGTGAAATCCATAGATTAGGGCCTAATGAATCTATTTAAATTGACTGATTTCCTCATATGAACTGTAACTCAGTAAAATGTTTGAAGATGTTGCATGTTGCATTAACATTTTTATTCAGTATATGATTGGTTGATAATTCTAATATCTAATTAAAGTCTAATATTGTGGCTAATGGATTCGCCTATGACTAGGGTTTTCAATTTGTCAGAGCTAACGGTGGGAGGCTTCAGCAGCTCAGACCTCGTGATGGGAGGAGACTCAGACCTCGTGATGGGAGGAGACTCAGACCTCGTGATGGGAGGAGGCTCAGACCTCGTGATGGGAGGAGACTCAGACCTCGTGATGGGAGGAGACTCAGACCTCGTGATGGGAGGAGACTCAGACCTCGTGATGGGAGGAGACTCAGACCTCGTGATGGGAGGAGGCTCAGACCTCGTGATGGGAGGAGACTCAGACCTTGTGATGGGAGGAGGCTCAGACCTCGTGATGGGAGGAGGCTCAGACCTCGTGATGGGAGGAGGCTGAAATACAGTAACATACTACTGAAATAAAGTACAGTAACATTCTTTTGAAATACAGTAACATACTACTGAAATACAGTACAGAAACATTCTGTTGAAATACATTAGCATCCTTTACAAACCATTAATGTATGGACCTCGCTTTGTGCACTTTCCTTCACATTGTCATACTGAAACAGGAAAGGGCCTTCCCCAAACTGTTGATACATAGTTAGAAGAACAGAATTGTCTAGAATGTCATTGTATGCTGTAGTGTTAAGTTTTCCCTTCACTGGAACTAACCCAGATACTTATTCCTCCTCCACCAAACTTTACAGTTGGCATTATGCATTCGGGCAGGTAGTGTTCTCCTGGCATCCGCCAAACCCAGATTCGTCCGTTGGACTGCCAGATGATGAAACGTGATTCATCACATCCAGAGAAAATGTTTCCACTTCTACAGAGTCCAATGGCGGCAAGTTTTACACCACTCCAGACGACGCTTGGCATTGCGCAATGTGATCTTAGGCTTGTGTGCGGCTGCTCGGCCATGGAAACCCATTTCATCCAGAGGCAGTTTGGAACTCGGTAGTGAATGTTGCAACAGAGGACAGACGATTTTTACGCCCTACGCGCTACAGCACTCTGCGGTCCCTTTCTGTGAGCTTGTGTGGCCTACCACTTCTAGGCTGAGCCGTTGTTGCTCCTAAATGTTTCCACTTCACAATAAAAGCACATACAGTTGACCGGGGCAGCTCTAGCAGGGCAGAAATTTGACGAACTGACTTATTGGAAAGGTGGCATCCTATGAAGGTGCCATGTTGAAAGTTACTAAGCTCTATGGTACGGGCTATTCTACTGCCAATGTTTGTCTATGGAGATTACATGGCTGTGTACACCTATCAGCAACGGGTGTGGCTGAAATAGCAGAATCCGCTCATTTGAATGGGGTGTTCACATACTGCTGTGTATAGAATGTATCAGGGAGGGAGCACTGAGGGAGGAAAGAACATAGGGAATGCTGAGAGAGAGAGAGAGAGAGAGAGAGAGAGAGAGAGAGAGAGAGAGAGAGAGAGAGAGAGAGAGAGAGAGAGAGAGAGAGAGAGAGAGAGAGAGAGAGAGAGAGAGAGAGAGAGAGAGAGAGAGAGAACCTGTTTCTGTAGTTTGTACAATTGAGACATGGAGTGTGTAGGTGTGCCATTCAGAGGGTGAATGGGGCAAGACAATAGATATAAGGGCCTTTGAATGGTGTATGGTCGTAGGTGCCAGGTGTACCGGTTTGTGTCAAGAACTGCAATGCTGCTGGGTTTTTTCATGCTCAACAGTTTCCCGGGTGTATCAAGAATGGTCCGTCACCCAAAGGACATCCAGCCAACTTGACACAACTGTGGGAACGATTGGAGCCAACATGGGTCAGCATCCCTGTGGAGTCAACATGGGTCAGCATCCCTGTGGAGTCAACATGGGCCAGAATCCCTGTGGAGTCAACATGGGCCAGCATCCCTGTGGAGTCAACATGGGCCAGCATCCCTGTGGAGTCAACATGAGGCCAGCATCCCTGTGGAGTCAACATGGGCCAGCATCCCTGTGGAGTCAACATGGGCCAGCATCCCTGTGGAGTCAACATGGGCCAGCATCCCTGTGGAATCAACATGGACCAGCATCCATGTGGAGTCAACATGAGGCCAGCATCCCTGTGGAGTCAACATGGGTCAGCATCCCTGTGGAGTCAACATGGGCCAGCATCCCTGTGTCGTCAACATGGGCCATCATCCCTGTGGAGTCAACATGGACCACCATCCCTGTGGAGTCAACATGGGCCAGCATCCCTGTGGAGTCAACATGAGGCCAGCATCCATGTGGAGTCAACATGGGCCAGCATCCCTGTGGAGTCAACATGGACCAGCATCCATGTGGAGCCAACATGGGCCAGCATCCCTGTGGAACCAACATGGGCCAGCATCCCTGTGGAGTCAACATGGGCCAGCATCCCTGTGGAGTCAACATGGGCCAGCATCCCTGTGGAGTCAACATGGGCCAGCATCCCTGTGGAGTCAACATGGGCCAGCATCCCTGTGGAACGCTCTCGACACCTTGTAGAGTCCACAACCTGACAAATTGAGGCTGTTCTGAGGGCAAAAAGGGCGTGCAACTCAATATTAGCTTCTTAACTTTGCATTCCATGTATACTGTTACATTATGTATTAATTGGGAATAAGATTCCCTCCTAACTAACACATTCTTTCCCTCCAGACACTGACTTAGACAGAACACATTTTGACTTAAGATACACATAAAGCAAAGTTATGGATGACAGGTACACTGGCATGCCATGAAGTCACAATTCAGGATTCAACTTAAACAAAACAAACGTTTAAGGCTTATTAACGAAGCCGTCATAAACCATTCATAAGACTCACATAGATCATTCAGAAATCATTATTAACCCTTTATTCGATCATTACCTTGACCACAGCACCAATCCTGCGTGCAGCAAGGCTGTGTATCCGAGCTCCCGTGACATTCAAATGTCTCCATCACCTCTCTGCCTCTCTAGCTCGCTCCAAAATGACATCTGTCCCTGCAACATAAATCATCCCACGAGCCCATCTTCATACTTTTTACCAGATCCTAGGCCGCCTCCCAAATGCCACCCTAATCCCTAATAGTGCACCCTACTTTTTACCAGGGTCCTATGGGCATTCCACTATAAAGGGAATTGACTGCCATTTCAGAAACATACTCTAGAGCGTCAGTCGGCAGGAAGTGGATTGGTGTGAGCTGTGTTTCATATTGATCATTGATCAGCTGAGATTAATTAATCCCCTCCTCCTCCTCCTCTTACTCCTCCTCCTCATCTTCCTCCTCCCCCTCCCCCTCATCCTCTCCCTCCACCTCCTCCTCCCCTTTTTTCATCTGCCTCCCAATCCTTGTCCTCCTCCCAATCGTTCTCCTCCTTCTCTTCCTCTCCTCTCCTCTTCCACTTCCTCCTCGCACTCCGACTCCTTGCCCTGTTCCTTCTTCTCCTCCTCCTCCTCCTCCTCCCACTCCTCCTCCTTCTGCTGTTCCTTCTCCTCCTCCCCCTCCTCCCCCTCTTCCTCCTCCTCCCACTCTTCTTCCTTCCCCTGTTCCTCCACCCCCTACCCCTCCCCCTCATCCCCCCCCCCTTCTCCTCTTCCTCCTTCCCTTGTTCCTTCTTCTCCTCCTCCTCCTCCTCCTTCCCCTGTTCCTTCTCTCCCCCCTCCTTCTCCTCCTCCTCTTCCCACTCCTCCCTCCTTCTTCCCTCCTCCTCCTTCCCCTGTTCCCCCCCCTTCTCCTCCTCCTATTCCCACTCCTCCTCCGTCCCCTGTTTCTTCTCCTCCTCCCCCTACTTCTCCTCCTTCTCCTCCTCCTCCCAAGGCGACGTGTAACCCTCCAGGATCATACAGACACTCCTGTTCATCTTTTGGCTCCCAGCCCACATGGAATATACACCTTGGGCTGTAATGAGAATAGATGGTGCTTTGAACAGCCACCATAGTATTCCTCTTCTGAATATTTGATTTACTGCGTTCTAATCGATACTTCTGACTTTGGGTGCAGGTGCCAGATTAACCAGCAGTGACCTGACCCTGCATGGCAAGTCTCTGGTGCAAGCTGTCACATCACATATCAACTCCAGAGACAGAAGATTGGCTCTGTATCGCCAACAATACAGAGGTATGTGGAGGTGGGTCCCCTCTACAAAGAATAACCAAAACAAAGACACACGCAGCTCCACAGTACCTCAAACCTCCAATTCTAACCACCACACTCATCCTCCCAATCTAAAACTAGCTTTAATCATCCTCCCAATCTAAAACTAGCATTTATCATCCTCTCATAGCATTTATCATCCTCTCAATCTAAAACTAGCATTTATCATCCTCTCAATCTAAAACTAGCATTTATCATCCTCCCAATCTAGCACTAGCCTTTATCATCCTCCCAATCTAACACTAGCCTTTATCATCCTCCCAATCTAACACCAGCTAACAACAATCTAACACTAATCATCCTCCCAATCTAACACCAATCTAACACTAATCATCCTCCCAATCTAACATTAGCCTTTATCATCCTCCCAATCTAACATTAGCCTTCATCATCCAGTCCAATCCAAGATGGCGTGGCTGTCGGACGTGTATTTTTGTCTTGTCCCATCCTGTCCCATGTATATATAGTTTTCTTCGTATATATTTAATGTATATTTTAATCTCACGTTCCATCTACGGACTAAATATACTCTCCTGCAACCCGCCTCACCCAATGTGGTACGGATCTGCTATTTTTAGACTTTGGAAATGGAACCCCCATCAGGAGCTAGCCAGCTAACTAGCTAACTAGCTAGTAGTCAGTTCCACAGTACCTCAAACCTCCAATTCTAACCACCACACTCATCCTCCCAATCTAAAACTAGCTTTAATCATCCTCCCAATCTAAAACTAGCATTTATCATCCTCTCATAGCATTTATCATCCTCTCATAGCATTTATCATCCTCTCATAGCATTTATCATCCTCTCAATCTAACACTAGCTTTTATCATCATCCCAATTTAGCACTAGCCTTTATCATCCTTCCAATCTAACACTAGCCTTTATCATCCTCCCAATCTAACACCAGCTAACAACAATCTAACACTAATCATCCTCCCAATCTAACACCAATCTAACACTAATCATCCTCCCAATCTAACATTAGCCTTTATCATCCTCCCAATCTAACATTAGCCTTCATCATCCAGTCCAATCCAAGATGGCGTGGCTGTCGGACGTGTATTTTTGTCTTGTCCCATCCTGTCCCATGTATATATAGTTTTCTTCGTATATATTTAATGTATATTTTAATCTCACGTTCCATCTACGGACTAAATATACTCTCCTGCAACCCGCCTCACCCAATGTGGTACGGATCTGCTATTTTTAGACTTTGGAAATGGAACCCCCATCAGGAGCTAGCCAGCTAACTAGCTAACTAGCTAGTAGTCAGTTAGCCACTGCTAGCGGTCCTCACCATTAACTAGAACATCAGCCAGCCTCAACCCGGTCAATTCCTGCCAGTCTGCACAGCGCGATATCAACCCAGAACATATCGGACTGCTTTTTCTCTACCACATCTCCGGATTCCTTCCGCAAGCTCTGAACCTTTACACCGGATCATCACAGCTAGCTAGCTGCTATCCGAGTGGCTACTCCTGGCTAACGTCTCTGTCCTGAAGCAAGCACCAGTTAGCCTGGAGCTAGCATCAAGCTAGGCCCATCTCCCAGCTAACCGAAGAGGTCCACCAGCCAATTCTTGGGCTACAATACCTCTTTTTCCAATTGGCCTGGACTCTTTATGGCCGACACGGAGCCCTGCCGATCCAGCAAGACTGGTCTGCCAACATAACCGTCCGAGATGGTTTCAACAGGCTCTTCCGTTGCGACGTCGCGGGATGCCCATCTGCTAGCCCCAGCCCTCTAGCTGTCTAAATCGCCGTGTCTCCAGCTCGCCTAGCGTAGCAGCGACTACGGAATTGGCTCCCTGACTCATCTAGTGCTACTCATTGGACCCTATGATCACTCGGCTACACATTTCTCTCCCTAATGTCAATATGCCTTTTCCATTGCTGTTTTGGTTAGTGATTATTGTCTTATTTCACTGTAGAGCCCGTAGTCCTGCCCAATATGCCATAGATAGCCCTTTGGTTTCACCTCCACACATGCAGTGACTTCACCTGGCTTAACTGGTGCCTCTGGAGACAAAACCTCTCTCATCGTCACTCAATGCCATGGTTTACCTCCACTGTACTCACATCCTACCATACCCTTGTCTGTAAATTATGCCTTGAATCTATTCTTCCGCGCCCAGAAATCTGCTCCTTTTACTCTCTGTTTCGAACACACTAGACGACCAGTTCTTATAGCCTTTACCCGTACCCTTATCCTACTCCTCCTCTGTTCCTCTGGTGATGTAGAGGTTAACCCAGGCCCTGCAGCCCCCAGCACCACTCCCATTCCCCAGGTGCTCTCAATTGTTGACTTCTGTAACCGTAAAAGGCTTGGTTTCATGCATGTTAACATTAGAAGCCTCCTCCCTAAGTTTGTTTTAATCGTTGCTTTAGCATACTCTGCCAACCCTGATGTCCTAGCAGTGTCTGAATCATGGCGTAGGAAGGCCACCTAAAATCCAGACATTTCCATCCCTAACTATAACATCTTCCAACAAGATAGAACTGCCAAAGGGGGCAGAGTTGCAATCTACTGTAGAGATAGCCTGCAGAGTTCTGTCATACTATCAAGGTTTGTGCCCAAACAATTTGAGCTTCTACTTTTAAAAATCCACCTTTCCAGAAACAAGTCTCTCACCGTTGCCGCTTGTTATAGACCACCTTCTGCCCCCAGCTGTGCCCTGGACACCATATGTGAATTGATTGCCCCCCATCTATCTTCAGAGTTCGTACTGTTAGGTGACATAAACTGGGATATGCTTAACACCCCGGCCGTCCTACAATCTAAGCTAGATGCCCTCAATCTCACACAAATGATTAAGGAATTTACCAGGTACAACCCTAAATCCGTAACCATGGGTACCTGCTTAGATATCATCCTGACCAACTTGCCCTCTAAATACACCTCTGCTGTCTTCAACCAGAATTTCAGCCATCACTGCCTCATTGCCTGCGTGTATAAATGGTCCATGGTCAAATGACCACCCCTCATCACTGTCAAACGCTCCCTAAAACACTTCAGCGAGCAGACCTTTCTAATCGACCTGGCCCGGGTATCCTGGAAGGATATTGACCTCATCCCATCAATAGAGGATGCCTGGTTGCTCTTTAAAAGTGCTTTCCTCGCCATCTTCAATAAGCACGCCCCATTCAAAAAATGTAGAACTAACAACAGATATAGCCCTTGATATAGCCCAGATATAGCCCTTCACCCCAGACTTGACTGCCCTTGACCAGCACAAAAACATCCTGTGGCGTTCAGCATTAGCATCGAATAGCCCCAGCGAAATGCAACTTTTCAGGGAAGTCAGGAACCAAAATACTCAGTCAGTTACGAGGGCTAAGGCTAGCTTTATCAAACAGAAATGTGCATCCTGTAGCACTAATTGCAAAAGGTTTTGGGACACTGTAAAGTGCATGGAGAACAAGGGCACCTCCTCCCAGCTGCACACTGCGCTGAGGCTAGGAAAACACTGTCACCACTGATAAATCTACGGTAATCGATCATTTCAATAAGCATTTTTCTACGGCTGGCCATGCTTTCCACCTGGCTACCCCTACCCCAGCCAACAGCTCAGCAGCCCCTGCAGCAACTTGCCCAAGCCCCCCCCCCCCCCTCATATCAGCTGGGCTAGACAATCTGGACCCCTCTTTCTAAAATTATCCACCTAAATTGTTACAACCCCTATTACTAGCCTGTTCAACTTATCTTTCATATCGTCTGAGGTCCCCAATGTTTGAAAAGCTTCCACTGTCATCCCCCTCTTCAAAGGGGGAGCCACTCTAGACCCAAACTGTTATAGACCTATATCCATCCTGCCCTGCCTTTCTAAAATCTTCGAAAGCCAAGTTAACAAACAGATCACTGATGATTTTGAATCCCACCATACCTTCTCCCCTATGCAATCTGATTTCTGAGCTCATGGGTGCACCTCAGCCACGCTCAAGGTCCTTAACGATATCATATCCCCCATCCATAAGAGACAGTACTGTGCAGCTCTATTCATCGACCTGGCCAAGGCTTTCGACTCTGTCAATCACCGCATTCTTATCGGCAGACTCAATAGCCTTGGCTTCTTAAATGACTGCCTCGCCTGGTTCACCAACTACTTCTCAGATAGAGTTCAGTGTGTCAAATCGAAGGGTCTGTTGTCCGGACCTCTGGCAGTCTCTATGGGGGTGCCACAGGGTTCAAATCTCAGGCCGACTCTTTTCTCTGTATATATCAATGATGTCGCTCTTGCTGCTGGTGATTCTCTGATCCACCTCCACGCAGACGACACCATTCTGTATAAATATGGCCCTTCTTTGGACACTGTGTTAACAAACCTTCAAACGAGCTTCAATGCCATACAACGCTCCTTCCGTGGAGCTTTTAAATGCTAGTAAAATGAACTAACCGATTGTTACCTGCACCCGCCCGACTAGCATCACTACTCTGGACGGTTCTGACTTAGAATATGTGGACAACTACAAATACCTAGGTGTCTGGTTAGACTGTAAACTCTCCTTCCAGACTCACATTAAGCATAAAACTGACTATCCTACTGATCCTTGACGTTGGCGATGTCATTTACAAAATAGCCTCCAACACTCTACTCAGCAATCTGGATGTAGTCTATCACAGTGCCATCCGTTTTGTCACCAAAGCCCCATATACTACCCACCACTGTGACCAGTATGCTCTCGCTGGCTGGCCCTCACTACATATTCGTCACCAAACCCACTGGCTCCAGGTCATCTATAAGTCTTTGCTAGGTAAAGCCCCGCCTTAGCTCAGCTCACTGGTCACCATAGCAACACCCACCCGTAGCACGCGCTCCAGCAGGTATATTTCACTGGTCATCCCCAATGCCAACACTTCCTTTGGCCGCTTTTCCTTCCAGTTCTCTGCTGCCAATGACTGGAACGAATTGCAAAAATCACTGAAGCTGGAGTCTTATATCTCCCTCTCTAACTTTAAGCATCAGCTGTCAGAGCAGCTTACCGATAACTGTACCTGTACACAGCCAATCTGTAAATAGCACACCCGACTACCTCATCCCCATATAGTTATTTATCCTCTTGCTCTTTTGCACCTCAGTATCTCTACTTGCACATCATCATCTGCACATCTATCACTCCAGTGTTAATGCTAAATTGTAATTATTTTGCCTCTACGGCCTATTTATTGCCTTACCTCCGTACTCTTCTACATTTGCACACACTGTACATAGATTATTGTATTGTGTTATTGACTGTATGTTTGTTTATGTGTAAATCTGTGTTGTTGTTTTTGTCGCACTGCTTTGTTTTATCTTGGCCAGGTCGCAGTTGTAAATGAGAACTTGTTCTCAACTGGCCTACCTGGTTAAATAAAGGTCAAATATATATTTTTTAAATCTCCCCAATCTAAAACTAGCCTTTATCATCCTCCCAATCTAATATTAGCCTTTATCATCCTCCCAATCTAACACTAGCCTTAACCATATGAAAGGAAACACTTTCAAGTTTGTGGAAATGTGAATTGAATGTAGGAGAATATAACACAATAGATCTGGTAAAAGAACATACAAAATAAAAAAACTACATTTTTTTCTACCACCATCTTTGAAATGCAACAGAAAAGTCCCACTTCCAGCCATCACTGGTTGTAATTCCGATGGTATCCACAAGAGGGCAACAGTGTACGTGCAACGTTTTCATACTGACAACTTGAAGTATGAGCAAGCTACATGACATTTAGTGTGAAGTCACCCAGGTACATTTTAGAAAATCATGAAGGACACATTTACATTACATTTTTCAGCAAGAATATCATCAAATCTGTATACTTGAACTTTGATTTAGCTTTTCCAGTGTTAGTAGCCATATTGTAAGTTAAAAATTTGCAAAACATCCAGTTTTCATAACTTAACTCTACATATTCTTGCCATTTTTGTCCAAAAGGAAAAGGCTTGCTGTCGCACAAGGTTAGCAGCAAGATTGTTTGACAGATACGGGGTTTCCACATACTCCCGTAAAGCCCAGCTCATTGGCTAGCTTTGTTTGACCCCGATTAAGGCTTATTTGACAAAGTTACAGTCAATCAAGTGAAGACGCCCGTGTCATTGGCGCGCCATGAAGGCGTTGCTCTCTGACCAAATGTGGTGTCCTATAGGATATACAATCAGAGAGTGATAAAGTGAAGTCTCTTGTCACTTAAGGCATTAGACAGATGTACTAAGGAGGAGTACAAACACTCTTCTACTCCTGTCCTCCTCTCCTCCTCTCCTTGCCTCCTTCCATGTCTCCTCCTCTCCTCTTTGCCCAATTGTCCAGATGATGACCAACCAGACAGATGTGTGTCTCTATCCAAATGGTCATTACAGAAAACACATTGACTGGGAACGCAGAGCCAACTAATCAAGGGAAAGACACAGCTGTTTGATTCGCTGCTTTACTAAACAATATGGGATTCAATCTTTCAATTCGATACCGCTTTGTCGACAACACCATATTTAAATGTAATTTCTCGATTGAATCGACATGCACCGTTCACAGTGAATATCCCTTTAAAAGGTGCCTACAAAATCGCAATCAGAATGAATCCCGGCCTCTGTCTGAATTCACCAGTGTTTTTTTTAATCAAATCTCACCAGCATCTCCTACATCAAAAGTACCTATATCCCCTACACCACCATTCAACTCATGGTATAGTGTCATGACGAGGCCCTTTTTGGGTAAAGCTAGTGGTCTCTCTCTCTCTCTCTCTCTCTCTCTCTCTCTCTCTCTCTCTCTCTCTCTCTCTCTCTCTCTCTCTCTCTCTCTCTCTCTCTCTCTCTCTCTCTCTCTCTCCCTCTCTCTCTCTCTCTCTCTCTCTCTCTCTCTCTTCTCTTCTCCTCTCCTTGCCCCTCTCTCTTCTCTTCTCCTTGCCTCTCTCTCTCTCTCTCTCTCTCTCTCTCTCTCTCTCTCTCTCTCTCTCTCTCTCTCTCTCTCTCTCTCTCTCTCTCTCTCTCTCTCTCTCCTCTTCTCCTCTCCTTGCCCCTCTCTCTTCTCTTCTCATTGCCTCTCTCTCTCTCTCTCTCTCTCTCTCTCTCTCTCTCTCACTCTCACACACCCAGGTTCTGTTATCTCAGGTCGTAAATTCCTGGAGAAGACTCTCTCCCCCTGGCCATGCAGAAAGAGAAACATTGAGAGAACAAAGGATTTCACATCGTGAACTCCTAAATCCCCAAAATGGGGATTTGATACAAAATGTCCACTTGTGAGAAGGTGGGAATGGTCCGTGGACATTTAAGGGACGGGTATGACGAGTGTGTTTCATTTGGTGACCTCAGAGAGGACAGGAAACACACATAACTATATCTCTGAATAAACAACAATAAACATTTCTCAATTATGAAGTTTGCATCTAATTATTGTATAAAATTAATGAGTAAAGTTGAAACTATTTGTGAAATGATGTAATATGATGTTAAACCTTTAATGTGAAAGAATTGTATTTCCTTTAAAGTTGAACTAAGTCATTGGCCCTGCCCCGTGAGCACATGACCTGGAGTCATGGAACATGTCACGACTCCCGCTGAAGTCGGTTCCTGTCCTTGTTCGGGTGGCGTTCGGCGGTCGACATCACCGGCCTTCTAGTCATCGGCGCTCCACCTTTTCATTTTCCATTTGTTTTGTCTTGTTTTCCCGCACACCTGATTTACATCCCCTCATTACTCTACGTGTATATTATCCTCTGTTCCCCCCATGTCTGTGTGATGTATTGTTAGTTGTAAAGTGTATGTGCACTCTAGACTGGTTTGCGACGGGTTATTTCGACCCGTATTTTGTGGTTCTGGGTACAGTTTGTTTTGCCTTATTAAAGTGCTCTGCTCCATTTCTGCTCTCCTGCACCTGACTTCCCTTCAGACAGTTACACACCTCTTATAAAACAGCCCTTTTCTACTGTTACGAATAAATCCCCCTCCTGAGGAAATCCTCTTCAGACCACAAAAACCTCAGTTTAAGCTGAGTTTGCAATGGTTGCTTGAATTCCTAACCATACCACGTGTAGCAGAACATTGGCCACACGGCTGGGAATGGTTAAAACTCTGAGACTATCGCGAAGCAGATAGAGCGACGATGATGAACTGGCTCTCTAACAGAAGGACTGACGATTCCAACAGAGATCACGACGACACACTGGGTGTAAATATATATTGATTGCAATTATTCCCGAATGAATGAGAGTTCATGTGCAAAAGATTAGCATTTAAATTAATATATTATTCAACTGTGTAGTGACTCTTTTTGTTCTTTCCCGCCTTTTTAGTCCACAACCACTTCCCTTTGTCCACCAAGCCGTCATATCGGCTTAGCCCACTAGGGAACCTCCCCTTATCATTTCCTTGTAACCATAGCTACTGTTTGTTTGTTTATGCATTTCTGTGATTATTTAGTTAGTTAATAAATGATTAAGACAATTTGTGTATGGATGATTCATAGTAAAGACTGGGTTTGTGCAGATAACCAACAATTAACAATGTTTGGAATGAGACTGACGTGAGGTATAATAATAATAATTCATTAATTAGAAGACCAATTGATCAGATATTAAAATATCTGAAGAGATATATTAGGTAAATTTTAACTTTGTAATCTGAATATTTTCCTTGGTGCCCCGACTTCCTAGTTAATTACATTTACATGATTAGTTTAATCACGTAATAATAATTGCAGAGAATTGATTTGATAAAATAAACAGTCTTCACTTTTAATGATGCCAAAGACACGACAATAGCTACATCATTCATTTTCACCATGTTCCAACAGTTTCATAATGTTACATGGAGTCTGAGATCTGACCTTCCACTGTCACTGGATTCAGAAAGAGAGAGAGAGGGGAGAGTGAGAGAGAGAGGGGAGATAAAGAGAGAGGGGGAGAGAGATAAATCACCCAGTCAACCTGCACATGTCCTCTACTGTATGCTTATTATTATTGTTCAATGTAGGTTGTTACTGTTGTCCCGTTGACAATTTTGATTCTTATTATTTTAATATTGTAAATATCCAAACGTAAGCTTTGGCAATATGTACATTGTTACGTCATGCCAATATAACAAATTGAATTGAACAATTTATAAAGAGAGAGAATCAGAGAGGGAGAGAGAGAATCAGAGAGGGGGAGAGAGAGAATCAGAGAGGGAGAGAGAGAATCAGAGAGGGGGAGAGAGAATCAGAGAGGGAGAGAGAGAATCAGAGAGGGAGAGAGAGAATCAGAGAGGGGGAGAGAGAATCAGAGAGGGAGAGAGAGAATCAGAGAGGGAGAGAGAGAATCAGAGAGGGGGAGAGAGAATCAGAGAGGGAGAGAGAGATACAGAGAGGGGGAGAGAGATACAGAGAGGGGGAGAGAGAATCAGAGAGGGAGAGAGAGAATCAGAGAGGGAGAGAGAGAATCAGAGAGGGAGAGAGAGAATCAGAGAGGGAGAGAGAGAATCAGAGAGGGAGAGAGAGAATCAGAGAGGGAGAGAGAATCAGAGAGGGAGAGAGAGAATCAGAGAGGGAGAGAGAGAAATCAGAGAGGGAGAGAGAGAATCAGAGAGGGGAGAGAGAATCAGAGAGGGAGAGAGAGAATCAGAGAGGGAGAGAGAATCAGAGAGGGAGAGAGAGAATCAGAGAGGGAGAGAGAGAATCAGAGAGGGAGAGAGAATCAGAGAGGGAGAGAGAGAATCAGAGAGGGAGAGAGAGATACAGAGAGGGAGAGAGAGAATCAGAGAGGGAGAGAGAATCAGAGAGGGAGAGAGAGAATCAGAGAGGGAGAGAGAGAATCAGAGAGGGAGAGAGAGAATCAGAGAGGGGAGAGAGAGAATCAGAGAGGGAGAGAGAGAATCAGAGAGGGAGAGAGAGAATCAGAGAGGGAGAGAGAATCAGAGAGGGAGAGAGAGAATCAGAGAGGGAGAGAGAGAATCAGAGAGGGAGAGAGAGAATGAGAGAGGGAGAGAGAGAATCAGAGAGGGAGAGAGAATCAGAGAGGGAGAGAGAGAATCAGAGAGGGAGAGAGAGAATCAGAGAGGGAGAGAGAGAATCAGAGAGGGAGAGAGAGAATCAGAGAGGGAGAGAGAGAATCAGAGAGGGAGAGAGAGAATCAGAGAGGGAGAGAGAATCAGAGAGGGAGAGAGAGAATCAGAGAGGGAGAGAGAGAATCAGAGAGGGAGAGAGAGAATCAGAGAGGGAGAGAGAGAATCAGAGAGGGAGAGAGAGAATCAGAGAGGGAGAGAGAGAATCAGAGAGGGAGAGAGAATCAGAGAGGGAGAGAGAGATACAGAGAGGGAGAGAGAGAATCAGAGAGGGAGAGAGAATCAGAGAGGGGAGAGAGAGAATCAGAGAGGGAGAGAGAGAATCAGAGAGGGAGAGAGAGAATCAGAGAGGGAGAGAGAGAATCAGAGAGGGAGAGAGAATCAGAGAGGGAGAGAGAGAATCAGAGAGGGGGAGAGAGAGAATCAGAGAGGGAGAGAGAGAATCAGAGAGGGAGAGAGAGAATCAGAGAGGGAGAGAGAGAATCAGAGAGGGAGAGAGAGAATCAGAGAGGGAGAGAGAGAATCAGAGAGGGAGAGAGAGAATCAGAGAGGGAGAGAGAGAATCAGAGAGGGAGAGAGAGATACAGAGAGCGGGTGTTACGTCCATCGTCAGATGAATGAGACCAACGCGCAGTGTGGAAAATGTTCATTATTTTTAATTCTGAGCTCCAACACAATACAAAACCGAACTTAAAGTTCTGCAGGGCTAGACAGCAACTATGCAAAAAACAAGATCCCACAAACTAAGGTGGAAAACAGGCTGCCTAAGTATGATCCCCAATCAGAGACAACGATAGACAGCTGCCTCTGATTGGGGAACCATACACGGCCAACATAGAAATAGAACACATAGATTGCCCACCCTAGTCACACCCTGACCTAACCAAATAGAGAAATAAAAAGGATCTCTAAGGTCAGGGCGTGACAGCGAGAGAGAGATAAAGAGAGAAGGGGAGAGAGAGATATCAAGAGCTGGAGAGAGATACAGAGAGAGGGAGAGAGAGAATCAGAGAGGGGGAGAGAGAATCAGAGAGGGAGAGAGAGAATCAGAGAGGGAGAGAGAGAATCAGAGAGGGGGAGAGAGAATCAGAGAGGGAGAGAGAGAATCAGAGAGGGAGAGAGAGAATCAGAGAGGGGGAGAGAGAATCAGAGAGGGAGAGAGAGATACAGAGAGGGGGAGAGAGATACAGAGAGGGGGAGAGAGAATCAGAGAGGGAGAGAGAGAATCAGAGAGGGAGAGAGAGAATCAGAGAGGGGGAGAGAGAATCAGAGAGGGAGAGAGAGAATCAGAGAGGGAGAGAGAGAATCAGAGAGGGAGAGAGAATCAGAGAGGGAGAGAGAGAATCAGAGAGGGGGAGAGAGAGAATCAGAGAGGGAGAGAGAGAATCAGAGAGGGGAGAGAGAATCAGAGAGGGAGAGAGAGAATCAGAGAGGGAGAGAGAATCAGAGAGGGAGAGAGAGAATCAGAGAGGGAGAGAGAGAATCAGAGAGGGAGAGAGAATCAGAGAGGGAGAGAGAGAATCAGAGAGGGAGAGAGAGATACAGAGAGGGAGAGAGAGAATCAGAGAGGAAGAGAGAATCAGAGAGGGAGAGAGAGAATCAGAGAGGGAGAGAGAGAATCAGAGAGGGAGAGAGAGAATCAGAGAGGGAGAGAGAGAATCAGAGAGGGAGAGAGAGAATCAGAGAGGGAGAGAGAGAATCAGAGAGGGAGAGAGAATCAGAGAGGGAGAGAGAGAATCAGAGAGGGAGAGAGAGAATCAGAGAGGGAGAGAGAGAATCAGAGAGGGAGAGAGAGAATCAGAGAGGGAGAGAGAATCAGAGAGGGAGAGAGAGAATCGAGAGAGGGAGAGAGAGAATCAGAGAGGGAGAGAGAGAATCAGAGAGGGAGAGAGAGAATCAGAGAGGGAGAGAGAGAATCAGAGAGGGAGAGAGAGAATCAGAGAGGGAGAGAGAATCAGAGAGGGAGAGAGAGAATCAGAGAGGGAGAGAGAGAATCAGAGAGGGAGAGAGAGAATCAGAGAGGGAGAGAGAGAATCAGAGAGGGAGAGAGAGAATCAGAGAGGGAGAGAGAGAATCAGAGAGGGAGAGAGAATCAGAGAGGGAGAGAGAGATACAGAGAGGGAGAGAGAGAATCAGAGAGGGAGAGAGAATCAGAGAGGGAGAGAGAGAATCAGAGAGGGAGAGAGAGAATCAGAGAGGGAGAGAGAGAATCAGAGAGGGAGAGAGAGAATCAGAGAGGGAGAGAGAATCAGAGAGGGAGAGAGAGAATCAGAGAGGGGGAGAGAGAGAATCAGAGAGGGAGAGAGAGAATCAGAGAGGGAGAGAGAGAATCAGAGAGGGAGAGAGAGAATCAGAGAGGGAGAGAGAGAATCAGAGAGGGAGAGAGAGAATCAGAGAGGGAGAGAGAGAATCAGAGAGGGAGAGAGAGAATCAGAGAGGGAGAGAGAGATACAGAGAGCGGGTGTTACGTCCATCGTCAGATGAATGAGACCAACGCGCAGTGTGGAAAATGTTCATTATTTTTAATTCTGAGCTCCAACACAATACAAAACCGAACTTAAAGTTCTGCAGGGCTAGACAGCAACTATGCAAAAAAACAAGATCCCACAAACTAAGGTGGAAAACAGGCTGCCTAAGTATGATCCCCAATCAGAGACAACGATAGACAGCTGCCTCTGATTGGGGAACCATACACGGCCAACATAGAAATAGAACACATAGATTGCCCACCCTAGTCACACCCTGACCTAACCAAATAGAGAAATAAAAAGGATCTCTAAGGTCAGGGCGTGACAGCGAGAGAGAGATAAAGAGAGAAGGGGAGAGAGAGATATCAAGAGCTGGAGAGAGATACAGAGAGAGTGAGAGAGAGGAGGAGAGAGATAAAGAGAGAGGGGGAGAGAGAGAGAGAGATATCAAGAGCGGGAGAGAGATACAGAGAGAGTGAGAGAGAGGAGGAGAGAGATAAAGAGAGAGGGGGAGAGAGAGAGAGAGATATCAAGAGCTGGAGAGAGATACAGAGAGAGTGAGAGAGAGGAGGAGAGAGATAAAGAGAGAGGGGGAGAGAGAGAGAGAGATATCAAGAGCGGGAGAGAGATACAGAGAGAGTGAGAGAGGAAGAGGAGGGAGATAAAGAGAGAGGGAATAGAGATAAAAACAGGGGGAGAGAGATTCAGAGAGGGGGGAAAGATACACCCTGTTCATTAACCATGAGACATACCCCTCCACCTCTCCATCTTCCTCTCCTCCCCTCCTCCTCTCATTCTCTCCTTCAGCTCGTACCTTGAATGTTGTCTCCGCAAACGCGGGAAACATTGCCTTTAAAAAATGTGTTATTGACAAAGTCCTTTTGGATTGAATCCCGGCCTTAGTCTGTTTGACACAAACTATAAAATCAAAGTATTATTAGCAGGATAATAAATCAAATCAACGTTTATTTGTCACGTGCGCCGAATACAACCTTACAGTGAAATGCTTACTTACAGGCTCTAACCAATAGTGCAAAAAAGATATTAGGTGAACAATAGGTAAGTAAAGAAATAAAACAACAGTAAAAAGACAGGCTACATACAGTAGTGAGGCTATATACAGTAGAGAGGCTATATACAGTAAAGAGGCTATATACAGTAGAGAGGCTATATACAGTAGAGAGGCTATATACAGTAGAGAGGCTATATACAGTAGAGAGGCTATATACAGTAGAGATGCTACATACAGTAGCGAGACTATATACAGTAGTGAGGCTATAACAGTAGCGAGGCTACATACAGACACCGGTTAGTCAGGCTGATTGAGGTAGTATGTACATGTAGATATGGTTAAAGTGACTATGCATATATGATGAACAGAGAGTAGCAGTAGCGTAAAAGAGGGGTTGGCGGGAGGTGGGACACAATGTAGATAGCCCGGTTAGCCAATGTGCGGGAGCACTGGTTGGTCGGCCCAATTGAGATAGTATGTACATGAATGTATAGTTAAAGTGACTATGCATATCTGATAAACAGAGAGTAGCAGCAGCGTAAACAGAGGGGTATGTTATATGTGTGTATGTGTGTATGTGTGTGTGTGTGTGTGTGTGTGTGTGTGTGTGTGTGTGTGTGTGTGTGTGTGTGTGTGTGTGTGTGTGTGTGTGTGTGTGTGTGTGTGTGTGTGTGTGTGTGTGTGTGTGTGTGTGTGTGTGTGTGTGTGTGTGTGTGTGTGTGTGTGTGTGTGTGTGTGTATGTATGTTATGGGGACCATCGTAAAACACTCCACCACTCCTCCTCTGTCTCTCCACAGATCATCTATCTTTGCTTGGTATTACTGTCACAGTTTCTTTGTTCTTGAATATCTGTTTTTCACCTAATGCACTAATCCTGGACTGTGTTCATTAGGGCACATCGTGGGAAAAAAACGTTTGCAACGAAAAGGAAAACTCTGTGTTGTTATTGGACAATTTAGGTAGCCCTGTTTCATTCTGTTTCAACGGGTTTTCTACCATACTAAACACAACCCTGATTTCTGACTTGATTGTTCAATGCGACCTCTGTGATTCCCCCTGGCTTTAGATTCACCTTGTCGTCGCACGCAGAGTTGAATATCCTCTATATTTCATGCACTGAGGCTGCATTGCTTTCTGACTGGACTGTTCTATTAATCTGCCCCCTTTCTAAAATCCACCTGGGTTGTGGCTCAAAAGGGCAACGTTTTGCAAATGGAAGACAAAAGATGCTTGTTTCAGAATTTCAAATATGTTTTGTCGGGTAGTTCGGTCAGAACATACGTCTGAGCAGCAACGGTAACTCCGTCCTAACTGTCACGACTTCGGCCGAAGTCGTTGCCTCTCCTTGTTCGGGCGGTGCTCGGCAGTCGACGTCACCGGTCTTCTAGCCATCATTGATCTATTTTTCATTTTCCATTGGTTTTGTCTTGTCCTCCTACACACCTGGTTTCAATCCCATTCATTACCTGTTGTGTATTTAACCCTCTGTTTCCCCTCATGTCTTTGTCAGAGATTGTTTTATGTCAGTGTTGTTTCTTGTTGTATAGGTGCGCGACGGGTCCTCGTACCCATGTTTATTTTATGTATGTACAGTTTAGTGTTTGGAGCATGTTAAGTGGACAGATATTAAAAGACTCCATTTACACTCCGTTTGACTCTCCTGCGTCTGACTTCCCTGCCACCTATACACACGACTCTGACACTAACTCATTTCTTTATTTCCCATCAAATTTGCCAAAATAGAATTGAACCACAAAGAGCCTAGAAACCAGATCTCAGTGAGGAATTAAGAATGAGATGTGTGTTTTTCACGTGGACATGAAATAAAACATTTTCTCACGGACTTCCTGGTTTTGTGTGAAACAAAAGCATTGTCATTCACTAAAGGAAAGTGGTTTTCTTTCTTTTGAAGAAAAGTACGTGTTGGTAAATAATACTGAATAATACTGACCACAAATTACAGTAAGTAATAGAATTGTTGTGATGAGATTGTGTCCCCACGTAAGCAGAAATCATAATCGATATTTGAAATATAACCTGTTATGTTACCTACATACCAATCCACTTTGATTCAATCATTCTTTTCATAAACATTTCACACAGAAATATATTTATTATTTAACTGATTTTACAATGTACGTTCTCCATTGCTAAGAATAGCAAATACTTCTTTCAAAAAAAGACACGATCAGTTAAACGGTTAAAACTGAAATTCAGCAGACTTTCCTCTGTGTAGAGAGGATTCACAGGCTGGGGAAATGTGTGTAGAGAGAATTCACAGGCTGGGGAAATGTGTGTAGAGAGGATTCACAGGCTGGGGGAAATATGTTTAGAGAGGATTCACAGGCTGGGGGAAATATGGTTCCACAATTTATGGACAAATACTACCCTCTACTGGCTGAAAGGGTGCATGTTGAGGGAAATAACTTTAAAAATGTAATTTAAATTTTATAAATTTTATTATTATTATTATTACATGTGTATTATTTATTTAACCTTTATTTACCTAGGCAAGTCAGTTAAGAACAACTTCTTCTCGACCTCTCCATCTCTCATCTCTCCATACCTCCATACCTCCATCCCTCAACCTCTCCATCTCTCCATCTCTCCATTTCTACATCCCTCCATCCCTCAACATCTCTCCATCTCTCTAAGTATACAGCTCAGTCATGTCTAATTACCCATCCTCTGTACACCCCCTCTAATTGAACCCCTAATCCACTCACCATGTCCTGATTTGAATAAATGACTTACTTTTTCCCCTAAGTTGCATGCCAAACTCTTTCTCTTTATCATCGGAAGGCCCTCTCTCCTTCTCTCTCTCTCTCTCTCTCTCTCTCTCTCTCTCTCTCTCTCTCTCTCTCTCTCTCTCTCTCTCTCTCTCTCTCTCTCTCTCTCTCTCTCTCTCTCTCTGTCTGTCTGTCTGTCTGTCTGTCTGTCTGTCTGTCTGTCTGTCTGTCTGTCTGTCTGTCTGTCTGTCTGTCTGTCTGTCTGTCTGTCTGTCTGTCTGTCTGCCTCCCCTCTCTCTATATCTATCCCTCTTTCCCCTCTATCTCTCTTTCTCTTTCTCCTTCTCCCCTCTCCTCATCTCTCCCTCTCTCTCTCTCTCTGCCAGAAGAATAGAGAATAATTCAGCGGGTGATGACAGAAGGCATGCACATCCTTGTCCTATATAAGTTTAAGGATCCATTTCATCTGTGGAAGAGAGGAGGGAATAAAAATAAATGATGGCTGGACGTTCCGTTACAGGAGTGAAGAAGGGAGAAGCTGTGGATAGAGGGAAATGTCCTGTGCAATGTCCTGTGATATGTCCTGTGTAATGTCCTGTGATATGTCCTGTGTAATGTCCTGTGCAATGTCCTGTGCAATGTCCTGTGAAATGTCCTGTGCAATGTCCTGTGCAATGTCCTGTGCAATGTCCTGTGCAATGTCTTGTACAATGTCCTGTGAAATGTCCTGTGCAATGTCCTGTGCAATGTCCTGTGTAATGTCCTGTGCAATGTCCTGTGAAATGTCCTGTACAGTGTCCTGTACAATGTATTGTGTTCTGTCTTGTACAATGTCCTGTGAAATGTCCTGTGCAATGTCCTGTACAATGTCCTGTGCAATGTCCTGTGCAATGTCCTGTGCAATGTCTTGTACAATGTCCTGTGAAATGTCCTGTGCAATGTCCTGTGCAATGTCCTGTGTAATGTCCTGTGCAATGTCCTGTGAAATGTCCTGTACAGTGTCCTGTACAATGTATTGTGTTCTGTCTTGTACAATGTCCTGGGAAATGTCCTGTGCAATGTCCTGTACAATGTCCTGTGAAATGTCCTGTGCAATGTCCTGTGTAATGTCCTGTGCAATGTCCTGTGCAATGTCCTGTACAATGTCCTGTTCAATGTCCAAGTCAAATATAGTTTACTCAACAGATGACGGACTTAAATAAGACGGCGCCGACAGACATGAAGCTCTGCTTCTAGCTCCTGAGCAACTTTACAGTATTTAGTTTGTTTTTTGTGTTATTGGCCAAGAACAAACGTTTTTTTTGTGTTATCACAATACAGCCGGAAATAACTTTTAGAAAGAAGAGCGGCGGTAACTTATCCCAGAGGAAACTCCAAAACTCCACCGGCGGATAAGAGGTATTCGGAGTGGACTTCTAGTCTGACTCAGGAGGCGTGCACACCATCCTCCGCTTCCGAGTATATTACGAGCTAATGTTCAGTCTCTGGACAATAAAGTAGACGAGCTCAGGGCGAGGATCTCCTTCCAGAGAGACATCAGGGACTGTAACATACTCTGTTTCAAGGAATCATGGCTCTCTCCGGATATACTGTCCCTGTCCATACAGCCAGCTGGGTTCTCAGTACATCTCTCTCCGGATATACTGTTCCCGTCCATACAGCCAGCTGGGTTCTCAGTACGTCACGCAGACAGGAATAAAGAACTCTCCAGGAAGAAGAAAGGCGGTGGTGGGTGTTTCATGATTAACTACTCATGGTGTGATTGTAATAACATACAGAAACTCAAGTAATTTTGTTCATCCGACCTAGAATACCTCACAATCAAATGCCGACCGCATTACCTTCCAAGAGAATTCTCTTTGGTTATAGCCATAGTCGGGTATATTCCCACTCAAGCCGATACCACGGCGGCCCTCAAGGACTGGACTACACTGGACTTTATGCAAACTGGAAAGCACATATCCTAAGGCCGCATTTATTGTAGCTGGAGATTTTAACAAAGCAAATTTGAGGAAAAACAACCGAGGCGGATACCGATTATTCGGATGATTTTTATATATATATATTTGTAATAATGACAATTACAACAATACTGAATGAACACTTTTATTTTAACTTAATTTAATACATAAATAAAATATATTTCATCTCAAATAAATAATGAAACATGTTAAATTTGGTTTAAATAATGCAAAAACAAAGTGTTGGAGAAGATAGTGGAAGTGCAATATGTGCCATGTAAGAAAGCTAACGTTTAAGTTCCTTGTTCAGAACATGAGAACATATGAAAGCTGGTGGTTCCTTTTAAAATGATTCTTCAATATTCCCAGATAAGAAATTTTATGTTGTAGTTATTATAGGACTATTTCTCTCTAAACGATTTGTATTTCATATACCTTTGACTATTGTATGTTCTTATAGGCACTTTAGTATTGTCAGCCTAATCTCAGGAGTTGATAGGCTTGAAGTCATAAACAGTGCTGTGCTTCAATCATTGCTAAGAGCTGCTGGCAAACGCAGTAAAGTGCTGTTTGAATGAATGCTTACGAGCCTGCTGCTGTCTACCACCGCTCAGTCAGACTGCTCTATCAAATATCAAATCATAGACTTAATTATAATATAAAGAACACACAGAAATTCGAGCCTTAGGTCATTAATATGGTCAAATCCGGAAATTATCATTTCGAAAACAAAACGTTTATTCTTTCAGAGAAATACGGAACCGTTCCGTATTTTATCGAACGGGTGGTATCCATAAGTCTAAATATTGCTGTTACATTGCACAACCTTCAATGTTATGTCATAATTATGTAAAATTCTGGAAAATGAATTACGGTCTTTGTTAGGAAGAAATGGTCTTCACACAGTTCTCAACGAGCCAGGCGACCCAAACTGCTGCATATACCCTGACTCTGGTTGCACTGAACGTAAGAGAAGTGACACAATTTCCCTAATTAATATTGCCTGCTAACATGAATTTATTTTATCTTAAACATGCAGGTTTAAAAAATATATATTTGTGTATTGATTTTAAGAAAGGCATTGATGTTTTTGGTTAGGTACATTGGTGCAACGCTTGTGCTTTTGTTAAATCATCACCCGTTTGGCGAAGTAGGCTGTGATTCGATGATAAATTAACAGGCGCCGCATTGATTATATACAAAGAAAGACAAGCTAGTTAAACTAGTAATATCATCAACCATGTGTAGTTAACTAGTGATTATGTTAAGATTTATTGTTTTTTATAAGTTCAATGCTAGCTAGCAACTTACCTTGGCTCCTTGCTGCACCCGCGTAACAGGTGGTCAGCCTGCCACGCAGTCTCCTCGTTCGTGGATTGCAATGTAATCGGCCATAATCAACGTCCAAATATGCAGATTACCAATTGTTATGAAAACTTGAAATCGGCCCTAATTAATCGGTGGACCTCTGGTCCTCCCCTCTATCGAGTGGTGGTCACTGGTCCTCTCATCTATCTAGTTTACATACACTCAATTAGTATTTGGTAGCATTGCCTTTAAATTGTTTCACCTGGGTCAAACGTTTTGGGTAGCCTTCCACAAGCTTCCCACAATAAGTTGGGTGAATTTTGGCCCATTCCTCCTGGCAGATCAGGTGTAACTGAGTCAGGTTTGTAAGCCTCCTTGCTCGCACACACTTTTTCAGTTCTGCCCACATATTTTCTATAGGATTGAGGTCAGGGCTTTGTGATGGCCACTCCAATACCTTAACTTTGTTGTCCTTAAGCCATTTTGCCACAAGTTTCGAAGTATGCTTAGGGTCATTGTCCATTTGGATGACTCATTCGCGACCAAGTTTTAACTTCCTGACTGATGTCTTGAGATGTTGCTTCAATATATCCACATCATTTTTCTTCCTCACGATGCCATCTATTTTGTGAAGTGCACCAGTCCCTCCTGCAGCACAAGCCTCCCCCTTTTTCATCCAAACATAATGATGGACATTATGGCCAAACAGTTCTATTTTTGTTTCATCAGACCAGAGGACATATGATCTTTGTCCCCATGTGCAGTTGCATAGATACTTTTGTACCTGTTTCTTCCAGCATCTTCACAAGGTCCTTTGCTGTTGTTCTGGGATTGATTTTCACTTTTCGCACCAAAGTACGTTCATCTCTAGGAGACAGAATGCGTCTCCTTCCTGAGCGGTATGACGGCTGCGTGGTCCCATGGTGTTTATACTTGCGTACTATTGTTTGTACAGATGAACGTGGTACCTTCAGGCGTTTGGAATTTGCTCCCAACGATGAACCAGACTTGTGGAGGTCTACAAAAAAAATTCTGTGGTCTTGGCTGATTTCTTTTGATTTTCCCATGATGTCAAGCAAAGAGGCAATGAGTTTGAAGGTAGGCCTTGAAATACATCCACAGGTACACCTCCAATTGACTCAAATGATGTAAATTTGTCTATCAGAAGCTTCTAAAGCCATGACATCATTTTCTGGAATTTTCCAAGCTGTTTAAAGGCACAGTCCACTTAGTGTATGTAAACTTCTGACCCACTGGAATTGTGATACAGTGAATTATAAGTGAAATAATCTGTCGGTAAAATAATTGTTGGAAAAATGACTTGTGTCATGCACAAAGTAGATGTCCTAACCGACTTGCCAAAACTATAGTTTGTTGTGGAGTGGTTGAAAAACGAGTTTTAATGACTCCGACTTGAGTGTATGTAAACTTCCGACTTCAACTGCAGCTAGTGGTGGTAACAGAACCCGGACTCTACATGCTGACTATGCTACCTCAGTACACAGCAGCACTCCTGGCTCCACTCTAATACACTCTCTATTAAAATACTGTCTGTGTCTCAAATGGTACCCTATTTCGTCTCGGTCCTAGTCCCAAGTAATGCCCTACATGTGGACGCAAGAAATTGTTGCTTTTAGCACGACCGGTAGATGCAAATACATATTTATATTTATATTTGTTTTTGCAGGTGAGAGGTCTCAGTGAAGTGCAGCTAGGTGAATAAAGTATTAGATTTATTAATTATTATTATTATTCAATTTTATGAATAAAATTAGGTCAGCATGAACTGGGTTTAATAAAGCAGAAGGCTGGGGTGCTGGAACAGTCTGATGTTTCTCAACTTTGACCCCTATGTTGCTGATGTTACGGTCACATCATTGATCGGCATAAATGAGTCCAAATATACAATCTGACAGCATAACAATAGCCAGAGGCACAGCCAAGTTTTGATACTATCTTTAGGACTTGTTACTGTATATAGCTGGTTGCTGTCATCACAAAATGACCAATTGGTGTCTCACATATTTAATATTCCAAATGTAGCTCACCTTGCTTAAAAAATATCACAGTAATGTCGACTAAGACCTTTTGGAATCTTTTAGTTGACGAGAACACCTTATCAAGACAAAAAAGTAAGGATCAATGAATTAAAACGGATAGTTCAATATTTTTCCTACTTACCCAAAGTCAGATGAACTCAGGCATACAAGGTTTATGTCTCTGCGTGCAGCTTGAAGGGAAGATGGAGGTGGTTTCTGGAACCATTGCTAACGCAAGCTGATCCCATAGACTTCCAGTCGTTATGATAAGGCAGCTGAAGTCGCTGTTACCCTATAGCTACATTTTAATGTGACAATGTGTTAGGACACACAGAACACGTTATGAGTGAAGATGAGACAGCCAGTCAAAATGGTCAGAAGCAGTGGAGTGAAAGCTACATCTGGGAATCACAATCACCAAGAATGAAATAGTATTTAGGGAAGGAGAATGGAAGGAAGAGTACTGAGGGAAGCAGAAAAAAATCAGTATTAAGGTTCTGTGGAAATAAATACAATACTGAAGTAGCCAAAGTGATGATCCAACCTTCTAAAGCCCTGTGTTTCCTCTCCCCTCTCTTCCAACCTTCTAAAGCCCTGTGTTTCCTCTCCCCTCTCTTCCAACCTTCTAAAGCCCTGTGTTTCCTCTCCCCTCTCTTCCAACCTTCTAAAGCCCTGTGTTTCCTCCCCCCTCTCTTCCAACCTTCTAAAGCCCTGTGGTCCCTCTCCCCTCTCTTCCAACCTTCTAAAGCCCTGTGTTTCCTCCCCCCTCTCTTCCAACCTTCTAAAGCCCTGTGTTTCCTCTCCCCTCTCTTCCAACCTTCTAAAGCCTTGTGTTTCCTATCTCCCCTCTCTTCCAACTTTCTAAAGCCCTGTGTTTCCTCTCCCCTCTCTTCCAACCTTCTAAAGCCCTGTGTTTCCTCTCTCCTCTCTTCCAACCTTCTAAAGCCCTGTGTTTTCTCTCCCCTCTCTTCCAACCTTCTAAAGCCCTGTGTTTCCTCTCTCCTCTCTCCCAACCTTCTAAAGCCCTGTGTTTCCTCTCCCCTCTCTTCCAACCTTCTAAAGCCCTGTGTTTCCTCTCCCCTCTCTTCCAACTTTCTAAAGCCCTGTGTTTCCTCTCCCCTCTCTTCCAACCTTCTAAAGCCCTGTGTTCCCTGTCCCCTCTCTTCCAACCTTCTAAAGCCCTGTGTTTCCTCTCTCCTCTCTTCCAACCTTCTAAAGCCTTGTGTTTCCTCTCCCCTCTCTTCCAACCTTCTAAAGCCCTGTGTTTCCTCTCCCCTCTCTTCCAACCTTCTAAAGCCCTGTGTTTCCTCCCCCCTCTCTTCCAACCTTCTAAAGCCCTGTGGTCCCTCTCCCCTCTCTTCCAACCTTCTAAAGCCCTGTGTTTCCTCCCCCCTCTCTTCCAACCTTCTAAAGCCCTGTGTTTCCTCTCCCCTCTCTTCCAACCTTCTAAAGCCTTGTGTTTCCTATCTCCCCTCTCTTCCAACTTTCTAAAGCCCTGTGTTTCCTCTCCCCTCTCTTCCAACCTTCTAAAGCCCTGTGTTTCCTCTCTCCTCTCTTCCAACCTTCTAAAGCCCTGTGTTTTCTCTCCCCTCTCTTCCAACCTTCTAAAGCCCTGTGTTTCCTCTCTCCTCTCTTCCAACCTTCTAAAGCCCTGTGTTTTCTCTCCCCTCTCTTCCAACCTTCTAAAGCCCTGTGTTTCCTCTCTCCTCTCTCCCAACCTTCTAAAGCCCTGTGTTTCCTCTCCCCTCTCTTCCAACCTTCTAAAGCCCTGTGTTTCCTCTCCCCTCTCTTCCAACTTTCTAAAGCCCTGTGTTTCCTCTCCCCTCTCTTCCAACCTTCTAAAGCCCTGTGTTCCCTGTCCCCTCTCTTCCAACCTTCTAAAGCCCCGTGTTTCCTCTCTCCTCTCTTCCAACCTTCTAAAGCCTTGTGTTTCCTCTCCCCTCTCTTCCAACCTTCTAAAGCCCTGTGTTTCCTCTCCCCTCTCTTCCAACCTTCTAAAGCCCTGTGTTTCCTCCCCCCTCTCTTCCAACCTTCTAAAGCCCTGTGGTCCCTCTCCCCTCTCTTCCAACCTTCTAAAGCCCTGTGTTTCCTCCCCCCTCTCTTCCAACCTTCTAAAGCCCTGTGTTTCCTCTCCCCTCTCTTCCAACCTTCTAAAGCCTTGTGTTTCCTATCTCCCCTCTCTTCCAACTTTCTAAAGCCCTGTGTTTCCTCTCCCCTCTCTTCCAACCTTCTAAAGCCCTGTGTTTCCTCTCTCCTCTCTTCCAACCTTCTAAAGCCCTGTGTTTTCTCTCCCCTCTCTTCCAACCTTCTAAAGCCCTGTGTTTCCTCTCTCCTCTCTCCCAACCTTCTAAAGCCCTGTGTTTCCTCTCCCCTCTCTTCCAACCTTCTAAAGCCCTGTGTTTCCTCTCCCCTCTCTTCCAACTTTCTAAAGCCCTGTGTTTCCTCTCCCCTCTCTTCCAACCTTCTAAAGCCCTGTGTTCCCTGTCCCCTCTCTTCCAACCTTCTAAAGCCCTGTGTTTCCTCTCCCCTCTCTTCCAACCTTCTAAAGCCCTGTGTTTCCTCTCCCCTCTCTTCCAACCTTCTAAAGCCCTGTGTTCCCTCCCCCCTCTCTTCCAACCTAAAGCCCTGTGTTACCTCTCCCCTCTTCCAACCTTCTAAAGCCCTGTGTTTCCTCTCCCCTCTCTTCCAACCTAAAGCCCTGTGTTTCCTCTCCCCTCTCTTCCAACCTTCTAAAGCCCTGTGTTTCCTCTCCCCTCTCTTCCAACCTTCTAAAGCCCTGTGTTTCCTCTCCCCTCTCTTCCAACCTTCTAAAGCCCTGTGTTCCCTGTCCCCTCTCTTCCAACCTTCTAAAGCCCTGTGTTTCCTCTCCCCTCTCTTCCAACCTAAAGCCCTGTGTTTCCTCTCCCCTCTCTTCCAACCTTCTAAAGCCCTGTGTTTCCTCTCCCCTCTCTTCCAACCTTCTAAAGCCCTGTGGTTCCTCTCCCCTCTCTTCCAACCTTCTAAAGCCCTGTGTTTCCTCTCCCCTCTCTTCCAACCTTCTAAAGCCCTGTGTTTCCTCTCCCCTCTCTTCCAACCTTCTAAAGCCCTGTGTTTCCTCTCCCCTCTCCTCCAACCTTCTAAAGCCCTGTGTTTCCTCTCCCCTCTCTTCCAACCTTCTAAAGCCCTGTGTTTCCTCTCCCCTCTCTTCCAACCTTCTAAAGCCCTGTGTTCCCTGTGCCCTCTCTTCCAACATTCTAAAGCCCTGTGTTTCCTCTCCCCTCTCTTACAACCTTCTAAAGCCCTGTGTTCCCTGTCCCCTCTCTTCCAACCTTCTAAAGCCCTGTGTTTCCTCTCCCCTCTCTTCCAACCTTCTAAAGCCCTGTGTTCCCTGTGCCCTCTCTTCCAACATTCTAAAGCCCTGTGTTTCCTCTCCCCTCTCTTACAACCTTCTAAAGCCCTGTGTTACCTCTCCCCTCTTCCAACCTTCTAAAGCCCTGTGTTTCCTCTCCCCTCTCTTCCAACCTAAAGCCCTGTGTTTCCTCTCCCCTCTCTTCCAACCTTCTAAAGCCCTGTGTTTCCTCTCCCCTCTCTTCCAACCTTCTAAAGCCCTGTGTTTCCTCTCCCCTCTCTTCCAACCTTCTAAAGCCCTGTGTTCCCTGTCCCCTCTCTTCCAACCTTCTAAAGCCCTGTGTTTCCTCTCCCCTCTCTTCCAACCTAAAGCCCTGTGTTTCCTCTCCCCTCTCTTCCAACCTTCTAAAGCCCTGTGTTTCCTCTCCCCTCTCTTCCAACCTTCTAAAGCCCTGTGGTTCCTCTCCCCTCTCTTCCAACCTTCTAAAGCCCTGTGTTTCCTCTCCCCTCTCTTCCAACCTTCTAAAGCCCTGTGTTTCCTCTCCCCTCTCTTCCAACCTTCTAAAGCCCTGTGTTTCCTCTCCCCTCTCCTCCAACCTTCTAAAGCCCTGTGTTTCCTCTCCCCTCTCTTCCAACCTTCTAAAGCCCTGTGTTTCCTCTCCCCTCTCTTCCAACCTTCTAAAGCCCTGTGTTCCCTGTGCCCTCTCTTCCAACATTCTAAAGCCCTGTGTTTCCTCTCCCCTCTCTTACAACCTTCTAAAGCCCTGTGTTCCCTGTCCCCTCTCTTCCAACCTTCTAAAGCCCTGTGTTTCCTCTCCCCTCTCTTCCAACCTTCTAAAGCCCTGTGTTTCCTCCCCCCTCTCTTCCAACCTTCTAAAGCCCTGTGTTTCCTCTCCCCTCTCTTCCAACCTTCTAAAGCCCTGTGTTTCCTCCCCCCTCTCTTCCAACCTTCTAAAGCCCTGTGTTTCCTCTCCCCTCTCTTCCAACCTTCTAAAGCCCTGTGTTTCCTCTCCCCTCTCTTCCAACCTTCTAAAGCCCTGTGTTTCCTCTCCCCTCTCTTCCAACCTTCTAAAGCCCTGTGTTTCCTCTCCCCTCTCTTCCAACCTTCTAAAGCCCTGTGTTTCCTCTCCCCTCCTCCAACCTTCTAAAGCCCTGTGTTTCCTCTCCCCTCTCTTCCAACCTTCTAAAGCCCTGTGTTTCCTCTCCCCTCTCTTCCAACCTTCTAAAGCCCTGTGTTTCCTCCCCCCTCTCTTCCAACCTTCTAAAGCCCTGTGTTTCCTCTCCCCTCTCTTCCAACCTTCTAAAGCCCTGTGTTTTCTCTCCCCTCTCTTCCAACCTTCTAAAGCCCTGTGTTTCCTCTCCCCTCCTCCAACCTTCTAAAGCCCTGTGTTTCCTCTCCCCTCTCTTCCAACCTTCTAAAGCCCTGTGTTTCCTCTCCCCTCTCTTCCAACCTTCTAAAGCCCTGTGTTTCCTCCCCCCTCTCTTCCAACCTTCTAAAGCCCTGTGTTTCCTCTCCCCTCTCTTCCAACCTTGTAAAGCCCTGTGTTTCCTCTCCCCTTTCTTCCAACCTTCTAAAGCCCTGTGTTTCCTCTCCCCTCTCTTCCAACCTTATAAAGCCCTGTGTTTCCTCTCCCTTCTCTTCCAACCCTCTAAAGCCCTGTGTTTCCTCTCCCTTCTCTTCCAACCCTCTAAAGCCCTGTGTTTCCTCTCCCCTCTCTTCCAACCTTATAAAGCCCTGTGTTTCCTCTCCCTTCTCCTCCAACCCTCTAAAGCCCTGTGTTTCCTCTCCCCTCTCTTCCAACCTTCTAAAGCCCTGTGTTTCCTCCCCCCTCTCTTCCAACCTTCTAAAGCCCTGTGTTTCCTCTCCCCTCTCTTCCAACCTTCTAAAGCCCTGTGTTTCCTCTCCCCTCTCCTCCAACCTTCTAAAGCCCTGTGTTTCCTCCCCCCTCTCCTCCAACCTTCTAAAGCCCTGTGTTTCCTCTCCCCTCTCTTCCAACCTTCTAAAGCCCTGTGTTTCCTCTCCCCTCTCTTCCAACCTTCTAAAGCCCTGTGTTTCCTCTCCCCTCTCTTCCAACCTTCTAAAGCCCTGTGTTTCCTCTCCCCTCTCTTCCAACCTTCTAAAGCCCTGTGTTTCCTCCCCCCTCTCCTCCAACCTTCTAAAGCCCTGTGTTTCCTCTCCCCTCTCTTCCAACCTTCTAAAGCCCTGTGTTTCCTCTCCCCTCTCTTCCAACCTTCTAAAGCCCTGTGTTTCCTCCCCCCTCTCTGCCAACCTTCTAAAGCCCTGTGTTTCCTCTCCCCTCTCTTCCAACCTTCTAAAGCCCTGTGTTTCCTCTCCCCTCTCTTCCAACCTTCTAAAGCCCTGTGTTTCCTCTCCCCTCTCTTCCAACCTTCTAAAGCCCTGTGGTTCCTCTCCCCTCTCTTCCAACCTTCTAAAGCCCTGTGTTTCCTCTCCCCTCTCTTCCAACCTTCTAAAGCCCTGTGTTTCCTCTCCCCTCTCTTCCAACCTTCTAAAGCCCTGTGTTTCCTCTCCCCTCTCTTCCAACCTTCTAAAGCCCTGTGTTTCCTCCCCCCTCTCTTCCAACCTTCTAAAGCCCTGTGTTTTCCTCTCCCCTCTCTTCCAACCTTCTAAAGCCCTGTGTTTCCTCTCCCCTCTCTTCCAACCTTCTAAAGCCCTGTGTTTCCTCCCCCCTCTCTTCCAACCTTCTAAAGCCCTGTGGTTCCTCTCTTCTTCTTTCAGTCATGTATTTGGACGTAATCTCAGGCATATCATGTTATTATGGCATTTGTTCTCTCAAACTAACTGCAGTCTAAATAAAGGCTTGTTTAAAATAGGAACATGGGTTATTTAGGCCCCTTGACCCTGAACAAGGCAGTTAACCCACCGTTCCTAGGCTGTCATTGAAAATAAGAATTTTTTCTTAACTGACTTGCCTAGATAAATAATGGTTAAATTAAATACATTTTAAAAATCAGATCCTCAGTCAAATACCACAATTCCTGTGGTATTTTCAACGTCCTTCCCTAAACTGGACGTTACCTCTATGGGACACATAGATATACATAACTTCCTTCCTATAGCCCCACCAAGGTCACACTATTTAGTCTTCTAACATGGTATACCTCATACTTATACCTTATCAGAATCTCCTGTACATACGTCCTCTGGCCTCCACTGTGACAGCAACGGTTTTATGGGACGGCGCGCGCTCCTGATCGTTACTGCTTCCCAGTCCACCTAGACCACCCCCTCTCCCTTTCCCCTCCTCCTCTCCCGCTCCCTCTCCGCTCCCCGCCCTGACCTTGTCCTCCCCAGCACTCCGTCCTTGCCCCTCACGGCTGAGTTATTACCATAATTACCCAGGAGGCAGGTCAGGACAGCCACACCACAGAGGACGCTGCATGTTTAACCGAATATTTGAGTGTTTTATCAATCTGCATCCCAAATAGCAAATAGACAGGTTCACACAGTAAAGAGTCCAGAAGAGGCCTGGCCAATCCTCATAGCCTGGTTCCTCTCTAGGTTTCTTCCCAGGTTCCTGCCTTCTAAAAAATAAATTTAAAACATTTAAGAATTGTGAGCTTTTCTTAGCCACTGTGCTTCTGCATCTGCATTGCTTGTATTTTGGGGGGGTTTAGGCTGGGTATCTACTGATGTAAAAAGGGCTTTATAAAATAAAGGTCATTGAATTTGAAGAGGCCACAACAATGCACTCCAATCGGGCATATATTATATGTATTTTGGTTTCTGGAACGTTCACATGAATAATGACAATATTATTAGTCTCTTTCTCTCTCTATCCTCCATCTCTCTATCCTTCCCTCTCTCTATCCTTCCCTCTCTCTATCTATCCTTCCCTCTCTCTATCCTCCTCTCTCTCTATCCTTCCCTCTCTCTATCCTTCCCTCTCTCTATCTATCCTTCCCTCTCTCTATCCTTCCCTCTCTCTATCCTCCCCTCTCTCTATCCTCCCCTCTCTCTATCTTTCCCTCTCTCTATCCTTCCCTCTCTCTATCCTTCCCTCTCTCTATCTATCCCTCTCTCTATCCTCCCCTCTCTCTATCCTTCCCTCTCTCTATCTTTCCCTCTCTCTATCTTTCCCTCTCTCTATCCTTCCCTCTCTCTATCCTTCCCTCTCTCTATCCTTCCCTCTCTCTATCCTTCCCTCTCTCTATCCTTCCCTCTCTCTATCCTTCCCTCTCTCTATCCTCCCCTCTCTCTATCCTTCCCTCTCTCTATCGTTCTCTCTCTCTATCCTTCCCTCTCTCTATCCTTACCTCTCTCTATCTTTCCCTCTCTCTATCCTCCCCTCTCTCTATCCTCCTCTCTCTCTATCCTTCCCTCTCTCTATCCTTCCCTCTCTCTATCTTTCCCTCTCTATATCCTCCCCTCTCTCTATCCTCCCCTCTCTCTATCCTTCCCTCTCTCTATCCTTCCCTCTCTCTATCTTTCCCTCTCTCTCTCCTTCCCTCTCTCTCTCCTTCCCTCTCTCTATCCTTCCCTCTCTCTCTCCTTCCCTCTCTCTATCCTTCCCTCTCTCTATCCTCCCCTCTCTCTATCCTCCCCTCTCTCTATCCTTCCCTCTCTCTATCCTTCCCTCTCTCTATCTTTCCCTCTCTCTCTCCTTCCCTCTCTCTATCCTTCCCTCTCTCTATCCCCCCTCTCTCTATCCTCCCTTCTCTCTATCTTCCCCTCTCTCTATCCTCCCCTCTTTCTATCCTTCCCTCTCTCTATCCTCCCCTCTCTCTATCCTTCCCTCTCTCTATCCTCCCCTCTCTCTATCCTCTCTCTCTCTCTATCCTTTCCTCTCTCTATCCTCTCCTCTCTCTATCCTCCATCTCTCTATCCTCCATCTCTCCACCCCCCCTCTCTCTATCCTCCCCTCTTTCTATCCTTCCCTCTCTCTATCCTTCCCTCTCTCTATCCTTCCCTCTCTCTATCCTTCCCTCTCTCTATCCTCCCCTCTCTCTATCCTCCCCTCTCTCTATCCTCCCTCTCTCTATCCTCCATCTCTCTATCCTCCCTCTCTCTATCCTCCCTCTCTCTATCCTCCCCTCTCTATCCTTCCCTCTCTCTATCCTCCCCTCTCTCTATCCTCTCTCTCTATCCTTTCCTCTCTCTATCCTCTCCTCTCTCTATCCTCCATCTCTCTATCCTCCATCTCTCCATCCCCCCTCTCTCTATCCTCCCCTCTTTCTATCCTTCCCTCTCTCTATCCTTCCCTCTCTCTATCCTCCCCTCTCTCTATCCTTCCCTCTCTCTATCCTCCCCTCTCTCTATCCTCCCCTCTCTCTATCCTTCCCTCTCTCTATCCTCCCTCTCTCTATCCTCCCTCTCTCTATCCTCCCCTCTCTCTATCCCCCCTCTCTCTATCCTTCCCTCTCTCTATCCTCCATCTCTCTATCCTCCCTCTCTCTATCCTCCATCTCTCTATCCTCCCCTCTCTCTATCCCCCCTCTCTCTATCCTCCCCTCTCTCTATCCTCCCTCTCTCTATCCTCCATCTCTCTATCCTCCTTCTCTCTATCCTCCATCTCTCTATCCTTCCCTCTCTCTATCCTTCCCTCTCTCTATCCTCCATCTCTCTATCCTCCCTCTCTCTATCCTCCCTCTCTCTATCCTCCATCTCTCTATCCTTCCCTCTCTCTATCCCTCTCTTTTTGCCAGTGAAGTAAAGTAACTATATAAAAATACTTTGAAGTACTACTTAAGTCGTTTTTTGTCGGCATCTGTACTTTAATTTACTACTTATATTTTTGACTACTTTTACGTTTAATCCACTACATTCCTAAAGAAAATATGTACTTTTTTACTCCATACGTTTTCGCTGAAACTCAAAAGTGCTCAGGCAGGACATCGATATAGTCCAATTCACACACTTGTCAATATAATGTGTTTTCCTCCTTACTGCCTCTGATCCGGTGGACTCACTGAACACAAATCCTGCGTTTGTAAATGATGTCTGAGTGTTGGAGTGTTCCCCTGGCTATCTGTAATGATGTCTGAGTGTTGGAGTGTGCCCCTGGCTATCTGTAATGATGTCTGAGTGTTGGAGTGTTCCCCTGGCTATCTGTAAATAATGTCTGAGTGTCGGAGTGTTCCCCTGGCTATCTGTAATGATGTCTGAGTGTTGGAGTGTTCCCCTGGCTATCTGTAATGATGTCTGAGTGTTGTAGTGTGCCCCTGGCTATCTGTAATGATGTCTGAGTGTTGGAGTTTGCCCCTGGCTATCTGTAATGATGTCTGAGTGTTGGAGTGTTCCCCTGGCTATCTGTAATGATGTCTGAGTGTTGGAGTGTTCCCCTGGCTATCTGTAATGATGTCTGAGTGTTGGAGTGTTCCCCTAGCTATCTGTAATGATGTCTGAGTGTTGGAGTGTTCCCCTAGCTATCTGTAATGATGTCTGAGTGTTGGAGTGTTCCCCTGGCTATCTGTAAATAATGTCTGAGTGTCGGAGTGTTCCCCTGGCTATCTGTAATGATGTCTGAGTGTTGGAGTTTGCCCCTGGCTATCTGTAATGATGTCTGAGTGTTGGAGTGTTCCCCTGGCTATCTGTAATGATGTCTGAGTGTTGGAGTGTTCCCCTGGCTATCTGTAATGATGTCTGAGTGTTGTAGTGTGCCCCTGGCTATCTGTAATGATGTCTGAGTGTTGGAGTTTGCCCCTGGCTTTCTGTAATGATGTCTGAGTGTTGGAGTGTTCCCCTAGCTATCTGTAATGATGTCTGAGTGTTGGAGTGTTCCCCTAGCTATCTGTAATGATGTCTGAGTGTTGGAGTGTTCCCCTAGCTATCTGTAATGATGGCTGAGTGTTGGAGTGTTCCCCTAGCTATCTGTAATGATGTCTGAGTGTTGGAGTGTTCCCCTAGCTATCTGTAATGATGTCTGAGTGTTGGAGTGTTCCCCTGGCTTTCTGTAATGATGTCTGAGTGTTGGAGTGTTCCCCTGGCTATCTGTAATGATGTCTGAGTGTTGGAGTGTTCCCCTGGCTATCTGTAATGATGTCTGAGTGTTGGAGTGTTCCCCTGGCTATCTGTAATGATGTCTGAGTGTTGGAGTGTTCCCCTGGCTATCTGTAATGATGTATGAGTGTTGGAGTGTTCCCCTGGCTATCTGTAATGATGTCTGAGTGTTGGAGTGTTCCCCTAGCTATCTGTAATGATGTCTGAGTGTTGGAGTGTTCCCCTGGCTTTCTGTAATGATGTCTGAGTGTTGGAGTGTTCGTCTGGCTATCTGTAATGATGTCTGAGTGTTGGAGTTTGCCCCTGGCTTTCTGTAATGATGTCTGAGTGTTGGAGTGTTCCCCTAGCTATCTGTAATGATGTCTGAGTGTTGGAGTGTTCCCCTAGCTATCTGTAATGATGTCTGAGTGTTGGAGTGTTCCCCTAGCTATCTGTAATGATGGCTGAGTGTTGGAGTGTTCCCCTAGCTATCTGTAATGATGTCTGAGTGTTGGAGTGTTCCCCTAGCTATCTGTAATGATGTCTGAGTGTTGGAGTGTTCCCCTGGCTATCTGTAATGATGTCTGAGTGTTGGAGTGTGCCCCTGGCTATCTGTAATGATGTCTGAGTGTTGGAGTGTTCCCCTGGCTATCTGTAAATAATGTCTGAGTGTCGGAGTGTTCCCCTGGCTATCTGTAATGATGTCTGAGTGTTGGAGTGTTCCCCTGGCTATCTGTAATGATGTCTGAGTGTTGGAGTGTGCCCCTGGCTATCTGTAATGATGTCTGAGTGTTGGAGTGTTCCCCTGGCTATCTGTAAATAATGTCTGAGTGTCGGAGTGTTCCCCTGGCTATCTGTAATGATGTCTGAGTGTTGGAGTGTTCCCCTGGCTATCTGTAATGATGTCTGAGTGTTGTAGTGTGCCCCTGGCTATCTGTAATGATGTCTGAGTGTTGGAGTTTGCCCCTGGCTATCTGTAATGATGTCTGAGTGTTGGAGTGTTCCCCTAGCTATCTGTAATGATGTCTGAGTGTTGGAGTGTTCCCCTAGCTATCTGTAATGATGTCTGAGTGTTGGAGTGTTCCCCTGGCTATCTGTAAATAATGTCTGAGTGTCGGAGTGTTCCCCTGGCTATCTGTAATGATGTCTGAGTGTTGGAGTGTTCCCCTGGCTATCTGTAATGATGTCTGAGTGTTGTAGTGTGCCCCTGGCTATCTGTAATGATGTCTGAGTGTTGGAGTTTGCCCCTGGCTATCTGTAATGATGTCTGAGTGTTGGAGTGTTCCCCTGGCTATCTGTAATGATGTCTGAGTGTTGGAGTGTTCCCCTGGCTATCTGTAATGATGTCTGAGTGTTGTAGTGTGCCCCTGGCTATCTGTAATGATGTCTGAGTGTTGGAGTTTGCCCCTGGCTTTCTGTAATGATGTCTGAGTGTTGGAGTGTTCCCCTAGCTATCTGTAATGATGTCTGAGTGTTGGAGTGTTCCCCTAGCTATCTGTAATGATGTCTGAGTGTTGGAGTGTTCCCCTAGCTATCTGTAATGATGGCTGAGTGTTGGAGTGTTCCCCTAGCTATCTGTAATGATGTCTGAGTGTTGGAGTGTTCCCCTAGCTATCTGTAATGATGTCTGAGTGTTGGAGTGTTCCCCTGGCTTTCTGTAATGATGTCTGAGTGTTGGAGTGTTCCCCTGGCTATCTGTAATGATGTCTGAGTGTTGGAGTGTTCCCCTGGCTATCTGTAATGATGTCTGAGTGTTGGAGTGTTCCCCTGGCTATCTGTAATGATGTCTGAGTGTTGGAGTGTTCCCCTGGCTATCTGTAATGATGTATGAGTGTTGGAGTGTTCCCCTGGCTATCTGTAATGATGTCTGAGTGTTGGAGTGTTCCCCTAGCTATCTGTAATGATGTCTGAGTGTTGGAGTGTTCCCCTGGCTTTCTGTAATGATGTCTGAGTGTTGGAGTGTTCGTCTGGCTATCTGTAATGATGTCTGAGTGTTGGAGTTTGCCCCTGGCTTTCTGTAATGATGTCTGAGTGTTGGAGTGTTCCCCTAGCTATCTGTAATGATGTCTGAGTGTTGGAGTGTTCCCCTAGCTATCTGTAATGATGTCTGAGTGTTGGAGTGTTCCCCTAGCTATCTGTAATGATGGCTGAGTGTTGGAGTGTTCCCCTAGCTATCTGTAATGATGTCTGAGTGTTGGAGTGTTCCCCTAGCTATCTGTAATGATGTCTGAGTGTTGGAGTGTTCCCCTGGCTATCTGTAATGATGTCTGAGTGTTGGAGTGTGCCCCTGGCTATCTGTAATGATGTCTGAGTGTTGGAGTGTTCCCCTGGCTATCTGTAAATAATGTCTGAGTGTCGGAGTGTTCCCCTGGCTATCTGTAATGATGTCTGAGTGTTGGAGTGTTCCCCTGGCTATCTGTAATGATGTCTGAGTGTTGTAGTGTGCCCCTGGCTATCTGTAATGATGTCTGAGTGTTGGAGTTTGCCCCTGGCTATCTGTAATGATGTCTGAGTGTTGGAGTGTTCCCCTGGCTATCTGTAATGATGTCTGAGTGTTGGAGTGTTCCCCTGGCTATCTGTAATGATGTCTGAGTGTTGGAGTGTTCCCCTAGCTATCTGTAATGATGTCTGAGTGTTGGAGTGTTCCCCTAGCTATCTGTAATGATGTCTGAGTGTTGGAGTGTTCCCCTGGCTATCTGTAAATAATGTCTGAGTGTCGGAGTGTTCCCCTGGCTATCTGTAATGATGTCTGAGTGTTGGAGTGTTCCCCTGGCTATCTGTAATGATGTCTGAGTGTTGTAGTGTGCCCCTGGCTATCTGTAATGATGTCTGAGTGTTGGAGTTTGCCCCTGGCTATCTGTAATGATGTCTGAGTGTTGGAGTGTTCCCCTGGCTATCTGTAATGATGTCTGAGTGTTGGAGTGTTCCCCTGGCTATCTGTAATGATGTCTGAGTGTTGTAGTGTGCCCCTGGCTATCTGTAATGATGTCTGAGTGTTGGAGTTTGCCCCTGGCTTTCTGTAATGATGTCTGAGTGTTGGAGTGTTCCCCTAGCTATCTGTAATGATGTCTGAGTGTTGGAGTGTTCCCCTAGCTATCTGTAATGATGTCTGAGTGTTGGAGTGTTCCCCTAGCTATCTGTAATGATGGCTGAGTGTTGGAGTGTTCCCCTAGCTATCTGTAATGATGTCTGAGTGTTGGAGTGTTCCCCTAGCTATCTGTAATGATGTCTGAGTGTTGGAGTGTTCCCCTGGCTATCTGTAATGATGTCTGAGTGTTGGAGTGTTCCCCTGGCTATCTGTAATGATGTCTGAGTGTTGGAGTGTTCCCCTGGCTATCTGTAATGATGTCTGAGTGTTGGAGTGTACCCCTGGCTATCTGTAATGATGTCTGAGTGTTGGAGTGTGCCCCTGGCTATCTGTAATGATGTCTGAGTGTTGGAGTGTTCCCCTGGCTATCTGTAATGATGTCTGAGTGTTGGAGTGTTCCCCTGGCTATCTGTAAATGATGTCTGAGTGTTGGAGTGTTCCCCTGGCTATCTGTAATGATGTCTGAGTGTTGGAGTGTTCCCCTGCTAATCTGTAATGATGTCTGAGTGTTGGAGTGTTCCCCTGGCTATCTGTAATGATGTCTGAGTGTTGGAGTGTTCCCCTGGCTATCTGTAATGATGTCTGAGTGTTGGAGTGTGCCCCTGGCTATCTGTAATGATGTCTGAGTGTTGGAGTGTGCCCCTAGCTATCTGTAATGATGTCTGAGTGTTGGAGTGTTCCCCTGGCTATCTGTAATGATGTCTGAGTGTTGGAGTGTTCCCCTGGCTATCTGTAATGATGTCTGAGTGTTGGAGTGTTCCCCTGGCTATCTGTAATGATGGCTGAGTGTTGGAGTGTTCCCCTGGCTATCTGTAATGATGTCTGAGTGTTGGAGTGTTCCCCTAGCTATCTGTAATGATGTCTGAGTGTTGGAGTGTTCCCCTAGCTATCTGTAATGATGTCTGAGTGTTGGAGTGTTCCCCTGGCTATCTGTAATGATGTCTGAGTGTTGGAGTGTTCCCCTGGCTATCTGTAATGATGTCTGAGTGTTGGAGTGTACCCCTGGCTATCTGTAATGATGTCTGAGTGTTGGAGTGTGCCCCTAGCTATCTGTAATGATGTCTGAGTGTTGGAGTGTTCCCCTGGCTATCTGTAATGATGTCTGAGTGTTGGAGTGTTCCCCTGGCTATCTGTAAATGATGTCTGAGTGTTGGAGTGTTCCCCTGGCTATCTGTAATGATGTCTGAGTGTTGGAGTGTTCCCCTGCTAATCTGTAATGATGTCTGAGTGTTGGAGTGTTCCCCTGGCTATCTGTAATGATGTCTGAGTGTTGGAGTGTTCCCCTGGCTATCTGTAATGATGTCTGAGTGTAGGAGTGTGCCCCTGGCTATCTGTAATGATGTCTGAGTGTTGGAGTGTTCCCCTGGCTATCTGTAATGATGTCTGAGTGTTGGAGTGTACCCCTGGCTATCTGTAATGATGTCTGAGTGTTGGAGTGTGCCCCTGGCTATCTGTAATGATGTCTGAGTGTTGGAGTGTTCCCCTGGCTATCTGTAATGATGTCTGAGTGTTGGAGTGTTCCCCTGGCTATCTGTAATGATGTCTGAGTGTTGGAGTGTTCCCCTGGCTATCTGTAATGATGTCTGAGTGTTGGAGTGTTCCCCTGGCTATCTGTAATGATGTCTGAGTGTTGGAGTGTTCCCCTGGCTATCTGTAATGATGTCTGAGTGTTGGAGTGTTCCCCTGGCTATCTGTAATGATGTCTGAGTGTTGGAGTGTGCCCCTGGCTATCTGTAATAATGTCTGAGTGTTGGAGTGTGCCCCTAGCTATCTGTAATGATGTCTGAGTGTTGGAGTGTTCCCCTGGCTATCTGTAATGATGTCTGAGTGTTGGAGTGTTCCCCTGGCTATCTGTAATGATGTCTGAGTGTTGGAGTGTGCCCCTAGCTATCTGTAATGATGTCTGAGTGTTGGAGTGTTCCCCTGGCTATCTGTAATGATGTCTGAGTGTTGGAGTGTTCCCCTGGCTATCTGTAATGATGTCTGAGTGTTGGAGTGTTCCCCTAGCTATCTGTAATGATGTCTGAGTGTTGGAGTGTTCCCCTGGCTATCTGTAATGATGTCTGAGTGTTGGAGTGTTCCCCTGGCTATCTGTAAATGATGTCTGAGTGTTGGAGTGTGCCCCTAGCTATCTGTAATGATGTCTGAGTGTTGGAGTGTTCCCCTGGCTATCTGTAATGATGTCTGAGTGTTGGAGTGTTCCCCTGGCTATCTGTAATGATGTCTGAGTGTTGGAGTGTTCCCCTAGCTATCTGTAATGATGTCTGAGTGTTGGAGTGTTCCCCTAGCTATCTGTAATGATGTCTGAGTGTTGGAGTGTTCCCCTGGCTATCTGTAATGATGTCTGAGTGTTGGAGTGTTCCCCTGGCTATCTGTAATGATGTCTGAGTGTTGGAGTGTACCCCTGGCTATCTGTAATGATGTCTGAGTGTTGGAGTGTGCCCCTGGCTATCTGTAATGATGTCTGAGTGTTGGAGTGTTCCCCTGGCTATCTGTAATGATGTCTGAGTGTTGGAGTGTTCCCCTGGCTATCTGTAATGATGTCTGAGTGTTGGAGTGTTCCCCTGGCTATCTGTAATGATGTCTGAGTGTTGGAGTGTTCCCCTGGCTATCTGTAATGATGTCTGAGTGTTGGAGTGTTCCCCTGGCTATCTGTAATGATGTCTGAGTGTTGGAGTGTTCCCCTGGCTATCTGTAATGATGTCTGAGTGTTGGAGTGTGCCCCTGGCTATCTGTAATAATGTCTGAGTGTTGGAGTGTGCCCCTGGCTATCTGTAATGATGTCTGAGTGTTGGAGTGTTCCCCTGGCTATCTGTAATGATGTCTGAGTGTTGGAGTGTTCCCCTTGCTATCTGTAATGATGTCTGAGTGTTGGAGTGTGCCCCTGGCTATCTGTAATGATGTCTGAGTGTTGGAGTGTTCCCCTGGCTATCTGTAATGATGTCTGAGTGTTGGAGTGTTCCCCTGGCTATCTGTAATGATGTCTGAGTGTTGGAGTGTTCCCCTAGCTATCTGTAATGATGTCTGAGTGTTGGAGTGTTCCCCTGGCTATCTGTAATGATGTCTGAGTGTTGGAGTGTTCCCCTGGCTATCTGTAAATGATGTCTGAGTGTTGGAGTGTTCCCCTGGCTATCTGTAATGATGTCTGAGTGTTGGAGTGTTCCCCTGGCTATCTGTAATGATGTCTGAGTGTTGGAGTGTGCCCCTGGCTATCTGTAATGATGTCTGAGTGTTGGAGTGTGCCCCTGGCTATCTGTAATGATGTCTTAGTGTTGGAGTTTTCCCCTGGCTATCTGTAATGATGTCTGAGTGTTGGAGTGTTCCCCTGGCTATCTGTAATGATGTCTGAGTGTTGGAGTGTTCCCCTGGCTATCTGTAATGATGTATGAGTGTTGGAGTGTTCCCCTGGCTATCTGTAATGATGTCTGAGTGTTGGAGTGTTCCCCTAGCTATCTGTAATGATGTCTGAGTGTTGGAGTGTTCCCCTGGCTTTCTGTAATGATGTCTGAGTGTTGGAGTGTTCGTCTGGCTATCTGTAATGATGTCTGAGTGTTGGAGTTTGCCCCTGGCTTTCTGTAATGATGTCTGAGTGTTGGAGTGTTCCCCTAGCTATCTGTAATGATGTCTGAGTGTTGGAGTGTTCCCCTAGCTATCTGTAATGATATCTGAGTGTTGGAGTGTTCCCCTAGCTATCTGTAATGATGGCTGAGTGTTGGAGTGTTCCCCTAGCTATCTGTAATGATGTCTGAGTGTTGGAGTGTTCCCCTAGCTATCTGTAATGATGTCTGAGTGTTGGAGTGTTCCCCTAGCTATCTGTAATGATGTCTGAGTGTTGGAGTGTTCCCCTGGCTATCTGTAATGATGTCTGAGTGTTGGAGTGTTCCCCTGGCTATCTGTAATGATGTCTGAGTGTTGGAGTGTTCCCCTGGCTATCTGTAATGATGTCTGAGTGTTGGAGTGTTCCCCTAGCTATCTGTAATGATGTCTGAGTGTTGGAGTGTTCCCCTAGCTATCTGTAATGATGTCTGAGTGTTGGAGTGTTCCCCTGGCTATCTGTAATTATGTCTGAGTGTTGGAGTGTTCCCCTGGCTATCTGTAATGATGTCTGAGTGTTGGAGTGTACCCCTGGCTATCTGTAATGATGTCTGAGTGTTGGAGTGTGCCCCTGGCTATCTGTAATGATGTCTGAGTGTTGGAGTGTTCCCCTGGCTATCTGTAATGATGTCTGAGTGTTGGAGTGTTCCCCTGGCTATCTGTAAATGATGTCTGAGTGTTGGAGTGTTCCCCTGGCTATCTGTAATGATGTCTGAGTGTTGGAGTGTTCCCCTGCTAATCTGTAATGATGTCTGAGTGTTGGAGTGTTCCCCTGGCTATCTGTAATGATGTCTGAGTGTTGGAGTGTTCCCCTGGCTATCTGTAATGATGTCTGAGTGTTGGAGTGTGCCCCTGGCTATCTGTAATGATGTCTGAGTGTTGGAGTGTGCCCCTAGCTATCTGTAATGATGTCTGAGTGTTGGAGTGTTCCCCTGGCTATCTGTAATGATGTCTGAGTGTTGGAGTGTTCCCCTGGCTATCTGTAATGATGTCTGAGTGTTGGAGTGTTCCCCTGGCTATCTGTAAATGATGTCTGAGTGTTGGAGTGTTCCCCTGGCTATCTGTAATGATGTCTGAGTGTTGGAGTGTTCCCCTGCTAATCTGTAATGATGTCTGAGTGTTGGAGTGTTCCCCTGGCTATCTGTAATGATGTCTTAGTGTTGGAGTGTTCCCCTGGCTATCTGTAATGATGTCTGAGTGTTGGAGTGTGCCCCTGGCTATCTGTAATGATGTCTGAGTGTTGGAGTGTGCCCCTAGCTATCTGTAATGATGTCTGAGTGTTGGAGTGTTCCCCTGGCTATCTGTATTGATGTCTGAGTGTTGGAGTGTTCCCCTGGCTATCTGTAATGATGTCTGAGTGTTGGAGTGTGCCCCTAGCTATCTGTAATGATGTCTGAGTGTTGGAGTGTTCCCCTGGCTATCTGTAATGATGTCTGAGTGTTGGAGTGTTCCCCTGGCTATCTGTAATGATGTCTGAGTGTTGGAGTGTGCCCCTAGCTATCTGTAATGATGTCTGAGTGTTGGAGTGTTCCCCTGGCTATCTGTAATGATGTCTGAGTGTTGGAGTGTTCCCCTGGCTATCTGTAAATGATGTCTGAGTGTTGGAGTGTGCCCCTAGCTATCTGTAATGATGTCTGAGTGTTGGAGTGTTCCCCTGGCTATCTGTAATGATGTCTGAGTGTTGGAGTGTTCCCCTGGCTATCTGTAATGATGTCTGAGTGTTGGAGTGTTCCCCTAGCTATCTGTAATGATGTCTGAGTGTTGGAGTGTTCCCCTAGCTATCTGTAATGATGTCTGAGTGTTGGAGTGTTCCCCTGGCTATCTGTAATGATGTCTGAGTGTTGGAGTGTTCCCCTGGCTATCTGTAATGATGTCTGAGTGTTGGAGTGTACCCCTGGCTATCTGTAATGATGTCTGAGTGTTGGAGTGTGCCCCTGGCTATCTGTAATGATGTCTGAGTGTTGGAGTGTTCCCCTGGCTATCTGTAATGATGTCTGAGTGTTGGAGTGTTCCCCTGGCTATCTGTAATGATGTCTGAGTGTTGGAGTGTTCCCCTGGCTATCTGTAATGATGTCTGAGTGTTGGAGTGTTCCCCTGGCTATCTGTAATGATGTCTGAGTGTTGGAGTGTTCCCCTGGCTATCTGTAATGATGTCTGAGTGTTAGAGTGTTCCCCTGGCTATCTGTAATGATGTCTGAGTGTTGGAGTGTGCCCCTGGCTATCTGTAATAATGTCTGAGTGTTGGAGTGTGTCCCTAGCTATCTGTAATGATGTCTGAGTGTTGGAGTGTTCCCCTGGCTATCTGTAATGATGTCTGAGTGTTGGAGTGTTCCCCTGGCTATCTGTAATGATGTCTGAGTGTTGGAGTGTGCCCCTAGCTATCTGTAATGATGTCTGAGTGTTGGAGTGTTCCCCTGGCTATCTGTAATGATGTCTGAGTGTTGGAGTGTTCCCCTGGCTATCTGTAATGATGTCTGAGTGTTGGAGTGTTCCCCTAGCTATCTGTAATGATGTCTGAGTGTTGGAGTGTTCCCCTGGCTATCTGTAATGATGTCTGAGTGTTGGAGTGTTCCCCTGGCTATCTGTAATGATGTCTGAGTGTTGGAGTGTGCCCCTGGCTATCTGTAATGATGTCTGAGTGTTGGAGTGTTCCCCTGGCTATCTGTAATGATGTCTGAGTGTTGGAGTGTTCCCCTGGCTGTCTGTAATGATGTCTGAGTGTTGGAGTGTTCCCCTGGCTATCTGTAAGGATGTCTGAGTGTTGGAGTGTTCCCCTGGCTATCTGTAATGATGTCTGAGTGTTGGAGTGTTCCCCTGGCTATCTGTAATGATGTCTGAGTGTTGGAGTGTTCCCCTAGCTATCTGTAATGATGTCTGAGTGTTGGAGTGTTCCCCTGGCTATCTGTAATGATGTCTGAGTGTTGGAGTGTTCCCCTGGCTATCTGTAATGATGTCTGAGTGTTGGAGTGTACCCCTGGCTATCTGTAATGATGTCTGAGTGTTGGAGTGTGCCCCTGGCTATCTGTAATGATGTCTGAGTGTTGGAGTGTTCCCCTGGCTATCTGTAATGATGTCTGAGTGTTGGAGTGTTCCCCTGGCTATCTGTAAATGATGTCTGAGTGTTGGAGTGTTCCCCTGGCTATCTGTAATGATGTCTGAGTGTTGGAGTGTTCCCCTGCTAATCTGTAATGATGTCTGAGTGTTGGAGTGTTCCCCTGGCTATCTGTAATGATGTCTGAGTGTTGGAGTGTTCCCCTGGCTATCTGTAATGATGTCTGAGTGTTGGAGTGTGCCCCTGGCTATCTGTAATGATGTCTGAGTGTTGGAGTGTGCCCCTAGCTATCTGTAATGATGTCTGAGTGTTGGAGTGTTCCCCTGGCTATCTGTAATGATGTCTGAGTGTTGGAGTGTTCCCCTGGCTATCTGTAATGATGTCTGAGTGTTGGAGTGTTCCCCTAGCTATCTGTAATGATGTCTGAGTGTTGGAGTGTTCCCCTAGCTATCTGTAATGATGTCTGAGTGTTGGAGTGTTCCCCTGGCTATCTGTAATGATGTCTGAGTGTTGGAGTGTTCCCCTGGCTATCTGTAATGATGTCTGAGTGTTGGAGTGTACCCCTGGCTATCTGTAATGATGTCTGAGTGTTGGAGTGTGCCCCTGGCTATCTGTAATGATGTCTGAGTGTTGGAGTGTTCCCCTGGCTATCTGTAATGATGTCTGAGTGTTGGAGTGTTCCCCTGGCTATCTGTAAATGATGTCTGAGTGTTGGAGTGTTCCCCTGGCTATCTGTAATGATGTCTGAGTGTTGGAGTGTTCCCCTGCTAATCTGTAATGATGTCTGAGTGTTGGAGTGTTCCCCTGGCTATCTGTAATGATGTCTGAGTGTTGGAGTGTTCCCCTGGCTATCTGTAATGATGTCTGAGTGTTGGAGTGTGCCCCTGGCTATCTGTAATGATGTCTGAGTGTTGGAGTGTGCCCCTAGCTATCTGTAATGATGCCTGAGTGTTGGAGTGTTCCCCTGGCTATCTGTAATGATGTCTGAGTGTTGGAGTGTTCCCCTGGCTATCTGTAATGATGTCTGAGTGTTGGAGTGTTCCCCTGGCTATCTGTAAATGATGTCTGAGTGTTGGAGTGTTCCCCTGGCTATCTGTAATGATGTCTGAGTGTTGGAGTGTTCCCCTGCTAATCTGTAATGATGTCTGAGTGTTGGAGTGTTCCCCTGGCTATCTGTAATGATGTCTTAGTGTTGGAGTGTTCCCCTGGCTATCTGTAATGATGTCTGAGTGTTGGAGTGTGCCCCTGGCTATCTGTAATGATGTCTGAGTGTTGGAGTGTGCCCCTAGCTATCTGTAATGATGTCTGAGTGTTGGAGTGTTCCCCTGGCTATCTGTAATGATGTCTGAGTGTTGGAGTGTTCCCCTGGCTATCTGTAATGATGTCTGAGTGTTGGAGTGTGCCCCTAGCTATCTGTAATGATGTCTGAGTGTTGGAGTGTTCCCCTGGCTATCTGTAATGATGTCTGAGTGTTGGAGTGTTCCCCTGGCTATCTGTAATGATGTCTGAGTGTTGGAGTGTGCCCCTAGCTATCTGTAATGATGTCTGAGTGTTGGAGTGTTCCCCTGGCTATCTGTAATGATGTCTGAGTGTTGGAGTGTTCCCCTGGCTATCTGTAAATGATGTCTGAGTGTTGGAGTGTGCCCCTAGCTATCTGTAATGATGTCTGAGTGTTGGAGTGTTCCCCTGGCTATCTGTAATGATGTCTGAGTGTTGGAGTGTTCCCCTGGCTATCTGTAATGATGTCTGAGTGTTGGAGTGTTCCCCTAGCTATCTGTAATGATGTCTGAGTGTTGGAGTGTTCCCCTAGCTATCTGTAATGATGTCTGAGTGTTGGAGTGTTCCCCTGGCTATCTGTAATGATGTCTGAGTGTTGGAGTGTTCCCCTGGCTATCTGTAATGATGTCTGAGTGTTGGAGTGTACCCCTGGCTATCTGTAATGATGTCTGAGTGTTGGAGTGTGCCCCTGGCTATCTGTAATGATGTCTGAGTGTTGGAGTGTTCCCCTGGCTATCTGTAATGATGTCTGAGTGTTGGAGTGTTCCCCTGGCTATCTGTAATGATGTCTGAGTGTTGGAGTGTTCCCCTGGCTATCTGTAATGATGTCTGAGTGTTGGAGTGTTCCCCTGGCTATCTGTAATGATGTCTGAGTGTTAGAGTGTTCCCCTGGCTATCTGTAATGATGTCTGAGTGTTGGAGTGTGCCCCTGGCTATCTGTAATGATGTCTGAGTGTTGGAGTGTGCCCCTAGCTATCTGTAATGATGTCTGAGTGTTGGAGTGTTCCCCTGGCTATCTGTAATGATGTCTGAGTGTTGGAGTGTTCCCCTGACTATCTGTAATGATGTCTGAGTGTTGGAGTGTGCCCCTAGCTATCTGTAATGATGTCTGAGTGTTGGAGTGTTCCCCTGGCTATCTGTAATGATGTCTGAGTGTTGGAGTGTTCCCCTGGCTATCTGTAATGATGTCTGAGTGTTGGAGTGTTCCCCTAGCTATCTGTAATGATGTCTGAGTGTTGGAGTGTTCCCCTGGCTATCTGTAATGATGTCTGAGTGTTGGAGTGTTCCCCTGGCTATCTGTAAATGATGTCTGAGTGTTGGAGTGTGCCCCTAGCTATCTGTAATGATGTCTGAGTGTTGGAGTGTTCCCCTGGCTATCTGTAATGATGTCTGAGTGTTGGAGTGTTCCCCTGGCTATCTGTAATGATGTCTGAGTGTTGGAGTGTTCCCCTAGCTATCTGTAATGATGTCTGAGTGTTGGAGTGTTCCCCTAGCTAATCTGTAATGATGTCTGAGTGTTGGAGTGTTCCCCTGGCTATCTGTAATGATGTCTGAGTGTTGGAGTGTTCCCCTGGCTATCTGTAATGATGTCTGAGTGTTGGAGTGTGCCCCTGGCTATCTGTAATGATGTCTGAGTGTTGGAGTGTTCCCCTGGCTATCTGTAATGATGTCTGAGTGTTGGAGTGTTCCCCTGGCTATCTGTAATGATGTCTGAGTGTTGGAGTGTTCCCCTGGCTATCTGTAAGGATGTCTGAGTGTTGGAGTGTTCCCCTGGCTATCTGTAATGATGTCTGAGTGTTGGAGTGTTCCCCTGGCTATCTGTAATGATATCTGAGTGTTGGAGTGTTCCCCTAGCTATCTGTAATGATGTCTGAGTGTTGGAGTGTTCCCCTGGCTATCTGTAATGATGTCTGAGTGTTGGAGTGTTCCCCTGGCTATCTGTAATGATGTCTGAGTGTTGGAGTGTACCCCTGGCTATCTGTAATGATGTCTGAGTGTTGGAGTGTGCCCCTGGCTATCTGTAATGATGTCTGAGTGTTGGAGTGTTCCCCTGGCTATCTGTAATGATGTCTGAGTGTTGGAGTGTTCCCCTGGCTATCTGTAAATGATGTCTGAGTGTTGGAGTGTTCCCCTGGCTATCTGTAATGATGTCTGAGTGTTGGAGTGTTGGAGTGTTCCCCTGCTAATCTGTAATGATGTCTGAGTGTTGGAGTGTTCCCCTGGCTATCTGTAATGATGTCTGAGTGTTGGAGTGTTCCCCTGGCTATCTGTAATGATGTCTGAGTGTTGGAGTGTGCCCCTGGCTATCTGTAATGATGTCTGAGTGTTGGAGTGTGCCCCTAGCTATCTGTAATGATGTCTGAGTGTTGGAGTGTTCCCCTGGCTATCTGTAATGATGTCTGAGTGTTGGAGTGTTCCCCTGGCTATCTGTAATGATGTCTGAGTGTTGGAGTGTTCCCCTGGCTATCTGTAATGATGTCTGAGTGTTGGAGTGTTCCCCTGGCTATCTGTAATGATGTCTGAGTGTTGGAGTGTTCCCCTGGCTATCTGTAATGATGTCTGAGTGTTGGAGTGTTCCCCTAGCTATCTGTAATGATGTCTGAGTGTTGGAGTGTTCCCCTGGCTATCTGTAATGATGTCTGAGTGTTGGAGTGTTCCCCTGGCTATCTGTAATGATGTCTGAGTGTTGGAGTGTACCCCTGGCTATCTGTAATGATGTCTGAGTGTTGGAGTGTGCCCCTGGCTATCTGTAATGATGTCTGAGTGTTGGAGTGTTCCCCTGGCTATCTGTAATGATGTCTGAGTGTTGGAGTGTTCCCCTGGCTATCTGTAAATGATGTCTGAGTGTTGGAGTGTTCCCCTGGCTATCTGTAATGATGTCTGAGTGTTGGAGTGTTCCCCTGCTAATCTGTAATGATGTCTGAGTGTTGGAGTGTTCCCCTGGCTATCTGTAATGATGTCTGAGTGTTGGAGTGTTCCCCTGGCTATCTGTAATGATGTCTGAGTGTTGGAGTGTGCCCCTGGCTATCTGTAATGATGTCTGAGTGTTGGAGTGTGCCCCTAGCTATCTGTAATGATGTCTGAGTGTTGGAGTGTTCCCCTGGCTATCTGTAATGATGTCTGAGTGTTGGAGTGTTCCCCTGGCTATCTGTAATGATGTCTGAGTGTTGGAGTGTTCCCCTGGCTATCTGTAAATGATGTCTGAGTGTTGGAGTGTTCCCCTGGCTATCTGTAATGATGTCTGAGTGTTGGAGTGTTCCCCTGCTAATCTGTAATGATGTCTGAGTGTTGGAGTGTTCCCCTGGCTATCTGTAATGATGTCTGAGTGTTGGAGTGTTCCCCTGGCTATCTGTAATGATGTCTGAGTGTTGGAGTGTGCCCCTGGCTATCTGTAATGATGTCTGAGTGTTGGAGTGTGCCCCTAGCTATCTGTAATGATGTCTGAGTGTTGGAGTGTTCCCCTGGCTATCTGTAATGATGTCTGAGTGTTGGAGTGTTCCCCTGGCTATCTGTAATGATGTCTGAGTGTTGGAGTGTGCCCCTAGCTATCTGTAATGATGTCTGAGTGTTGGAGTGTTCCCCTGGCTATCTGTAATGATGTCTGAGTGTTGGAGTGTTCCCCTGGCTATCTGTAATGATGTCTGAGTGTTGGAGTGTGCCCCTAGCTATCTGTAATGATGTCTGAGTGTTGGAGTGTTCCCCTGGCTATCTGTAATGATGTCTGAGTGTTGGAGTGTTCCCCTGGCTATCTGTAAATGATGTCTGAGTGTTGGAGTGTGCCCCTAGCTATCTGTAATGATGTCTGAGTGTTGGAGTGTTCCCCTGGCTATCTGTAATGATGTCTGAGTGTTGGAGTGTTCCCCTGGCTATCTGTAATGATGTCTGAGTGTTGGAGTGTTCCCCTAGCTATCTGTAATGATGTCTGAGTGTTGGAGTGTTCCCCTAGCTATCTGTAATGATGTCTGAGTGTTGGAGTGTTCCCCTGGCTATCTGTAATGATGTCTGAGTGTTGGAGTGTTCCCCTGGCTATCTGTAATGATGTCTGAGTGTTGGAGTGTTCCCCTGGCTATCTGTAATGATGTCTGAGTGTTGGAGTGTTCCCCTGGCTATCTGTAATGATGTCTGAGTGTTAGAGTGTTCCCCTGGCTATCTGTAATGATGTCTGAGTGTTGGAGTGTGCCCCTGGCTATCTGTAATAATGTCTGAGTGTTGGAGTGTGCCCCTAGCTATCTGTAATGATGTCTGAGTGTTGGAGTGTTCCCCTGGCTATCTGTAATGATGTCTGAGTGTTGGAGTGTTCCCCTGGCTATCTGTAATGATGTCTGAGTGTTGGAGTGTGCCCCTAGCTATCTGTAATGATGTCTGAGTGTTGGAGTGTTCCCCTGGCTATCTGTAATGATGTCTGAGTGTTGGAGTGTTCCCCTGGCTATCTGTAATGATGTCTAAGTGTTGGAGTGTTCCCCTAGCTATCTGTAATGATGTCTGAGTGTTGGAGTGTGCCCCTGGCTATCTGTAATGATGTCTGAGTGTTGGAGTGTTCCCCTGGCTATCTGTAATGATGTCTGAGTGTTGGAGTGTTCCCCTGGCTATCTGTAATGATGTCTGAGTGTTGGAGTGTTCCCCTGGCTATCTGTAATGATGTCTGAGTGTTGGAGTGTTCCCCTGGCTATCTGTAATGATGTCTGAGTGTTGGAGTGTTCCCCTGGCTATCTGTAATGATGTCTGAGTGTTGGAGTGTTCCCCTGGCTATCTGTAATGATGTCTGAGTGTTGGAGTGTGCCCCTAGCTATCTGTAATGATGTCTGAGTGTTGGAGTGTTCCCCTGGCTATCTGTAATGATGTCTGAGTGTTGGAGTGTTCCCCTGGCTATCTGTAATGATGTCTGAGTGTTGGAGTGTGCCCCTAGCTATCTGTAATGATGTCTGAGTGTTGGAGTGTTCCCCTGGCTATCTGTAATGATGTCTGAGTGTTGGAGTGTTCCCCTGGCTATCTGTAATGATGTCTGAGTGTTGGAGTGTTCCCCTAGCTATCTGTAATGATGTCTGAGTGTTGGAGTGTTCCCCTGGCTATCTGTAATGATGTCTGAGTGTTGGAGTGTTCCCCTGGCTATCTGTAATGATGTCTGAGTGTTGGAGTGTTCCCCTGGCTATCTGTAATGATGTCTGAGTGTTGGAGTGTGCCCCTGGCTATCTGTAATGATGTCTGAGTGTTGGAGTGTGCCCCTGGCTATCTGTAATGATGTCTGAGTGTTGGAGTGCTCCCCTGGCTATCTGTAATGATGTCTGAGTGTTGGAGTGTTCCCCTGGCTATCTGTAATGATGTCTGAGTGTTGGAGTGTTCCCCTGGCTATCTGTAATGATGTCTGAGTGTTGGAGTGTTCCCCTGGCTATCTGTAATGATGTCTGAGTGTTGGAGTGTTCCCCTGGCTATCTGTAATGATGTCTGAGTGTTGGAGTGTTCCCCTGGCTATCTGTAATGATGTCTGAGTGTTGGAGTGTTCCCCTAGCTATCTGTAATGATGTCTGAGTGTTGGAGTGTTCCCCTAGCTATCTGTAATGATGTCTGAGTGTTGGAGTGCTCCCCTGGCTATCTGTAATGATGTCTGAGTGTTGGAGTGTTCCCCTGGCTATCTGTAATGATGTCTGAGTGTTGGAGTGTTCCCCTGGCTATCTGTAATGATGTCTGAGTGTTGGAGTGTTCCCCTGGCTATCTGTAATGATGTCTGAGTGTTGGAGTGTTCCCCTAGCTATCTGTAATGATGTCTGAGTGTTGGAGTGTTCCCCTGGCTATCTGTAATGATGTCTGAGTGTTGGAGTGTTCCCCTAGCTATCTGTAATGATGTCTGAGTGTTGGAGTGTTCCCCTAGCTATCTGTAATGATGTCTGAGTGTTGGAGTGTTCCCCTAGCTATCTGTAATGATGTCTGAGTGTTGGAGTGTTCCCCTAGCTATCTGTAATGATGTCTGAGTGTTGGAGTGTTCCCCTGGCTATCTGTAATGATGTCTGAGTGTTGGAGTGTTCCCCTGGCTATCTGTAATGATGTCTGAGTGTTGGAGTGTTCCCCTGGCTATCTGTAATGATGTCTGAGTGTTGGAGTGTTCCCCTGGCTATCTGTAATGATGTCTGAGTGTTAGAGTGTTCCCCTGGCTATCTGTAATGATGTCTGAGTGTTGGAGTGTGCCCCTGGCTATCTGTAATAATGTCTGAGTGTTGGAGTGTGCCCCTAGCTATCTGTAATGATGTCTGAGTGTTGGAGTGTTCCCCTGGCTATCTGTAATGATGTCTGAGTGTTGGAGTGTTCCCCTGGCTATCTGTAATGATGTCTGAGTGTTGGAGTGTGCCCCTAGCTATCTGTAATGATGTCTGAGTGTTGGAGTGTTCCCCTGGCTATCTGTAATGATGTCTGAGTGTTGGAGTGTTCCCCTGGCTATCTGTAATGATGTCTAAGTGTTGGAGTGTTCCCCTAGCTATCTGTAATGATGTCTGAGTGTTGGAGTGTGCCCCTGGCTATCTGTAATGATGTCTGAGTGTTGGAGTGTTCCCCTGGCTATCTGTAATGATGTCTGAGTGTTGGAGTGTTCCCCTGGCTATCTGTAATGATGTCTGAGTGTTGGAGTGTTCCCCTGGCTATCTGTAATGATGTCTGAGTGTTGGAGTGTTCCCCTGGCTATCTGTAATGATGTCTGAGTGTTGGAGTGTTCCCCTGGCTATCTGTAATGATGTCTGAGTGTTGGAGTGTTCCCCTGGCTATCTGTAATGATGTCTGAGTGTTGGAGTGTGCCCCTGGCTATCTGTAATAATGTCTGAGTGTTGGAGTGTGCCCCTAGCTATCTGTAATGATGTCTGAGTGTTGGAGTGTTCCCCTGGCTATCTGTAATGATGTCTGAGTGTTGGAGTGTTCCCCTGGCTATCTGTAATGATGTCTGAGTGTTGGAGTGTGCCCCTAGCTATCTGTAATGATGTCTGAGTGTTGGAGTGTTCCCCTGGCTATCTGTAATGATGTCTGAGTGTTGGAGTGTTCCCCTGGCTATCTGTAATGATGTCTGAGTGTTGGAGTGTTCCCCTAGCTATCTGTAATGATGTCTGAGTGTTGGAGTGTTCCCCTGGCTATCTGTAATGATGTCTGAGTGTTGGAGTGTTCCCCTGGCTATCTGTAATGATGTCTGAGTGTTGGAGTGTTCCCCTGGCTATCTGTAATGATGTCTGAGTGTTGGAGTGTGCCCCTGGCTATCTGTAATGATGTCTGAGTGTTGGAGTGTGCCCCTGGCTATCTGTAATGATGTCTGAGTGTTGGAGTGCTCCCCTGGCTATCTGTAATGATGTCTGAGTGTTGGAGTGTTCCCCTGGCTATCTGTAATGATGTCTGAGTGTTGGAGTGTTCCCCTGGCTATCTGTAATGATGTCTGAGTGTTGGAGTGTTCCCCTGGCTATCTGTAATGATGTCTGAGTGTTGGAGTGTTCCCCTGGCTATCTGTAATGATGTCTGAGTGTTGGAGTGTTCCCCTGGCTATCTGTAATGATGTCTGAGTGTTGGAGTGTTCCCCTAGCTATCTGTAATGATGTCTGAGTGTTGGAGTGTTCCCCTAGCTATCTGTAATGATGTCTGAGTGTTGGAGTGCTCCCCTGGCTATCTGTAATGATGTCTGAGTGTTGGAGTGTTCCCCTGGCTATCTGTAATGATGTCTGAGTGTTGGAGTGTTCCCCTGGCTATCTGTAATGATGTCTGAGTGTTGGAGTGTTCCCCTGGCTATCTGTAATGATGTCTGAGTGTTGGAGTGTTCCCCTAGCTATCTGTAATGATGTCTGAGTGTTGGAGTGTTCCCCTGGCTATCTGTAATGATGTCTGAGTGTTGGAGTGTTCCCCTAGCTATCTGTAATGATGTCTGAGTGTTGGAGTGTTCCCCTAGCTATCTGTAATGATGTCTGAGTGTTGGAGTGCTCCCCTGGCTATCTGTAATGATGTCTGAGTGTTGGAGTGTTCCCCTGGCTATCTGTAATGATGTCTGAGTGTTGGAGTGTTCCCCTGGCTATCTGTAATGATGTCTGAGTGTTGGAGTGTGCCCCTGGCTATCTGTAATGATGTCTGAGTGTTGGAGTGTTCCCCTGGCTATCTGTAATGATGTCTGAGTGTTGGAGTGTTCCCCTGGCTATCTGTAATGATGTCTGAGTGTTGGAGTGTTCCCCTGGCTATCTGTAATGATGTCTGAGTGTTGGAGTGTTCCCCTGGCTATCTGTAATGATGTCTGAGTGTTGGAGTGTACCCCTGGCTATCTGTAATGATGTCTGAGTGTTGGAGTGTGCCCCTGGCTATCTGTAATGATGTCTGAGTGTTGGAGTGTTCCCCTGGCTATCTGTAATGATGTCTGAGTGTTGGAGTGTTCCCCTAGCTATCTGTAATGATGTCTGAGTGTTGGAGTGTTCCCCTGGCTATCTGTAATGATGTCTGAGTGTTGGAGTGTTCCCCTGGCTATCTGTAATGATGTCTGAGTGTTGGAGTGTTCCCCTGGCTATCTGTAATGATGTCTGAGTGTTGGAGTGTTCCCCTGGCTATCTGTAATGATGTCTGAGTGTTGGAGTGTTCCCCTGGCTATCTGTAATGATGTCTGAGTGTTGGAGTGTGCCCCTGGCTATCTGTAATGATGTCTGAGTGTTGAAGTGTTCCCCTGGCTATCTGTAATGATGTCTGAGTGTTGGAGTGTTCCCCTGGCTATCTGTAATGATGTCTGAGTGTTGGAGTGTTCCCCTGGCTATCTGTAATGATGTCTGAGTGTTGGAGTGTTCCCCTGGCTATCTGTAATGATGTCTGAGTGTTGGAGTGTTCCCCTGGCTATCTGTAATGATGTCTGAGTGTTGGAGTGTTCCCCTGGCTATCTGTAATGATGTCTGAGTGTTGGAGTGTTCCCCTGGCTATCTGTAATGATGTCTGAGTGTTGGAGTGCTCCCCTGGCTATCTGTAATGATGTCTGAGTGTTGGAGTGTTCCCCTGGCTATCTGTAATGATGTCTGAGTGTTGGAGTGTTCCCCTGGCTATCTGTAATGTTAAAAACAACACTATTGTGCCGTCTGGTTTGCTTTATATCAGGAGTTTGATGTCTAGCATTTACTGTTGCTTTTTACTTTTTACTCCAGTATGACAATTCAGTTCTGTTTCCCCCACTGCTTTTTACATTGCCATCATGTCACAGCGGCCTGGAGGATATGAACACACACACACTCACACACACACGCACACGCACACGCACACACACACACACACACACACACACACACACACACACACACACACACACACACACACACACACACACACACACACACACACACACACACACACACACACACACACACACACAGACACACACACACACACACACACACAAATCAGCACCATGGACAGCCACATGACATTTAGCTGACGTTGGTTGGACTAAATTGTTCTTGGTATCTTTTAATTGTCACTGTATTAGACTAATTAGAGGTGATTTAATTATGTTGAAATGTCTAAATTTAAAATGGTGCTAAGAATTTTGGAGGCAGCTCCTGTTTTCTTTGTGACTTGCGGTAACTCTCCGTGGTTCTAAATCAATAGCTGTTTACAAGCCCGAAATTCTTGGAAACATGAACTTGCTTGACCATGTTGTAGGTCATGTAACTGGCTTTTGGTTGTTGTTTTTTAAGGGGGGGATCAGTTTAATATAGCGGACAGATTGTAGCTTCCATCAATGTAATTGTCTGCATCATTTCCAATCCCCATATTGTTTTTGGGGTAAATATATATATCCATATACAGTCGTGGCCAAAGGTTTTGAGAATGACACAAATATTAATTTTCACAAAGTTTGCTGCTTCAGTGTCTTTAGATATTTTTGTCAGATGTTACTATGGAACACTGAAGTATAATTAAAAGCATTTCATAAGTGTCAAAGGCTTTTCTTGACAATTACATGAAGTTGATGCAAAGAGTCAATATTTGCAGTGTTGACCCTTCTTTTTCAAGACCTCTGCAATCTGCCCTGGCATGCTGTCAATTAACTTCTGGGCCACATCCTGACTGATGGCAGCCCATTCTTGCATAATCAATACTTGGAGTTTGTCAGAATATGTGAGTTTTTGTTTGTCCACCCGCCTCTTGAGGATTGACCACAAGTTCTGGGGAGTTTCCTGGCCATGGACCCAAAATATCGATGCTTTGTTCCCCGAGCCACTTAGTTTTCACTTTTGCCTTATGGCAAGGTGCTCCATCATGCTGGAAAAGGCATTGTTCGTCACCAAACTGTTCCTGGATGGTTGGGAGAAGTTGCTCTCGGAGGATGTGTTGGTACCATTCTTTATTCATGGCTGTGTCCAAAAATTGTGAGTGAGCCCACTCCCTTGACTGAGAAGCAACCCCACACAAATAAAGGTGAAATATATATATATATTTTAAATGCATATAAATATACACATACACACTTTTTTTAAGAGTATACCTTTATAATTTCCCGCATCCCCACCACCCTCCCCCCATATTGGAGTAAACTAATAAACACTTAGGATTCTTCCTTCAGTCTACACATCTTATACACATTTTACAGACACAATCTATTTTACAATAGTTATATTTTGTTTGTTTTTAGTCCTTCCTCTATTTCTGATGTCCATCCAGTTTGATTTCTATTTTGTAACTGTGCTATTTCACCTAATTTCAGAACCTATATACATTTTGCATTATTCTTTGTGGACTTCACCGGCCAGAGGTCACTCTCCGGTTCTGTGATGAAACAAAGGTGTGGTTGAATTTATTCTGCCACTGTGTCTTCATATTGTCTCGGCCTTTAGGCCCATATATCACGGTGTCAAGGCATATGAACTAACAGGTTATAGAGCAAACAACACAATTATCACAACACATAGGTTGTAAATATGGCTTTATGTCCCTGGATTGGCGCTTCCCCAGGGATTTTAACCACGCACCACTACTGGCTGCCGCTAATCATCAGATGCGGGGGAAGGAGAGGAGGTACATGGCGCATGTGGGTAAGTGGGGGGCCCTGTCTTGATTGGGTAACTGATTAATACAAATGAAAATAAAATAAACGCATAATACATAAATGTGACTGTGTGAGTCAGGTCCATAGGTGTCCCAAGATGCAACAAAAAAAATAATACATTTTTTATTTTATTTTTTTATCCGGCCACAGGGGCCCGCTCTCAATATTTAAAATACACCAGATAGCATAATTTAATAACAGATGATCATGGTAATATATACAAGTTAACAGGAGTATTAGTGACCAGTAGCAGGATAAAGAACAAACACCGCTGTAAGTACAACCTATATTTATGTTTATAATCTGCTAAATTGTAATTATTCGATTTATTGCCTACCTCATGCCTTTTGCACACATTGTATATAGATTCTCTTTTTTTTCTACCATGTTATTGACTTGTTTCTTGTTTACTCCATGTGTAACTCTGTGTTGTCTGTTCACACTGCTATGCTTTATCTTGGCCAGGTCGCAGTTGTAAATGAGAACTTGTTCTCAACTAGCCTACCTGGTTAAATAAAGGTGTTCTCAACTAGCCTACCTGGTTAAATAAAGGTGTTCTCAACTAGCCTACCTGGTTAAATAAAGGTGTTCTCAACTAGCCTACCTGGTTAAATAAAGGTGTTCTCAACTAGCCTACCTGGTTAAATAAAGGTGTTCTCAACTAGCCTACCTGGTTAAATAAAGGTGTTCTCAACTAGCCTACCTGGTTAAA